>NC_090946.1:43659566-43968700 GCF_040807025.1 Struthio camelus
CTCAATGTTAGATGAACAAAGGAAAATGAAAGCTGAGCAGGGGGAAAGGAGAGAAGAGCTACTATTCTCTATTTCACTTTCTTCTTTCCCCCTTGCATGGCTGCTCTCCCTCTCCCCCATTATCATCTGTTTTCACTGTATTTTGTAAGGTGAGGAGAAGGCCCAGAATATACATTTTTAGGATGTAGGAGTTTACAGTGTTTCTCTGTTAGCAGAGAGAAGAAAGGAGAGAGATATTGAAAGGGCATAATTCAAGGCCCAGCGCTTCCACATTTCTTGCTTTTCTGTGGCAGTTTTCAGAACAAGCCTGCTATAGTTTAGCTGCAGTAGGCAAGGAGAAGGAATGTAATACCTTGCCTCCATCTTGCTATTTTTCTACCCTGTTCTTCCTTGATTCCTTCCTCGATGCCCCTGTAGCGTTGTCAGGTGTGTACTTCATCTCTTTGTTCCTGTTCTGCTGTAGAAGCAGTTAAGCAGAGCCAAATGATGAGGCCATCTGGAGAGAGATGATACTGATGTCCAGAGCTGTGATGGTAGCTCCTGTGAGAAAAACATAAGCTCACTTGAATCAAGCCTTCTTGATACAACAATGCTGGGACTGCACAGACTTTGCACAAACTGCCTGAGGTCATCCAGCAACTGTGGTCTGTACTGCGACTGGAGGTCATGCCAATAGCTTCCTTGCAGTTGGTATGCAGTCCATCAGAATCAAAAATGTTCAGACATTATAAACTTAGCCCACAGAGTGAGCCAGGCCACTTTTGCCCGAAATCCTCTGATTTGATGTACTTGAGTCAGGCTGGAAGGAAAAGAAGCGTGTGAATTCACTACCTGTGCTGGACTCCCAGAGCTAGGGTCTGCTTTTTTCCAGGGTGAATTGTAACGTGATTGTTTATTCTGTTTTCCCCTAAAAGACTAGCCTCTGGATGTTGTACTGGAACACGTTTGGCTTATTTTCTAGAGGGGTGATTTAGAGATAGCATTGTTGAATTAAGCCCAGTAACACTGCCCAGTATGGTGTTTGATTGACATATTTAATAAATGTATGATTACATTTACTTTTTAATTTTCCTGGCTGACCTCAATGGTCTAAGCGTCAGGTCTGAAAGAGTCACGTTCCCCTGCCGAACTGTGGTAGGAGATTTCTCTCCTCCACTTTTTCCCGTAGACAAGAATTCAGATCTCCCAGGCATTCACAGGGCCATGTAATAAAGCTTATTAGGAGATTCAAGGCCCAGTTGAGCACTGGGACAAAGCAAGGGAACCTCTATAAAAGCAGATATTGTACACAGAGATGTGTCTGAGGAATTTTTACCTGCCTTCAGCCCAAATTTGCCATCTGGAGTGAATTGGCTTATGCCAAAATGGGCAAAATTTATGACTTCATGGGTTTAAAGGGCTGCCTTGCAGTTTGTGCTGAGGTTTTGTGTCTTCATCTTAGACCTAAAGCATAAACCCTCAAGGAAACATTTGTTTCATTAAAGCCAGTCTCTTTCCTCCCCCACGCCTTGCTTGCTCAGGGTTTACAAGGCGGATATGACACCTTCCTGAGTGGGGATATGCAGGGAGATCTCGGAGAGTCTTTCTTTCACATTTTCGTTACAAAATAGATAGCATCAGTTTCCAGCCTGTGTATTTAGTTGTGTACCTTTTGAATGAATGGTCATGTTTTCTGCTGCTACCCGTTTCATCTCCCTGCAAATTTTAAAAAAGATAAATCTTGTTCATGTTGTCGTGAGACAGCCCAGATGGCACATTTGTGTCTCAGGATGCCCTCTGGCCGGCCTTTTGGTGGCCATTCCAGTGCCTTTGAAGGTCACCTTGTTTACACCTTGCCTTTTCCCCCCTCCCTATTCAGAGTCTTGCTGAGCCTGCAGGCTGGGCTTCACCATCTGCATTTTCTCTGGTGCCATTAATCTTCCTGTTTACCATTCTGTTATTAATTCTAGAGTTCACCTTTTTGTCTAAACGTTTTATAGGCCTCTTGGAATTTCTTGCCTTTTTGTGGCAACAGATCTGAGCATCTCAGCAGATGATTTGCTTTGTTCTTTCCCATTTCTGAAAGGATACCTACTAGCATCTCTTGCCATGTTTCTGTTAGAAGCTTTCCTTCTTATAATAACATTTCTCAACAATATAGCTTCTTCTGTCAGTTACATCTTACCAGTATGAGTAAATATTATCCTCACTCCTTGGAATTTGTGAATTGGCCTCTGAAGTCTAATATTTGCGAAAATTGTCTCACGTTTTCAGTGTTTTTCTTGGCTAGGAAAAAACATTTTTAAACCTGGCTTTGCAAGAACATGTAAGAACACCTTGCATTTGGTGCATTTTATTTGAAGATCTGAATGCCTGTGAATATTAAATAAGCCCTACAAAGCCCTAGAGGATAGATGAAGACTATCTTCATTTGACAGACGATGAAAACACACAGAGGGTACCTTTGTTAGAGTTTGGCCCAAGATCACATAGTGAAACTGTAGTGGTGCCAAGGGCAGAGTCTAGGATGATTGCTTCTCACCCCTTGTTAAAATCACCGGTCACTTTGCTGTGGCCTTTCTGTTCTTCAGCGGTTTATGCAGGTTTGGTATTTACTGGGCCATGGGTGCTGAACCAGCTCTGCTTGGCGTAGCTGACTTGTGACTTGTTCAGACTCAGTGTCATGGAAATGTGGCTATACTGCTTCCCCAGCCTGCATGGGTTTCAGAGCACTACGATCTTGGAAGTGGGAGCTTTCCAGAGGGAGATGCAGGATCAGGTCCAGGACACCTGGAATCTAGCTGAGCAGTGTTGCATCCCTGCTGATGCCTTCAGAGCTGATGGGTGTTTCTGCCTGCTCCCCAGGTTTAGGAGGGCCTCATTAGCTGGGTGCAGCATCATGTGAACATGTGGAGCCAGCTAGAGCTGAGCACTGCACTCAAACAAATAACCCCCCTGAAATACGAAGCATGAGAAAACGCAGTGCAGGTTCCCAATGATCTTTGCAGGACTCATATTGGCTCTGTAGGCAGGTTTATCCGCTCTGGCTTAGTGCCGGCTCTGCTAGGCCCAGCCTGAATTAATTTGGATGCTTGTGCACTGCAGTTCAGAGATAATTGCATTACACAGATTTTTCTGTTACTAGAGGTATCCCCTGCACTATCCTGGAGGTGGGAGAAGAAAAGCTATGCAGAATCTCCCAGAATTTGTAGCAGGGTTACAGCACGGCTGGTTTTACATATGATTCAGTGCTGTCATGTACAGAAACAGTGCAGTTGATTGCAGTGGAGGTCCACTCCCTGTTACCGTTTGTGGGTTGTGCCCAGTGTGGGGGTAACTGGTGTTTGCTGACAGTTGTCTTGTTGCCAGACAATAGTCAGGTACTGGTTCTTCTGATGGGTCAATAGGTCCACGTGACTGTGTATATATATCTGTGTGACCACCTGCAGATAGGTCGAGGAAGTTCTTCTCTTACTCTAAACAGGCCAGAAGCATGTTAAGGATGCAAAGCCCAAAGAAATAGACTTATAGACTTTCAACTCAGGAGCTTTCTCTAAATTGTAGCAGTTACCCAGTCTCTGCAATGGTTGCATGACCTGGTGCTGCAAAAGGCCTGTTTGCAGTGTGAGCCCATCTAGAACACAAATGCAAGAGTGACCATGAACATGAATGAGTGCTAGAATAATGTTATTGAAGGGAGGTATTCCTGTGTGATTTGAATCCTGAGGGTAGTTATATGATCCAGCATTTAGCCTGATATTGTAATTTGGCAGTCTTTGAAAAGCAGGTACAGTATATTATATGTGACAGTGATTTATATCTGTGCTGAGAAATAAATCTGTAAAGAACTTGTAAGAGACAACGAACAGGAGGGCTGTTTTTTTTATTGTTAGATTTTATAGAGGCATTCTAGTCTGCCAAAGAAATACAGCTGCTTGCAAAGTCCACATTTTGTTGATAGGTTAAACTAAACAATGCTTAACCTTATGCCTGAGAACCTCTGCTGTGTTCTGCAATCTTATTTCTCCCTCCTGTTGTGTTGTAGCCTCCCGGGACGTATTTTAGATAGGTGCTGGTAGAATCTTTCCATTGGATTCTGATCTTAAAATTAAGAGTTGTCCTGAGATTTTTCTGCATTTTATGCCCACATTGCAGAATGAAAATGTATGGTTCCCCCGTATCCACAGATCATTGCTTCCTCTTTTCTTTCTCTGTCTCTCCATCCTTTTTCTCCCTGCCTTGCCCCCCCCCCCCCCCCCCATTCCTTCTGCCTTATCATGAGGCTAGCAGCTTTGCAGGAAAAGGTGGTAGGGACACAAGGGGATTTTTCAGTCTCCCAGCGCAAATCTCAGTACACTGGGGCAAATTTCAGTAGACTCTAAAATTTGCAAAGAGTATTTAATAAGATCCATTTCAGATCTTTGTAGGATCCAGTGGCTTTAGTCTGCTGCACTTTGTGGTGCAGAGCAGAGCAGTGTTCTGCCCTCTGAAGAGGAGCTTTCACGAAGTGGAGAACAGTCCTCCAAACTGTTCTTTCCACACAAAATGATTTGTTTCTGAGGAAACAAATTCCCTCTTTCTTTCAATTAGGCTTTGTTCTAAACCAGGTTTATCATTCTCTTTGGCTTGATTCGTGTTCACATCAAGGCCCCATTTACCTTGAGACCTTGAGATTATATACTATTATTAAGATTACCTTATCTTATAGCAATAGTATACATGAGCTTTGAGAGCGGAATTGGAGGAGGAGACAAAAGATTACTGGAGTAGCCTTTCAAGCCTCCAGCAGAGCCATGGCTTTATTGCATCTGACTGGGATTAAAAATAAAGTGCATTTGATGCTTGTTAGTCTCTTGGGGCATTTGTTTGGCTTTATGGACCGACTGTGAGAATCTGTGTTATCAGCAGTCGAGTGTCAGGGGAGATCCAGGACTCGGATGGCAGGAGGTTCTGCGGGTCAGGGTTGGAGAGAATTATAAATGTAGAACTGGCGCTGAAGAGATTGCTACAGATGGATGCTGAATTGCGGTAATGTGGGGAGGACAGGCCAGGCTGGGTTAGCAGGGTCTGTGGAAGGTCAGGATTAGAGCATAACGGCAATGATATGGGCATCTGCTCCTGGGGTAACAGGAGAAGCTGCAGTGAAAGAAGGGTTTTAGAGATTCAGATGTGCAAGAGGAGTGAAGATCAGTACTGTGCTGTGCTGGCGGAGGCATGTTTAGGAAAAAAGCTTGCAGAACCCTGCCTTCAGTGTACCCAGTTCTGGTCACTGCTGTGAGTGCATCCATTCCTAGAACAACAGCAAATCCCTATAGCAGTGGCCACGAATGTAGCAAGCAAGCAAGCAAGCTAAGGAGAGTCTGGTTTTGCACACACAGAAAAGCTACAAAATCCAGCTATTCAACATAAAGCAATGTCTCCTCTTTCTTAAGGGATCCTGTCCCCCCTGCCCCCACCCTTTGCACTCTAACGCTATATTTGTGCCTTGGAGATGTGAAGACGAGTGTATGATGGATGGATGGATGCTGCTTGTCTGGGTTTTTCACCACCATTTCCCCTGGGGCACTCTGTCTGCTGGCAGAGAGCACCATCCCAAAAGATGGTATCTTTTGCAAACTCGACAGCTAACAGACAGCTTCTCTCTCTGCATATTTCCCAAAAGAAGAGCAGGCTTAATCTGGTTTTTATATGGCATATTTCATTATAATCTTTTTGACTTCCCATGTTCCCAATACGCCATCATAAATAAAACGCTAGGGGTGGGAACAGCAGAGAAGCTGAGACTTCACACTCTTGCGACACTGATAGATTCTCATTTTAAACTGTCATGGGATTTAATTGCTTGCTGAGCCACTGCATTGCACTTTCAGACACATCCTGCCACATCCTGTTAATGAGCTTAGTGGCTGCATTCGCTCAGCAGTAGTTCTGTTTGCTGTGAATTAGGTGGCTTTTTTAGACCACCTATATAATTTTAAAGAGGTAGTGGTTATTAAGGTAATATCCTTGGATTTATCCCTCTTGAGCAGCACTTCATAGACTCTTAATATATAGTTTCCGCTGGCACTTTTTGTGTTCCAAAAAACCAGGATCGAGAAACAAAAACCCAAGAATCTATGTGCAAAGTCAGTGTTTGTCTAAGAGGGTTTTTGGAAGCCGAGTTACTTTGGTTTGCATAGTAGCTGTCGCTGGCGTGATAGATCATGCTGGAACTCACCCAATAAGTATCTCTGTTCCCAATTAGAACTGGAAATGGAGCTGCTTACGAGTGCACAGAGATGATGGCTTGGGTGGCAGCTGCTACTGTGGAGATGGAAATGATCCATTGTAAAACAAATTCATAGCACTGTATAGAAAAGGGGATGTTTTTTTATTTATGTTTCAGAGACATTGAAAAGTTGTTTAGCCTCCAATGCATTGTGAACTAAATGTGTAAGGATGGTGGTGTGCAGCTATTTTGGTGAATCAAAATTTGAAAAAGCCCACCATTTTGTAGGATCTGTGAAAATGTGATTCTTTTGGAGGCAGCAGTTCAATAAAAAACAGATATTGGAATGATGCTGGCGTGGGTTATTGTTCACATTCTACCACTGCAGTCTAAGGACCTTGATAAATAGAGAGGTTGCTGCACTGAGCTGGTAAACAGAAACAACCATGTTAATTTAATCACTATGAAGGGGACACTGCCAAGTTAAGAAACATAAATTTTAATTATATGTACACACACGTATTTGAATTACAAATATATGTACAGTCTTTAGCTGTGACACCAATAATATCTTGGTTTATTAAAACAGGAAGAACTCTTAAATAACATTTTATTTTTCATGGATGATTTGTGTTGCTTTAATTCTTGTATTTTGCTTGATCCTGACTTTCAGTCTTTCCTCTTTCCTGTGTCTCATATGCCAACCAGGTGCTATTGCATTTGAAATATTAATCTAAAGGAATTGTATCTATAAACTTTCTTGAAATTTCTATTTTTAGAAAGAGTAAGCTTTTAGTCATTACTTTTACTAGTAGTTATTAGCTGTAATAAAGATTATATTCTCTGAAATTGCAGTGCCTGAAGAAGGGCTTGTGATGCAAACTGGGAGTTACAGGAGAAAGAATAGGAACAATTGGTGGGTAACAAATGTTGTTACCTGTATTTAAAAAGGATTTGGATGAGATTCAAGGATTTAAAGACCAATAAATTCTACATGCATGTTTGAGAAATTGATTGAAACAGTAATTAGGAGTAAGCAGTAAAACACCTGGGAAATGAGGATATAGGAGGTTCTAACTGCCTTTTTTTCCTACAACGGAAAATCCTGTCTCTCTACTCTCATAAAATTCTCTATGTGATCTGTAAAGGACTAGTAGATAAGGATATTGACAATTTACCTAGACTTTCTGAAGACTTGTGGTATGTAATAGGCCTCTGAAGAGAAACAAAGTGTTGTCTTGGATCAAAGCTTTTAGAAAAGAGGAAGCAAAGAGCAAAATTAAACAATTTCTGTTACAGAAAAAGGCTAATAGCTGGCACATCGAGATCTTGCATTCAGTCCACTGTTGCATAATATAGTAATGAACAAGGTGGGGAGAGAGAGCGTGTGTTGTGAAGTACAAAGACTTGCAAATGGCACAAAGTTATTTAGAGTAGTCAAGGCCAGAGAGGTCTATGAGGGCCTCCTTGGAGAGATCTGAGTGTGTTGAGTAAATAGGCAGTGGGATGACACTTTAATTTGTTTACCTGTATGTTAAGTGTTACTTACTAGAAGTTCTTTTCAGAGTTAGACGGTTCCTAATTCTCCTCAGTGTGCAGCTGTCCACGTTGCATTAGGCTGCATAAAGGATAATACTGTGGATAATATAAAGAAATTTGTAATGCATTTGCTGAAAGGGGGTGTGTGGCTTCATCTGAAAATACTGGGTACAGTATTGGTCCATCTTGGGAAGATTACTGAAGAACGCGAGAGGAGGTTCAGAGAGGGGTGACAGGACAAAGTCGTGTGGAAAAACTCCCACAGGAAGAGTAATAGAAAAAAATGTGATTGTTTATCTTTGAAAGGAGATGAATAAAAAGAAATGACAGATGCGTTTGGTCAGCAGCTTCTATTCTTGCTGTCTTGTACCAAGAACAAGGGGCCAGTCTATAAAATAAAGTGAAAGAGCTGAAGAAAACGCTTCCTTCAAACCAAACTGTTGAACACACTCAGGTAGGAAGACATTGAGGGCAAAAGCATATCAAAATTGAAAAAGGTGCGGGCCATTCTGTGTATTTCCAGAAGAACCAGATTCAAGATAACTTTTTGGAGGTAATATTGCATTTATCCCTCAGGGCTGATGTGTTAGAGATCAGGATGAAATGTTGTGTTTGGGTATGTTATTTTCCTTTGCATTTTTCTCCTAACAGACTCTTACACCTTCTTCTCCAGCATCTGATGCAACTGCATAGTGGAGCACAACAAATATAAAGCCAAGCGTGGGGGCACGGTTTAATTTCTCACTCCTGAAAGAGTCTCTCCCTGGCCTTGCTTGAAGCTGCTGACACTGGCTGCTGCCTTTATAAGCAGGACACTGGGTGGAGCAGACCCCAGTCTGCTTCGTACAGCAATTCCAGTGGTTTAGGTGAAGCCTTGATAGTTCACGTGAAAACTACATTTCAGGCATTGAGCTGACTTCTCAGTTTCCTATAGTATGCAGCCATAAGGGAAAAAAACACTTTTCCAGCTTTCATGGGAAAATCCTGGAGAGTAAAATGGGAAAGAAAACATTGGGGATTTAATAAAATGATTTTTGTGAGCCATGGTAGTGTTTAACCACTTGTCTAGGTTAGCTGAACCGTCTTTTAGATTTCTAGAGGCTTTTATCTATGAGGATTCAAAAAGTATTTTGGAAACATTGTATGTAGTAGAACATTTTCTAAGCAGAAATACTTAATTTCCTGACTCCATTTCTGTATCTTATACAGACTAGCTGCTTTCCAGGAAGGACTGAATTCATTACAAAGAAGTTATCTTTGGACCTTTGCAGGTTTTATGTTGTAAACTGTACATGCCAAATAAGGTAGTGCCTGCCATTTTCCACTCTCTAGAGCTCCTTACTCAGAAAAGAAAATGGCCTCTAAAAGGTATTGGAGGGGAGGAAAATACAGGAACTTGATAGCAGTTAGCTTAGTGGCAGATGGGAGGCAGCTGCCCTGAATTTCTGTTCCCCTGATTTCCTGCTTACTAATTTAACTTCTTGGTGGCTCACTCTCCCTGTCACTAAACTGTGAATGAAAGTGTTACCTTACGCTGGCCTGACAGTGGTATGACAAATTTAATGATTAAAAAATGCTCTGAGAGTTTTGGATGTAAAGTCTCCTAGAGTGTTGCTAGTGGGAAGCAGCAACACCACACAAAACAAGTGTGTCCTTTAAAGACAGCTGACCTTTTCTGACCTTAAAGCCTACCTTTTTCTCTGACCTAATGTTCAGTATCTCAGGAACAAATAAAAACTAGTTTTACTTTCATATAGGTTTTCTTAACTCCCTTTCCTTATTCATTCCCCTTTCTAATACATTCATTTGCTGACTGTATTGATATGCTTAGACTGGCATAGCTTGTCATGGTGAAGACGTTTTTGTTACTGATGCCCTTGAGCTTGCTTGAAGCTTCTTTTCCTCTTGACCTGTTGGATTTTGCAGTCTCACTAGGTTTCAAATACAGAACAAATGCCCTTTTGCACCCAGGCAGAGGACTTTGAAACCAAGCCAAGCCCAGAGTCAGAGTTGGTTATGGAGGTTCCTTAGTGACTTTAGGCCTAAGTGTTGTGATTTGCATGTAAATCAAATCTAAAATCCCTTCTTTCTTTTGAAATGTCTGGATTTAGCATCCGGAGGGAGGTACTAGGAGCTTACACGGGGAATTTCAATCTATATGATTCTCTATTAACTTCTCTGTCTTTTTTACAACTCAAGTAAGGGAGAAATTGGGGAAGGTGGCAAAATAGGGGAGGATGTGCAGAACTTAATGCCGAAAACAGAGGCCTGATTGAATAGAACTCTTTGTGATGAGAAGGGGGGTCAATTCACTGTTGACCCCTTCCCATTGTGTGGGTTGTCCTGGGAGTTTCCTTTAAAAATCCCAGTGGTATGGGTTTTCTGCATGGTTTGTGCTCAGCCTCTCCCTCCATGAATAGACTAGCTCTTGCTGGAATTTTTGCTGGATTTTCTGTGGTTATTGGCTGAGCAGTGTTCTCTCACTTTAGAAGACTGGAGCAAGCACGTCATAGAAGCACGAATCAGGGACCGTGAACCATTTGCTGGCTTAGAGGTTTTTACATATAGAGCAGGCGTATTCCTGGGACACAATTACCCCCGGAGAACAGATTATACTTTACTGTCTTGGGTGGAAATATTTGGTCATTGTTTGGACTGCAGCAGTGATTTGGGACTGTATCAACATGTGAGTTTCTGCTTCGCAGAGCTTACAACTCGTGGTAATGAAAAAGCAGGGAGCTTCAGACAGACCGCTAAACACAACACAGCCCTGAGAGAAGAGAAGTGGACAGAGCTGTGAAATCAGAACACCAGATGCTGATTTGTAAGCATCGGTCCTGTATATTATTACTTTGTAAATCTGGTGGCCTAGAGGAAGGAATTTATTTTAGAAAGCAGGGAATGCTTGAGAAATCCACACCTTGGCATCATAAGTTAAGGTGATGTTCAAGACATCTCCCTTTCGTAGGGTTGCTCTGAATGAACACCTACACAAGTAGGGAAGAGGCCAGGATCTACAAGGGAGATGGAATTCTTCCCTTAGTGTATTTTAACATCCTGCTGAGATTAATGTGCTGTGTTTGCCTGCCTGCTGTACTCTATCTCGTAATCTAGTGATAGCATTCAGAAGGGGAATTATGCTCTGTTCCTGCATCTGTATGGCAAGCTGATTCAAGCTTCCTCATAAACCTTCATTTTCTTTTGGAGTCATGTGCCCCAGGCCTGCCCTTGAGCTGGCCTTTGGTTCTCTCTGCAGTGGCTGAGGTTCAACCTGTTTTATGGGCGAGATTCTGCAACTCTGAACTGTGCTGACTGATGTTTCTTTATTTGTGTAGTCCCATTTAAAACAAACTGAACGTTTTATCCAGTCAAAAGTGGGCGTTGATATTCAGTGAGAATTAAGACACATCCCTTTGTTTTTTCATTTGTGATTCTCGGCATTGGCTCCACATACTAGCTTTTCCACTTCCCCACATATAGAACGTGCCCTGATGTAGGAAAATGCTGCCTGTAGCTGTGCCATATATACTGTGCCAGATACAGATGTGTGTAATTAAGCTACTTTGTTGCTTCAGGAGACCAGATCTTCGTATTTGCTATTTCAGTATCTTAGAAAGCCTTGGTTTTGTTCTTTATTTGAAGCATGGGGAGTTTACCTAAAGGAGAAGGACTTTTTTTCCTTTTGTTCTGTTATGTTGCAGTATATCCAGCCTCTTTTTCCTGTAAGCATACTCAGTGACTTAAAAGGTCCCAGATTTTCAGTGAGATAGAAATGAATCCTGTAAGGGGACCTTGGAGAGTAAAAGAAGAACCTGAGGAACTCTTCTTCATGATAGGAATGAACCTGAAAGTCTGTCAGTCTTCTACGTGTCATCTCTGTCCTTCTGCTGGTTAGCTGTCTGAGGGAGGTACATGCTGCCTGTGTGTTTTGTTTTTCAGAAGTTGATCTGCCTCTGAAAAAAGATGGTTTCACATCAGAAGGTACAACTCTGGAAGCCTTGCTGCGTGGAGAGGGAATAGAGAAAAAAACAGACACTAAAGAAGAAGACACTATACAGGAAATTCAGGTAAAGGAGATCCCCATACACTGACAGCAGGGCCGAATTTTACAATTTGTCTCTAAGCCTAGCAGATTTTGTCCTGTGGCAGAACCATTGCATCTATTGATAGTTGTATCATTCTGCTTATCAAACCATTGTGCTACATTGTGATGCTCAAAATGAACTCGGGATTTGTATACCTTGTATATTTTGTACACCTTTCCTGTCCCAAGAATCTGGGTTGTTTGTCAGTGATCTGCGTGGCTTGCCTACTGGAATTTGCAGCAGTATGAGATTATTACATATAAAACTGACAAGCAGAGATATGTCCAAACCATAAACTGGATTTTAGTACCTCAAGTTTAGAGGGAGTCTGGACATGGATTTGAAGTTGGATTCACAGCTGCTGACCGTAAACAAAAGCATGTCATTGCCTTGTCCATTCTTTCTTATACATACTGAGAGACCTTCAGGAGGTATAGAGACAACATAAATCATTAAAAATGTTTTATTGTTAATTATCTCAGATATTAATAGTGATGCAGGTAAGAGAAATATTGTATATTTCCTAGAATTACAGCTTTGAAAGTTACTTGTGAAGATTCCTTGTCATCCTTTCACAATTTTCACAAGTGTAAACACAATTGTGGGTCTATCATAGAAAGAATCCTGCTAATAAAAGGATATTGCCTGTATAAGAGAATACCACTTCATAAAGACATTTGAAATTTATAGGAAAGCAGGGCTCTCTCAGGGCAGCAGCAGCAAATCTTTGGTGATGCTAAAACACCATTCTGCTATGAGTCTCTATCAGTGGTTTCTAGTAAGAACCATTGGCAATGTGTAAAACTTAGCAATTTTATCTGCAATACAAGATGTTGCATCTATACTTGAAACTCATAACAATTTGAGTGGGCAGCCCCATGCCAAATGACACAGAAAAGCATGAGAATCAAATCTGCATTACTTGGGGCTCAGACCTATTGGTCTATTTGCTCATGCTCCACTGAAATTTCACACATGTAAGAGCTGTCAGATAGGTCTCCAGTTCCTAGTAACGCAGGTAAAGGAGCTCTATCAAAGAGGAAGCATCTCATGTTCACGGGATGGGGAAAAGCTCTATGTGAGACCCTCTTTTTGTTTCCTTTTTCATTAGTGGACCTGTTTATACCCACTTCCAGGGTCACAAGAAGTCAGGCTGCAGCATTTTTATGAGATTGACAAGTGCCTTTGGATGTTACTGTGCAATCTGGGCTCCCAGGTTATCCCAGCAACAGCCCAAGAAAAGAGACTTCAGAGACAGTGGAGTTGGCAGAAGTCTTGGCACTTCTGCATTACAGAGCAGGGAGGGGATACAACAACATTCAAAGAGTTTTCGACTAAAGTGCCTGAGCTGTGACCTGTCATATGGATGCTAGTTTCATCAGAACAGACACAAAGGGCATGTCTTGCTGTCGTTTCTTATGCAAGCACAGCTTAGCTGGATTCAGTCTATACAACAGTGATTGCTGAAGCCTTTACTAGTGCCCAGCTTTCAACATACACTTTGGTACCTGACAGCTAGATGGTACCAGATCAAAATCATGTTCAATGCCTTTTGTCCTTATGACGAATAAGAGAATGCAAATCTCTCTTTTGTTCCTTTGCATGCTGTTCTATGTCATAACTTGAAAGGGCCCAGCTTCAATGGTGGCGACAGTGAGCATTAGGAATAGACTTAGCTGTAATTCCCACTTCGGTCCCAGTCTCACACCACCATCTAAACTCACAGTATGTATCAGGAGAAGACTTGGTGCTTAGCTGTACTAAAGTACGTTGACCTGGGAAATTGTTTTAGAAAGACAGAATTGGAAAATAAGAGATATTTTGCCAAAAAGGGTAAGGGCTGGCCCTGTTAAATAGATACAGTCATCAGGATCTGCTGTGCAGTTTTTTTTTTAAAGGAGTTGGAGATTTGACCCTGCAGTAAATCCATATTGAAGCTGCCTCCATCATTTGCTGGAAAAGGGCTTTTGCACGTGCATCAAAAAGGCTCTGCCACTTCTCTCAAGAACTGAAGCCATTTCCCTGGCAGTGTTACCAGATTCACACTTGGTTACTTGTTCCCCTGTTCTTAAATTGACGCTACAATTTAAACTGGAGAAGGTGGTCTGTAATATTTCTTTTAAATGCTCTTGTGTACTATTATTGATATAAACTAGCACCTTGCTCCCACCTAAGATGTGATTGCGGCCTTTTCTGTTTTGGAGATACATTAAGATGTGAAGCACTGTGAAAATCTAGACTCTTATCAGGAAGGCTGCATATTTTCTTACATACTGTCCTCATGTACAACACTTTCTGGGTGCTCCTGCTTTCTAATATGAAGCCTGACCAAACAATGTGATTGCATAAATTTTGAAGAAGCATTTTATGTATGCGGAAATAGAACTTGCTTAACTTTTACATCCTCTAGTATTTAAAATGATGTGAAATTAGGTTTCATGGTGGTCTGACCCCATTAATAGCCTCTTGAGATTTAAAAATAAAAGGTGCAAAAACCAGATGGAGACTTGGTCTTCTACCATGTTCTAAAAATTATTTGCACTTCTTAAAGGGATACTGTCCAATGTTTGTCTTAAAACTTTAGCTCATAAAATGAGAATAAACTTGTAGGGCTGGTCTTCCAAATTTAAGCTTTCTTTTTTTTTTTTCTTTAGTAAAATTTGTATTTTATTCATTTCCACAAATCCAGAATTCAGTGCTTTAGGTAGGTAGAAGACAAAGCCACTGTGATTTGCTCCTTTTCTCCCTCTACTGGATCTCTAACAGCTGTTAACTAGAAATTATATAGAAGGATCAAATACAGAAAAAGATTTAAAACTTCCCTATCCATTTTAAGACACTGACTTGAATCTACATCATGGCTGAATTTTATTGTCATTTAAATGGCTGATGACATGGCAAAAATAAGTTAATGATTTCAGACTAGACCGTTAGGAAATGATACTCACCTCATGAATGACAGGAGTGGCTGGAGCCCTGTTCTGTATTTCCAACAGAGGTGCCAAGGATTGAGGGGAATTCAACAGGACTTCTTTCCACATTCGTGTTATGATGGTTTGTCTTGCCTTTATCCATGCTATATCTGATCTGTGCATGTTTTCAGGGCTGCCAGCCTTGATTTCATTCTCTAGCGGTCACGTTTGTAAGATCAAGATGAAAAGGTTGAAATTCCCTGTGAGATGTGAGATGATGAATTATTATTATTTTCATTTTTATTCCTATTAATTAATTAATTGAAGGAACTTTTATTGTTCCTATTAACTTCAGAGAGTCCTCTAGCTCCTCAGCATTCTCATGCAGCAAGATCCCAACTTCCCGACTGCAGAGTTGTGTATATGATGTAAGCCCCAAAAGGTGTTACTGTCTAGATTCACTAAAAATGCTAGACTGTATGGAGGAATTGTCAATATTTTTTGCTAAACAGAGAAAATTCAAGCTGCCAACTGAAAAATCCTGATTTCTGTCTTCCAAAACATGAGAGGAAACATTCTCGACATTAGAGTAAAAACAATTTAAGGTGCAAGAAACCAAATCCAAGATCATGCAAACAGCTTCCCAAAAAGGGCCTGCGTTTATGCAGGTTAATACCTGTGCTGTCCTGCTATATGAGTGCTCAGTGATGCCACTAAGGTATTTCTTAGGAACTTTTTTTGTTAGTTGCCTGATAGCAATGGTATTCCTTAATAAGAACTTCCTGGAGAACTGAGGGTGGAAGGGAAAACAAATTTTGCTTTAGTGGAAAGAAATGGGGGTTCTGGGATCTGATTTGGCATTATATCATTAATCAACTGTAACTTAATAACCTGCAGTCTCTGTGGTAAAGAGCAGCAGTTGGTTATATGTGTTATCATCTTTTCTTCTAAACATTCCTGTTCATTGTTCAACCACAGAGGGTTTTAGAAAATGATGAAAATGCAGATGAAGTGAATGAGGAAGAGGATTTGGAAGAAGATATTCCAAAACGAAAGAACAGGCCTAGAGGACGGGTAGGTGAATGGTCTACTGAAATGGAAAGGAAGGAAGCAAACCTCTGTTTTGTAGTGTATATATTTCACATGTACTGCGTATGCAAACTGTATGTCTGTGGATATATGGTGGTGATAATCCTATGGGTAATTTTAAAGAAATAGTTAAAGATTTTTTTTGTATAGTTTCAGCTTGTTTTTGCTAATTACCAAGAAAAAAAACTATTGTGAGAGTGAAAAGATGGGGTGAATTTATTATAGTGATATATTTATAATTTTAATGTAAACTATAATAGTTGTGATGACATCCTGCTATTACAATACTCTTACTTTGAAACATTTACTCATTACAAAAAAGAAACAGCAAATTCAGTCACAACAGCCGAAATAAAAAATATTAATAAAGGTAACTTGAACTGTGTTAATATGTTTTGCAGCTTTCCCCAAGGTAGCACTTTGCGGCTGACACTTTGGCGTTCTTGAAGCCCATGAAAAATTTCCCATTTACTTAAAATGGGCAATATTTTATTCTTAAGGGAGTCCCTGTCCCTTCTCAGTATTACTTAGCATGTCTTCTCACAATTTCAGCAGGGAGCCCATTAAATAATGAGGCCAATGTTTTAAAACTTGAAATCAACATTTTCAATCGTAGCCCCTTAAGCTAGGCATCTAAATAAGAGTGAATGCAATTCTCAGAAGTTTCAAGCATTTTCATCTCTCTTTAGCTGCAGTGGGCGCTGCAGGGGTACAGGAGCTCTAGAAGTGCCTTTTGATGTTTGTAGGAGTCAAGCAAGACGGGCCACATTTTAGGCCAAATGAGCAGGATATAATAGCTTTTGAATAAGAGAGAGGCATGAAACCACACTGAATACTTGCAATGTACTTATGCATCAGACCCTCTCTTTTGATTTCTTCTGTTGTTGTGTTGTTTCAGTTTTCTGCTCCTGTTTATTTTGGAGCTTAAGTCCTTTAATATAAGATCAAAGCACTTTAATAACTGGATAAGTATATATTTCACCTTCCTTATTCTCAAAATCACCTGAACCAGTTTCTTTCTTTCTTTCTTTCTTAGCCAAAGACCCCCACCTGGAAAAAAATTTTCCAGAAAAATGTAAGTTTGAGAAAGTTTGTATGAACCAGTAACCAAAACCAGGAGTTAGAATTGATACGTGCACACAAGCTTGACTGCAGCTTTCAACTAATATTCCAGCTTAACAACTCTTTTCTAATGAGTTTTTCTCACATAAACTGGGCATGCTGGTCAGGGTGAGTGAAAGAGTGAATAGCAAAAAGGAATATACTACTCGAAAGAAGAGAGTTAGCTGTATCATATATTCCAGGGCTATACAGACAAAGTCTTGAACTTATTGTTACGTGCAAAATTGTACTCTCTTATTCAGGAAACTACTTTAGAGTAACTCTATTGCTTTTTCTTTGCTGCTGTAAGGAAAGGAGTTGGGCAGTGCTAGGTGTCTCATTCATTTAGAAGTACAAATTTACATCATGTTTTCTGCCCTAGGCTGACCACCTATTAAGTACAGGAACAGCAGAATCTCTTGCCTTTTTCTTGCAGCTAATTCCTGCTCTGCTAGTGCCCTGACTTCACACAGTGCAAAAAAGAGAAGTTTGAAGAGCACCAAGTACTTTAAGCAATTTTCCTTTTTATTTGATGGCATCAATAACCATAGTGAAATGTGGTATAAATTAGGATTTCAAAATCAGGGCCAGATTCCTTAGCTGTTAAAAAGTGGTAAGCCTGAGTCAAAGTCTGAATTGCGTCTGGTCACAAGTATGTTGCCACTCTTCAAGCAGCCCTTTTCTAATATGAATCTGACCCAATGTGGGGATCCTGACCCAGGATTTGAAATTAGGGGATGTGAAACCTGGGCCTCACCTTGTTTCTGGGAAGGAGTTTGTCAAGATGTTTTTAGAGAGTAGTAGAGGGAAAGGACATGCGTAGGAAACTAGATCCTGCAGAGTGTGGCCTTTGGGGGTTTGGAGAATGAATGAGAAGGACTGACGGCATTGATGCAGGATGAATGCAGCAGAATTACTGTTCTGGACGTTCCAAATTTCACATGCTCCTTCCTTTTCCTACAGCATGATTTTATTTTTAATCCTGGACTTCTCCATCTGTCCCTCTGGCTACTGTCTCTCTGGCTGCTTCAGTACTGCTTCAAGGCTGCTGTGCCATGCTTCCAGGTCTCATACATCAAGTCACTTAGTCTGTGCTACATCCCGTCAGGAGAATGAAGGCAGTCGTGGATGACTGAATGCCACAGACTGGAGTGCTGACAGCAAGCAAGCGGCACTCAGTTGAGTGCCTTTGAGGCAGCTGCTAAGTTTGCTACCCCCTCAAGGCTAGCCTTGAAATCATGGGAGCATTAGGAAGGACACTGAAGGCCAAAGAGATGGATTTACAAAAGGAGCTTTTTAGTATCTTTGCTGGACAGGGAAATATTGGTAGGAGCTAGGAGAGACAGTTCACTAGGAGATGGGAGAGGAATGCAGCTGCACCTGTACAGATTGCGTGCTCGTCAGCTGAATACCCCATGGGACATTTTCAAAGGCACTAAAGACATTTATGAACCCAACTCCCATTGAAAGTCACTGACTTGAAAAATCTCCCCCTCTGTGTTCAGTGCATGAAAAAGTATATTTGACGTGTGGTCATGACATGAATGCTGTACCCTTGCATTTCTGTAGAGAACGGTTTGAAGGGAAACAGCTGGCTGTAAGACTAGCGAAACTCTGAGCAACAGACCTTAAATTACCACCCTATTCTGAAAGGTGTCTGTGTAAAAATAGTATCTTCTTACTCAACAGATCTGTTCTCAGTGTGTAAACAGAGTCAGACCTCCTGATTAGTGACAAAAGTAAGATTTTACAGCTTTTTCACAGCTCTGAAGAGCCAGTGCAGCCTGGTAAAAGAGGGAACATCCTAGTCCAGGTACCTGCAGAAATATTTATTAAGGGCCAATCACTTGCCTCTGTGAAGAGTCTCTGATGAGCTGAGAGCTGTACAGGAGCAGCCAGGGACCTAAAGTTGACTTGCAGAACATTTTGCAGTAATGAGGGAAGAAAGGAATTAGCCCGGGACTGATCTCGCATCCCAGAGTGGGTTTGCAGAGCTGGCAGTCAGAAAGAAAATATTGTGGATTAGTCAGTAATACAGTCAGTAATGTGGCTTCCACCAAACAATTGTTTCTGGGTCCTTTTCCAGTGAGAGACTACTTTTCAGTTCACCCTTAGAAATCTCACTTCAGATGTGTGTGCTGATCTGCACTGAGCTCTTTGCAGAGCTATCCTTGCCGTACCTAATAGTATTTATCCCATCCAGACAGTGGCAGATCCACGTCTTTCCTTTGGGACTGTGATAAGTGTTAGATCTGAGCAATTCCAGGGAAAAAACACGTGAAGATTTTATAAATCTCTATTTTGATAGACTCACTGGTAGGCCAGTGTAGAACTATTTCTTGTTCCTTCACTGTAGATGTGTGATGGAATGCTAGTGCAGTCCCAAATCCATAGAAGGGAGACAGAGCTAATATGACCCTTTTGTATCTGGAGCACTAACATTCTCAGAATATCTGCATCTTTTCTGGCTTTACTTGATGAAGCTCTGTCCCTTTCTTATTTTCACATGTAAAAGCTCAGAGGACTTGAGTCAGGCAGTCTTGTTTAGGGAGAGAGGCATCAACAGTTTATTAACAGAAACAGCAGTAACAATTTGGTTGTTTTTGCCTGAGAACAGAGTAGCTTCCAGAGTTATTAAAGGGCTACCTAGCCATCCATCTCCAAATCACTTGCTCAAATGAAGGTCTAGTCTAAAATTATTGTCATCTACAGACTCTACATTAACTAACATGAAATAACTAAATAACTGAAGACCTGCGCTCAGTTCCCAGTTCCACATCACAGCCTCTACCGTTAGACTGGTACTAACTGTCCTCATGTTGCCATCTCAGCTGAGAAGGGTCAGAACCAAGGTGCTTTGATGCTGAATTCTACTCTTACCCTTGGAGCTCAGGACAGAGCAGTGTGCACGATGGACAAAGCAGAGGTTTTTAGTTCCAGGGCTGTCAAGTTGGTATGTTTTAGGAACATAGAATTATAAAGGGACCTTTCTGGGTAATTCCAGTTCTGCGCTATAGCAGGTAGCTGTGTCACCTAATCTTTTTCACTAACTCACCAAAGCTCCACTTTGTAATTAACCATATTATCTTTGTCCCTGCTAGAAGGCCATTTCAAAACCTTGCTTTTTAGCTAGAAAACAAAACAAAACAAAACAAAACCCTAAAATAAAAAAGCAACTCTCCCTTTAGAAATATTAAAGGAAATAATTTTGATTCTGTTCTATTTGGGGCCTGTTTTTTGAATGATTTAAGGGCTGTATTTATCCTCTGCCACCTGTTCATCCGTGCATTCTCTCACATTCAGTAATAAAAGTATTTGAACATCTTCAGAAATGAATGTGTGATGATACTTCTACTGAATGTGTCCTGGCAGTGACCTACTGCTATGGATGAACAGTTTGGTTTATCTGTGGAGGGGATCTCTGCTGCATTGCAAGGTCCATTAACATAGCGCATATCTTAGGAGATGAAGGGTCAAGCCCACTCCTGGCATACTTGTGTGGAAGCTGAGGATTTGTTTAGTCTATATTGCACATTTTTCATAGAAGGGTGAGGGGCACCAAGAGACCTGAGGGGCAGTGGAATAATGTTAACGGGTCTTCTTGCCCTTGCAGGCTCGGGGATCTGGAGGTGGCAGGAGACGGAATGATGCTGCCTCCCAGGACGATCATGACAAACCCTATGTTTGTGACAGTAAGTAGTACCCAGACAGCTGACTCTGCTTTAAGCCTGGTCCTACCAGCTCAGTGCACTCAGGGCTTCATCTTTTCCTTTCCAGCAAAGTGTTCTGCTGCTCTCTGACTTGCATGTTTGCCACCTGCTGCTGCTGCTGCTCTTGGTGTTTTTGCATGAAGGAAATAAAATTAAGTCCTCAGCAAGAGTCCACTTCCCTTTGCACTATAATAAATCATCTCTCATATTTTCTTTCTCTCTATCCTTCTCTCTTTCTGGCTTCTCTGCCTTTTATCTTCCTTTTCCCCATGTAAGATTCACCCTCTATTTCTTTCTCTGTTTCAGATAGTTACAAACAAAAGCATAACTCAAAAATCTCCGATAAAGGTACTTCACCCTTGTTGTATCTCTTCATATATTTGGTGATTCTCTTTCCTTCAGTCCTTTTAAAATCTCACTGGTCTAAATTTTGAAGGTCTTATTCTTATCCCTCACTCAGAAAGGACTCTTATGGTGTGATCAGGAGTTGTGCCCTCCTAAGAAGCAAACACAACTGGAATGCGTGGTTTTGACACTTACTCCTTTTGAAAGTGGCCATGCTGTTTGTAATCTTGAAGTGGCACTGCTGGTGAAGTAGAGCATTGTCCAAACGGAAATAGGATATCAGAGTCCAAATATGGAAAGTATGCGTACCAGCAGTTGGTACGCAATGTGGTTTTTTGCAAGCTGGTCCTTGGTACTTTTCTTCTTCTTTTGATATTCTTGTTCACTTCGTTATGTTGTTTCTGTGAGGGGCACTTATCTTACCAACATATTTTTGAGATCTCTCACCTTAACACCTGCGGTAGTGTGTATGTGCAATAGTAATTTGTGCTACTGAATACCTTCTATCTTACAAGTTAGCAAGGTAACCAAAGTTGGTAGAAGTAGGAGAATAGTAGGAGGTCTTCACTTCCATGGTCCACAAATGTTTGGTGGTTTTGGGGACAATTAGAACTCCCCATTCTTCACTATCTACCCTTCTTGCAGTATTTCTGACCTTAAAAGACCAACCATTACTATATCAATCTAAATCAAATATTTCCTGCTTATTTTTTAAAAAATGAAGAAATACAAAACAAGTGTGGTAAATGAAAGCTATATTCCATGTAGTCAAATCATATTCTCTTATCTTGAGACCAGGTGACCTTGCATAGTACAGTGATGGACACACTGGGTGTCGTACTTCAGCAAGACGAATATTCTAAGGACTACTGATAATAAGTAGAAGTGGAAAGACTTGCACATGCATAGGAGTATCTGAACACATGATCAAGGAAGAAGAGCTCTTTAAGATGTGAGGAGTCAGGAAACTTCTACTGTAGTTAAACAGCTCTTCTTGTGCACTGAAAGAATTAAAATGTGTCTCCTAAGACTTATGTAGGAGTCCACTGTGCATCTTCTTGTTGAAATCCATAGCTTTTCTGTGCTGGTGTATGCATGACTGTCTTTATCTCTTCTTTGGAACCTCCTTCTAAATCCAAAGATACTTGTCAGTGGTGTATTTTGAACATAGTGACTTTTTATTGTCTGATCTTGCTCTGCTTTTAAATCTTATAGATACCTCACAACATACATAGTAGTGATGTGCAAATAGTAGATAAAACAGTTAAGGTATTGAAGGAAGCAGCAGAAGTCTGAGCTAAGAAATCTAAGCAAGGTTCTGGCACATTGTTGTACTCACAGAATTTTACCTTGGCTTACATTTTGAAGCATGAATTTCCTATTTGGTTTTGGGGAAAAAAATTCTATTTCATTTAGCAGCTATCTTTCATTTTTAAGAAATTCTGGAATCCAGTGACTCCTCCTTTTCCAGTGTAGATGGCTGAGAGAAGGGTTATGTGGTAGCAGAACTTTTTTACCTTACTATGGAGCAGAAGGAGAGAACTGTCCCAATTGTAGTGCTATCATCCTGAAATAACATCCCACCCTTGTTAACTTTCTTTAGAAATATTACATATAACTCATTGCTAATAACCAGCTTTTTCAGTTGAGGTGTCTTTCCTGCTTGAGTGATCGTGAGCCCGTTAAAGGTTTTCTTGAATCTATTTTTTCTTTGAAATTATTTGCTAAATATTTTTTATGGGTAAATCTCAATCTAATTATGGTAGGTTAGAAATTGTTTTGCAGTATTCAATGTGCAGATGTTTTGAGCAGACAGCTTACTTTTGGGTGGAAGCATGCAGGTCAAAAATATTGAATGTGTTTCCTGTTTGGGAAAGCATTATTCCTAGAATCACGTTAGTAGTACAAATAATTACCTTAATGAGTTGACACTTTACTTTTTCTGTATATTCTTTAATGTACTTGCAGGTTGCTTTTTCTCCATGTGTTCTCATATTTGCGTTTGGAAAATGGCTACAGTGAGGACACAAGCATATCTAAAACCAATTAATTTTGTAATTTAATGACATAGTCACAAAAAGTGATTTGTGGTGAAGAACTAGTCCACTCTTTTTTCATAGTTATATATTCATGTGTATAGGAAACAAGAATATCTGTATTCAGTAGCTTTCATCCATATGTGAAACACCTAGTCTATGTGTTGGTAAGATGATTAAAGAGCAGCACCAAGCCTCCGTTCCCTCACCACCACCTCCTTCCTTGCTGACACTGCCCCTTGTATTGGAAGATGGCGGTGTTATTCCTGAAAAGGCCTGTCTTTGTTAGAACAGGCAATCAGCCTGACTGGAAATATGGAATTTTTATGCTGAAGAAGGTTGTGAAAGCTCAACATTTTGTGTTATCCTGTGTTGTTAAGAAAAGAAAGAATTTTCTTGTTTTGTGGAATGAAGTATTTTGAAATATTTCAGTGGATTTTATTGAGCATATAGTGCATCAGAAGTTTAGTATGAAATATTTGGCTAAGTTGTCATTCAGAGTATGAATAAAATTGCCAAGAGTCATGAAATTTTTTGATTTCATCAAATCAGCAAGTGGAAAACTGGTTAGTCATATTTTCAGCCAATTCCATTGGACAGTGTTGTGCGTTGAGCTCCCTTGGGAAAAAAGCTTGATAATGAAAGTGGCAGGAAAGCAAGGTGTGAGATGGATATAGGCAAGAAATGGTACCACAGCAGAATGGATTCAGCTGCTGTGTCAGAGCAGGCGCAAATGTAGCTTGAATCCCTGATGAGAAGGTAGAGCAGATGCCTGAAAGTTTAGTGAAGAGTAGTCCTGAAAGCCTGTGATGTCAAGCAAGAAAAGTTCCAGATACTCTACTTCAGCTGTTCAAAATAAACTCGGTGTGTGATTTTAGAGGAGGGGCAGAATGAATGAATGTATGTATACCTACATATGTAAATGATGTCATGTGGTTGTCAAATGATCAGCTGGGGAACCATCAGTCAGAGTGGTCCCACCACTTTTGGATTGTTTACTATATACTGTTTGCCGTCTTTGTAAAACATAAAATTTTTCTGAAGTGTTATCCAGAAATTTGTATTCTGGAATAAAAATTCCAACCAACTGTAGCACCTGAGCTTCATGACTCTGGATGCCTACTTCCTTCCTTCAGCCAGAATGTTTTGCTTGTGCCAGATCTCTACAAGCTGCCTTTCTTACTGTCCATCCTCATTTGTCTGCTTTCATTCTTTTCTTGTTCCCACTTTAACCTACCCACATACATACTTACTTCCATCCTTGCATTCTGTCCATCCATCTGTGGAAAATTTCCCTTGCTCATCTCTAAAAGGAGTTACTTCTTTCTCTTTTCCTTTTACCAATATGTCCTTGTCTCCTTTTGGTCTTATGCCTGTATAAATTGCAGTTTTGGCATAATAGCATACTTCTGTATCATATCGTTTTTCATAGTCTTTCTGCGGCTGAGGTATGTATTCAAATCCATTCTTTATGCAAAATGAGAACTGAATGAAACCTTCCTATGATCTCCGCTGGACCAGGGACTAATGCAACCTTCAATATACCCAGAGACACTGATTCTGTAGTCTTTTGTAGAAGCTGGTTCTGTTGTCAAAAACTCTTCATTTTTCGGTTTCTCCAAATATTTAACCTGATTTTTCTCTACTGCAGTCTACGACCAGCATTTCTTGCTCTCTTCTTAGTGGATAACAATGTCCTTTTTCTATGTCCGAAAACAGTTATTGTAGCTTCTTTCGGCTGTTTTCTTCAGATCTGCTTTTAAGCTTCTTCTTTTTTTTTTTTTAAGTTTCTTCTCTCTGAAAAATCTCCAGAGGATCTTATTTAAACAGCACTGGCCAAAACTAAACAGAACATGCTGTTCTGAGAATAGAATCAGTTCAGAAGAAAGGAAAATGGTTGATATATCTACATGTAACTTCTTTTTACCTGTAGAACTTGGATTTTTGCAGCTTGCTATGTTATATGTCTATAAGAGGTACAGAGGTGGCTGGCCTATTATGCAACCCCTTTTTCAATGCAAACCACTCCTCCCCAGTGCTATTTCTTATGTTTCAGTGGCAAAGTAGTTTTCACCCCGTCCACAATGTGAGTTCATATTTAATGTACCATTTACTGTAACTTCTTGTTCCTTCCCTCTTCCACCTGTTTCTACTCCGGGTGATTATCTGTCATCTTTCGTTTTCTCAGTATACTGCTTTGTCCTGTTTATACCATGCTTTCTTTATCTTTACGAGATGTCATATTAATATTTATTAATTATGTTACTATTTGAAAGAATTCTTTGACTAATCAAGCTCATATGATTTATATGTATATTTTTTCTAGTATGTTCTCCAACAATCAGTTTTCTGCATGTTTGATTTTTTCACTCTCTATTCCACCCTCCAAATCAATAATAAAAATAGAGGCAAGCATTGGGCCCAAAAGGGACTCTTTCAGGTGCTTGAAGATGCAGAAAGGTGCCTTGTGAAGTTTTCAAAAGATTAGGCTCCTAATTCCCGCAGATTTCACCTGGAGGTAGGCTCCTAAACTGTTTTCCATGAATATCTCAGTAAGTGCCTATCAACTTGTATTGTGCCTACACATCGTATAAGAGTTGGTCCCTAGGTCCCTACTCTGAACTTGACTTTGAACTAATAATAATTATTCAGAACTTGCTTTTTGTTTCAAAAAATGTTTGACCCTACATTCAAATCATTACCGCCTGAAACATGCTCCTGATGTTTCTGTGAATTCATCAAAATTTTTTAAGTGTAAGGTTCCTTTTTTCTTCTCCATTGCCTTTCTCCACTAAACATATCATAGGCTCTGTCATTAAAAGGCTGGAATCTTCAGGTAATCCTTTAAAGGATTTAAGATGGACAGATTCCACTGAATTTTAGTGGGAAGTGAGGATCTCTCTCTTTTAGGTTCCTCTGAAAATTCCAGTTAAATATTATGGTGTTTTAGCATGACTTGCTTAATGTAATTCCTTGTGGCCTGTTCTTTAGGAAATATTTTCCTGTATATGTTTACAAAGTGCCTGCTTTAATAATTACCTTAATAACATCTCCTTCCTTCTTTCTCTGCTCTTTCAAGTTGACCTCATCCTGCCATACTCATTTGAACAAATATCTCATTGATTCTCTGATAGAGTACAAAAGATCTGCGAGATAAATCATGGTGTAGGTTGATTTTTATCCATTCTCTTAAGCTTAATCTGATGTCTTAATTCTCACAGATATTAGGAATGAGTCCACTACTACTACTCTATCTTCTTAGGGTAGACCTTTGGTTAAATATCCCTGTGAAAAGCTGATTTGGAAATGCTTTGATTGTAGCAATGTTTTTACACGCTTCTCATAAATCTCTACCATTACTTCAGCTTCCTTTTAAACTATTAGCAGTATAAGCCCTAAATCATCCTCTGGTATTATCCTTTCTAGTGAATCCCTAAGTAGTTAATAAGCAGTAAAACCTAGAATGAGGTGATTGTTCAGGTGAACTCAACAAACAACTCTCCCACCATATCTGCTCTACCGGGTGTTGATTGACTGCACTGTTGGTAGAGAAGCCACGATTAAAGAGGCAAGAACACTCAACCTTATTTTAATAAGTCTGGAGTGGGGCATATGGTAAGAGGGGGAACAGAACTGGCTCTGATAGTTGACCACGTTCTGCTCATATAGGGTGCCTGTTTCCTCCTTTGCTCCTGCCAGCAATTCATTTCTGAAAATGTGGACATACATATTGTTACTGACCTGTACATGTTTTGTTTGAGAGTTCAGCATCCTTGTGATCTTAATAAAGCCAGTGGATTCTGGGACTTGTTCCTTTGGGGACAGTGAAACAAAGACTATTTCCTATCTACAGAAAATCCTGTAAGAAGTAGGTTACCAAATAGCTGCTCTGATAAAAGAAGTGTATAATATGACATTACTGATCAACAAGGGGCAAACATAATGCCTTTTCCATCAATGGATGTCAAAATATAGTATGTTAAAATTTGAGAAGTCAAGGTGTGCCAGAGACTGGGCATGACTGTTGTAATAGCAGTGATTATGTTACCAAACCAGTGCAAAACCAGGAATGGTTTTTTGGGAGTGGAGTGACTGGTGTGACAAGAAGATAACTTTGAGGAATGAGTGCCTGCCAGTAGTTAACTTAAGCTTTAGCATTTGACACAATCCAGTGGAGAAGAAGGAACAGGAGGCAAATGAGAAAAGAGAAGACAGTGAGGGGGCAAGATTCAGAGAAAAAAGATGCATATACTCTCCCAATTTCCTGTTTCCACTAAAAACATGGATTGTTTCCTTCTGTCTCATACTGGTGACAGATTGTGCAGAATGTATGTGGAGAGCTGGCTGGGACATAGCTCACAGCCTGCCAAGGACCAAACGTGTAACAATTTCAAAATGACATCAACACAGCCATTAAATATTTGAGGAAGAAGTCTTTTAAGTCGTAGTTTTCAAACCTCCTTTTAAAGCAGGGGAAGTATTTTATATTAATTTTACTCATAAAGAAACGTAAACAGAGAGAGGGGAATTTGCTCATCCGAAAAGTTGCAGGCTGTTACAGGCCAGAACTTAAACTACAACTTTCTTTTATGAAGCATCCTGTGCATGTGATTGAACTACCTGCAAATTAGTTTTTTTTTTCCATAGCATGGTTGCATAACTTTGTTTCAATCCGGTAGCCTAAGAGATTCTCCCCCTCCTCCCCATTTGTGATGTTTGATCTGCACTGCCTTATTACTGCTTACTTACCCAGGCTATTCCTGAGATGGCATTCACATCAGGTTAGAGCAAAATATGCCCTTAAATGTAGGAGTTGGAGTGGGGCACATCCTATAAACTCCTGCTGTTTTCATTGGGCTTGGCTACCTAATTAAAGATCAAGTCAGCTTCCCGATGTTGAGAATCAGGATGAAATCTACCACATGCAAGGATGATGAGCCTATCCGGCAAGGAAAATTAAAGATACAAAAAGGCAAAGCTACTGAAAGAAAGGCAAAGCCACCTAGCAAAGTTTATGAAAGGCATACTCTCACTAATTATGTACAAGCTGCATAGAGTTAGAACATAATCACCAGCATGCATTTCAAACTGGGAGAACCAGTTCTCCTTATGCTTTTGTCAGCTTACAGAATGAGAAAGATGTGGTGTGAGCACCAGTTTGGATATTGAGAACTCATGAATTCTAATCCTGGTAATGACAAAGGATCACTGCGTGGGCAAGTCACTTAGCCCCTCTGTGGTTCTCTTTTTTCAGCGGTGAAATGAGGGTAATATTTTCCACATAGGAATGTGAGGGAAGATTAATTAATGTTTGAAAAGCCAGTCTTGCAGTGGGAAGAGTTATATAAGAGCTAAGTGTTTATTAATGAGCACCCTTTTATAGAAACTACTTCTTACCACAGTGATATAGAAGATTAAGAAAATGTGCTCTATCTGGAAAATAAGAGATTAGGGTGAATTTGGGAAGATTCCAGTCTGGTGGAGAAAACTTGAAGTTCTGACTTAGTTTTTCTTCTAGCAAACTCTCTCTGAAGCCAGTGGTTCTTTTGTCCGATTAAAATCATGATACTTTTTGCCCCTACAAAAGTCTAACTTGCATAGGGAATAGGAAATCCCAGTGGTTTCATCTGATGGCATTGCTTAGGACTTTTGCCATGATAAAACATGAATTTGAGAGGAGGAAAAGTCTCGACTCCAAGAAAAAAGCTGCTAGAAGCAGTAGATCTTTCATCCACAGACCCTACAAAGGATCCATTGCAACTGTGTAAATGAAACTCTTTTGCCTCAACTCTGGCTAAGAAGTCCTCTGACTTAATTTTTAACCAAGAACGGCTCAGTTCCTGCCACTCTGGAAGGCCCTCTGGCCGTTTGAAAGAGTTTCGCCAGTGGGAAGTGCCCAACTGCAGAATTACTGCTGCCTCAGCTTATATCAATACTTGCTGTTTTTTTCCTGTTGATCTCGTATATTTTGCTGGAGGAAGGAAAGTCTGCAAACCCACCTGATTTCCTAGGCCACCATAACTCTGCAGCTAAAATCCCTGCAGGATCCTGTAGGGAATGGAGGAAAGGCCACAGCCTTGGGATTTTCTGCAGGGAATACAAGTTTCCTTCTGTGCATTGGCAGAGAAAACTGGATGAGACCTAAGTTCAAGAACACTATGCTTTTAAAAGGTAACAACTATAGAGCTAGAATTGTGGATTTGATTTCAGGTAGAGCCTGAAGGTAATAGAGTCAGGTAGCTTTTTTAGGAATGTTTTTGCTTTGAAATTAAAAAAAACTCAAATAGGTAACTGAGACTGGATTTTAGAGTTCATCTGTTTGGCTTGGCACGTAAGTCAGCAATAATGCAGAATCAAGGTGTGTAAGAGGAAGATAGAACTGGGTAATATATATTGCTAAGCTACTAATCTCCAAGTGTCTCCTCCCATGTCAGTACAGCACTGATTATCAGATCATGCTCTGAAGATAATTTAAGCAGAAGTTTTTGAGCAGTGTCAGTAATTCATAGCAGAAGTACATATTTTTAACTTTTCTCTTCAAACACACACAAATAAGTGGGATAGAGTAGAAGACTTAGTATGATACTCAAATAATCTGCTAGGAATGTAAATCTGTCTGTTCTAAGAAATGCTGTAACGGTTGCATAATTAGAAGGAGTTATCTTTTTGAAATCATTTAAACGGTGAGCATTTTCTAGTTATCTGTGGATTGATGATTACTTTAGAGTTATACTTTTTCTGATATTCAAAAGTAGAGGCTGTCATACAGAACTGTGAATACCTTGTTTCTTGACTCCCTGTCAGCTCAGCCTCTGTTTCTCTGCTTAAACTTTGTTTTGTAGAATCACAAAGGAGTATATGAGTAGTAGTTGTTTCCCTCTCCAAAATGCAGTAGAAGAGTACCTGGCTGGTACCAGAAGAAGGGAGACCAAACCAATGTTTTTTAGAGATCATGCGTCTCCTGTTCAATGAACGTGCCTAGGGATAGCTTTGATTTTTCTTTTTTTTTTTAAATAAATGAAAAACATTCCCAGCAACCAGGATACATTTTTGTAAATCTACTGGCACAAGGGAAAAAGGCCATATTAAAAAAAAACTGGGACTAAGAGACCCTTTTCTGCTCTCTATTGATCCTGTTTAGTGTCTCTGATCAACACCTCTCACTACATTTGAAGTTTCCTGAATAAACTATTCTTGGATGAAATGGTCCCAAAAGGAGGGGGGAGGGGAGACCTTTTCAAAGATGACTGATTTCTGATTTTCTCTGAGGCAGTCTAAGAAAGACAGATGCTTGCAAAATTTTCAGAGAAGGGAGACCTTTATTTTGAATCTTAAGGATCAAAATGAGGCTCCACTTTAACTGTGGAGGGACTACTGTCTTTCTGTAATACCATCAAATAATTGCACTTACGGTTGTTACAGTGGTCACGACAGTAGTGATTCTTGGTTGTTGTCAGTCCGGGCTAAACTGGACCTAGTGACATAGAGACATTGTGTTAGTCCTCCTTATGGAAATTCTTCAGTTAATATGTTATTTTTTTTCTCCAGCGCTACTGATCTAATGAGTTTCATATGGGCCTGATAATCCTTTGATCTCCATGAGAATAATTATTACTGAAGTTATGAGACTTTCACCCATGTTCATGGGGTTCCTCTCCAAGTTACTGGAACTTGGCTTCTCTTCAGTTTAAAATTATTTCCAATTGTCTGCTATTAAAGCCCAAAACTTTCTGGTATCTTGGATGCAAGACAGTCATCATGCTTAGCTGTCTTGAGGGCACTCTTAGCGGAGAGCCACTTCTACTATGTAATGAAGGCTGAGTTTCCTTCTTGCTTTCCAATTTATACTTGAAGAGTTCTTTCTGGCTAGCAGAATAATAGTTTTCACTGGGGCATAAGCGTATTTGTTCAGGTGTGTTTGCTCACAAAACATTACTTTTCAACTTTTATTCTCTATTTGATATATTTCTCTTATTTTCATGTAGGCAAGGTGAGTATCATACTTATGTCTTCTGATCCCCATGACGAAAACTAGGATAAAAGTATCTTATGTTCCAGATCACTTACCTTTTGATATCTCTTGAGGTTGTTTTACACATTTCTAATAAGACAACATATTTTCTTTGAGGGAGTTTACAAACCAGTTAGAAGAAATGGAGAATTAACTGAATTATCACATTAGGCTTTGATTTACAGTTTCCTATCCTCTGTTCCAGAATGTGGAGCATCAGTTGGCTTTTTGTTAGTAGTAGTAGGAAAGAATAATAATAAAAGCTTTACTTAGATGCCGGTGCATAATTGGGGTAGGTCTTTTTGATTTTTTGCTTATAGAGTTTAATGACATTCCCAGACTCAGGTGTAGGGGGAATGGGAAATAGTATGCATATGCACTGCAGCATACATTTCAGGTATCACAGCTGAGTGAAGTTTTAAGATTGGGTAGTGACTGCCCCTTGGAGATTTTTTTCCAAGAGATCTAAAAAGAGAACTAGTGACTGCTGGGTCCAGTTCATTCTTCTGACATCACTTCTTTGCCTTCCTGAGCAAGCTATGTGGGACAGAGTACTGGGCATGCCATTTATTCCTGTGTGAGATCCTTGAGGTTCATGAAGCTAATACAGTGACTGAAAGTGTGTCTGAGAGTAACAATTTGCAGGGAGGTCGCTGAGCTTCTCTATCTTTGTTTCTCAATCTTTTAAAAGGGCAATAATGATATTGGGTAGAAGAAACGGGTATCTGAAAGAAAATAGACTTTCAGAGACTGCTGTGAAGATGAAGAGATGACTTCTAGAGACAATCATTTTGAGAGATAATAACATGAATTAAAAATTTATAGAAGCTGAATTTATATGTAATGAATCTTATGTTAAAGTCTGACCTAGTGATGAGCTTCCGGTGAAAATATAGACCTTTTGTGAGCCAGAATTCTTAATGTTCTTAATGTCTGTTGGCTTAATCCTAAAATAAACAAAAGTTCAGAAGGAGGATTCTCTGTCACACGTCGTATTATTTATTGCCATGCTGAATACGAAGTCTACCTGGGAAAAGAATAGAAGTGTCACTGCTGAATGTTCTTCTAGCAAGAAGCTCTTTGTCTTGATTGGGAATCTGGGAATAAACCTATTTAATTACCCTTTTAAAGAAAACCTTTATGAGGTTTTTTTTTTTAAGTAAGACTTTTTCCTTTTTGCAGAGACCAGTAATCAAGAAAATAATGTCCTTTCTTCTCAGTTCAGTTCTCATTGCTGTGCATCGTGCAGCACCAACATCACAACTGCCATTTCATTTGATTTTATGGGCAATCTTGTTAGTAACCCCAGCAGAAAGGATCGGGGCTATGGAGACCAAAAGTGCACTTGTCTAGGCCCGTTGCAAGGAGTGCTGGCAGCATGGTGGGAAGAGAGCTTATTTGGGGACATCAGGCTGCAGGATGGCATTCTGCCACCTTTCACTAACATCCATTGGTAGAGTTTCAAATAAGATCGTCGGGAGCGTGGTATTGCTGTCGAGGGGGAAAGGGATGTTGTTTTAAAGGATGTTGTTGTTGCTGCAGATAGTACTGATGTTTCCGCTCTGTCTTGCCTTCCCCCATATTTCCTCTCCTCCCAGTCTGTGGCAAGCGTTACAAGAACAGGCCTGGACTGAGCTACCATTATGCTCACACTCACCTTGCCAGCGAAGAGGGGGATGAAGCCCGAGAGCAGGAGACCCGCTCCTCCCCTGTCCACAGAAATGAAAACCACAAACGTGAGTATTTTTTTTCCTTTTGCCTTTCAGATCCTTTTCAATGATGTTGCCTCCACCTGTGTCTGCTGTGCAGAGGCTGGCATGATTGCCTGGCTCCTTTGTGAGTGACTGGAACCTGGATGCTTAGAGCTAATCAGCTGTGGCTCACACTGACACTGGCTCAGCCAGTCAGGAATTCATTTCAAACCTAGCATTATCTCTGCAGCAAGTCACTTTTCCATTACTGCTCCTGTGGGGAGGAGGTGGCAAGGAGAGTGGGGAAAAGAAGAGATGTCCAACCTGCTCATCATCAAGCAGCCTCCCAGTGGCTGTTAGCAGGGATGTCAAGGAAAAACATATTCTGTTTCAGGGGCCGCTCTTTGTTTTTGTCTTTGAATAAGAGACCTTTATCCATGTCTCAGTTTTTTGGGGTATGAAATTCACAACACCTCTCCCCCTTATCCCTGCAAAAAGTAGTACCCTCACTTGTACCAAAAGCTGCTACTTAATTATAGTTTGGGAAAATCTATGGATTGAAAAGCATTAGCACCGATCTGGAAGGAGGAATACTGGAACACGAGAGGAGAAAAGTTACAAACCTGGATTCCCCACACCAATGCGAGGCTGAAAGCAAATTTTGTGGCCCAGAGGGCTCTGTTTGACTGTCCCTTCTCTTCTTTTTAGGCGTAAAACTGGGAGTCAAGGAGACTGTGTTTTAGTACTGATTTTTTTGTAAGACTTGGCAAGTCTCTTAGCCCCTGTCTCTCAGTTTTCCAGTGTGCAATACTGTGTGATAATTGCTTTCACCTTGGGATTTGTGTAGATACCTTTGTTCACTTACAAAAAGTCCTTTCAGATCACCCTGTGGAATGTGTCATTTTAGTTCAAAGTAATGAACAATGTGGACAAAGGAATAAAATGCTTATGGGAAAAAATACACAGGCAAACACTTTATACTGCATTAAGAAGAACAGGAAGAAGCATGGAAGTAGGAAAACATTTTCTTTCTAAGCAGGATAATTGATAATTGTCCCCAGGGAGAGAGGGAGGGGGTTTCCTTCCTCCAAAGCATCTGCTACTAGCCACTGTCTGAGCTTGAAGGGCCATTTTGTCTGTTTCCATTTGGCAATCCCTGTGTTTCTGTCACTTTTATGCTCCACCTTTTAGTTATTCACGTGTTTAGTGGTTTCACAGCAGAAGTAATTTTGACTTCTCCAGCTGTTGATAAACTTGAGCTGTCAGTGCAGTAAGAGCGACTGCTTGGGCAGGCTGGAGAATGTCAGTATTCAACCAGTACCTTTCGTTTACTTAGAATTTATTTTAGCTCTGAATTTTTTTTTCTGTCCATGCAGTAGTTAGTAATACTTGCATATCTGAGAGGCATGTTGCAAGTTTGTATTGAATTAATATTGATAATGGTCATGCACAGATGGCCAAACAAAGACGAGTAGTGTCCCATACCCTTGAGCTTGTCACAGAGGCTGAGGACAGTCTTGGTCCTTATGTTTCTGGTGCTTAGAGATTGATAGAAGTTAGCAAGAAGAGGAGCTAGAAGAGCTGAGGAAAGGTTAGGTTCTTGCTTTTAAGCAGCAAGCCTTGGCCCCTGCAAAGAGAGGTGTGTTCTGCGCCATGGGAAAGCAGAGAGTGGGAGCTGGTTGGGCTTGTGATCCTCCAGAGCCCCTGTGTTCCCCTAGATCGTTATGAGATCCAGATTCTTGAGCAGGAAGAATCTGCTTAACAGCTAGCCAGGAGCCATGTGAATGTGAAGATCCCCTCTGGGGAAGGTCCCAGATGCCGGAAGGTAACTCTCAAATGGCTTAGCTGTCGCAGTGGCTGTTTGTTCCTTTTTGCCTGTTTATTTGTTTACAGCCTTGAGCTTAGATCTTGCATCTTTGCTCTTTCACTTGGCAATATTTAATTTATGCTGCCATTCATCTTCCATGTGAATGCTAATTGTCCACATTGCTAATGTGCAGTCATTAAATGGTCCCTTTGTACAGGGGGATGGTGGGGAGCCAGGGCATCAGATCCTTCCTCTCCCCTAAGAACTGCTAGGCATGTGTTATGAATTAGATTTGACAGGTCTGCAGTGTTGCAGGGCTTGGGCTTCAAGAATCCTCTCTGCATGGGCTTGGGAGGGAGGGAAAAAGGGAGGGAGGAAGGGGGATGTTAATCCAAACAGCTAATCCTCAACCTACTGAACAGGAGGACCAGAGATATGGTATATAGCAGGGTCTGGTTATTTGCTTAGCAGTGTGTCAGAGAGATACGAGCAGCCTGATTTAGAAAAGGCAAGGCAAATCCAAATGAGCCATTTGGAATTTGTCATGCTGAGGGAGGTGAGGACTGGGTCAACAAAGTTCAGGCAGACTGCTGCAGTAGGAACTTCCTCCCTTTGTGCCCACATCTCCTCTGCTGTCACTGCTCCTAGCAGTACTTGCAGCAACAGCAGCCTTACTGATGCAGGAGGAAGCTTTCTGGAGCAGGGCTTCTACAAGATTCAGCTGTTGATCCACTAGCTGGAGCCAGCTCAAGAGCCGATGGCCTCTTCTTTTTCTCCCTCCTGCTTCCCCACTTTTATCTTTACACTTTTTCTCACACATAGACCAATTTGGATAGTTCAATAAATTATCCAGGGACTGGAAAAGAGATTTAGACAGAAACAACCTGTCAGTGACTAAGAGCCACTGCATAGGTGTGTATCGAAGAACATGGACTGACCTAACCACAAAGTCCCACTTCCTTGGCACATCTTACTGTCCCTAAGTGGTCTTGTTTATTTACATCTCTCTCTCCTTCTGTCCTTCTTCCTCACTTATAGTTAACCCTTTCCACATGGAAGACAGTTCAACAGTCTTCTCTGGCCTTTGCCTTTCCTGTGCCATCTTAGCCTGTGCTCTGTTAGAGCTTTAGTTACTTAGTTTCTCTGTCTTACCTAGTCCTTTGATGCAGGGAAATAGCCCTTTCTTAGGATCCAGTCTTGCCTCTGCCTACGCACACATTTATTTTTGACCTCCTCTCTGATTTTTTACATGCATGCATATGAAATTGTGAGAAGAAAGTTATAGAAAACCATCAAAAAAGCGAGCTTCATCCTTCCCCAAACCCATCAATGAAAAGACGTGGTCCCGCACCATTCTCAGCCTCTTTTTATGCTGTCTTTTCCTCCACATGTTGGCAGTGATAGTGTGAGATTTTTGAGCCCAGGGTGCATCCAAGACTGCCACAAAACACCTGCTGTTCTATTCCATCTCAATATATGAGTACAGGCCAGCTCTGGGGGCAGCTGGTGCTCACAAATTTTGAGACACTTCTCATGTAAGTATTACATTAGACTTCTGTCTATTGAAATGTATGTGTGAATGAATGGACTAGTATAAATGCTCTTACTTAATTCCTAGGAGAGTAGGATAGTCTGTCCGTATGGAGAAAAAACTTCCTCTCCTTTAAAAAGGAGCTAATCGTTCATGTAAGTGAAGAGTTTTCAGTGGCAATTTGCTTTGTGAAGCATTGGTTACAGGCAGCTGTGAGATAAACAGCAACTGAACAGGTCTTATGTCCCCAAGCACTTTGGCCAATGACAATTCTGCAACAAAGCATGTTATGCTGGCTATTGCTGGCCTAGCTGTTGCGTACAAGTTGGTCCATATCTGTTGTACAGTTAGTTAATGAGAACGCAGTTCACTGCGCTCCTGTCACTCTGCACATTTGACCTGTAAAACCACCTGTTGGTATTATTTCGTGGCATCAGCTGGTTGTGCCTGGTTGCATGGCAGATTTTATGATGTGGATAAATCTCTGCTGGAGAGACTAGCCAAAGTTGTTTGTGTGTTCTAAGCATAATTGGATACCCAGTCTCCAGAGATAAAAAATTAATGCGCTAACCTCAGTGTGCCTCCAAGCTGTCCTCCAGTTCCCCCACACTGTTGTCTTTGAAACATTTTTATTTCGATCCAGGCAGGGGGCTGGCCATGAATAAATGACGAGAGTCAGCCCCTCAGTTGGAGACGAGCCGTTTGTTCCTCTCCACAAGCAACATCAATTGAAAAGCTACATCAGGTCTACTTTTTGCCTGCCTCAGTGCTGATCCTCTCTGGAGACGTGACAGGAGCTGCAACTGAATGCAAGGATGCACCAATGCTCACCTTGTGACAAGAAACCCTGCAGCAGGTGCCTTTTCAGTGAAAATATGTACATTACCCTGATTTGACGTCTCATTAGTTTATTTGTTTTTTTCTTTTCCAGAGCTAGTTTTCAGTAAAAAAAGTCAGATTACTAAAAGAAACCATAAGGATTGCAGAGACTGAAATTGCATAATGGTTTCCACTCAAACCGTTTCTTCAGCTGTAAATATCTCAGACTTTTATGCTTTTTTGTCAGACGGCTGAGTAAAAAAATAGATGAGTTGTTTAGCGTTTGGAAACAGTGAAGAACCTCAAACTTTTCCCCCTATGTATAGGGGCACATAGGGGCTTTGAGTTGTTTTTTGGGGGGGTTGCTTTTTTTGCGGTACTGCCTGACCAGGTCCTAAATGTTGTCAATGTGCAACCTTCCTTGAGAAGAAGCACCTATGAATAGTTTGTGGGAAATTATTTCCACTTTGACTAAATAATTATTTTTTGAAAAACATGTGTTGCTTCAGTAGCATGTCAGCTCTTGAGATGTGAACGGTATCATTTATGCAGTTATAACTCTTTTCCTGGCTTGCTATCTGCCTGCTTTTTTCTTCCCAGTGTAGAATTTGAACCAAGTAAACTCCAAAAGATTTGACTGAATTTGAAATTAGGTGCTATGCCTTCTCACATTCCTCCAGTGAGCAATTTCCACATCCAAAGTCTACAACATATTGCAGGGGCCTGTTCCAAGACACTGGCCAATCTTACACGAATACATGAGAGATGCTGTCCGAACTGGGCTGTATACTGGGCAGCATAATCACCCCTCAAGTTCCCTGAGCTGATGGGAATAATGCATTTCAATGTCCAGAGGCCAAGTCTCAGGAGAGGTACCCCTCAAAATCAGGAGATTTATATTTTAACACATCAGGCTTTTTTGTCTGCTTTCCCATTTTTCACCTCCTACTGTTTATTCTCATGAGGTACTGGACAGTTACAACATGGTCCATTCCCAGGGATTTACTGTGAGCACTGAGATTTTGGCCCCTGTTGTAGGTGTTCATGCAGAAGACTGCGAGATCAGCACAGACATTTGTATAAAGCACTGCCTTGTGGTACAGGAATGCTGATTCCCCAAATCTACAAAATCTGATTAGCTGATGCTAAATTTTTCTAGCTGTACCTTCTGTTTCCCACCTCCCAAGTTACTCATTAGTTGTTCAACACAAGGGCCATATCAATTCCTGTAAAAAATATGATCAAATATTCTTTCTTCCCCCACATTCAGAGGCTTCCTCTGACTCCTGAGGAAGTACCTGCTTCTTGTAGCACTCATTTCGTGTAGCACTCATTGGTTATAACTCTTCATGAGTAGGGATGCAGGAAAGATGACCTGTCAGAGTTGCTAAAAACTGTGCAAAGGCAATAGCTGCTTCTATCAGCACAGCGCCAACTAACTCAAAGAGGAAAGAGAATGCAGTTAGGAGTGAGAACTGCCGATAGTTACATTGCGTGGTTCGCACCACCTCCCGCAGTAGCACAGCCTGTTTCTCTGGCTCCCAAGGGCCCAAGCTCTGCCGTGGAGTGTGGCGTCAAGAACCTGAGCTAGCAGAGGCCAGTGGGGCTGGGTGGTCTCGTTAGCTTGGCTTTGGGATTAGAATAGCAGCAGTTTCCCGATGCTACACCCAAATTCACACACACTCCAAGCAGAGCTTATTAGGTTGAGTACTGTGCACCGTGGACACGGCTGTACCACTACCAGCCCAAGCTGCACTTACAGCCTGCTGGAGGGTCTCTGTATTAAGTGCCCCAATACTTCCAAGTTTGGGTTTAACCAACACGCTTATCTCTGGTGTTAATGACAGTGTAAACATACACAATGAGACTGGCCTTTTCCTCCCAGTTTGATTTACGTTTTTCCTGGAGAACTGCAGTGAAAAAACCCTACATGTAATTCATTGGTGAGGATGGCACAGAAATGACTGTGCACATCTCTTCCTGATGTGCAAGAGCCTCAAATGTACTTGAGCTTTACTTGGCCTGTTCTTCACTGCACTGGGGATTATACTTTTTTTTTCTTTTATTGTGCCGCTCCAGAGCAGGATCTTGTCCTGAGCATTGAGCACAGAGCCACCTCTCCAGCCCACCTCTCTGGCTTCCACCGTTGCTCAGTAAAATGAACGAGGTGGATGTGGGTGCCTCTCCAGCTGGGTATCCATCTCCTGCTCCACTAGAAGCTGCAATTCAGGGAAATTGTATCCCCAGTAAAGAGAGACATGGCACTACTGGAGCGAGTCCAGCAGAGGGCTACAAAGATGATGAGGGGACTGGAGCATCTCTCCTATGAAGAAAGGCTGAGAGAGCTGGGCCTGTTGAGCCTGGAGAAGAGAAGACTGAGATTTCACCAATGCGTACAAGTATCCGAAGGGAGGGTGTCAAGAGGATGGGGCCAGGCTCCTCGAAGTGGTGCCCAGCAACAGGTCAGGAGGCAACGGGCACAAACTGAACCACAGGCAGTTCCATCTGAACCTGAGGAAAAACTTCTTTCCTGTGAGGGTGACAGAGCACTGGCACAGGTTACGCAGAGAGGTAGTGGAGTCTCCTTCGCTGGAGATATTCAAAATCCACCTGGATGTGATCCTGGGCAATGTGCTCTAGAGGACCCTGCTTGAGCAGGGGGGTTGGACTAGATGATCACCAGAGGTCCCTTCCAACCTCAACCATTCTGTGATTCTGTGAAAGCCACAGTCAAATTGCTATTTTTCTTTTCCCTTCTCGTTTATGTCTTTTTTTTTTTTTTTGTAATTTCTTGTTTGAGCCTGCCTATCCTCCACAGATGCATTTTGAACAGCAAATTAAGGGGATGTACTACAATTCCTTACACTTGAGAGATGAAGTAATAACAGGTGGCAAGACCAGAGGCAGCTTGAGCCTGGCACTCTGGTTGCCATGGAAACGGGTCAGACCTGCCGAGGGATGAGCACTGTCAGCAGCGGGGGGGAAGGCAAGCGAGAGATGCACGGGGGCACTTATCCTATAGGTTGGGATTGTATGTCATCAAGTCCTCCAAGGAACTTGACAATCGCAGACTTAGGTTCTTGGCTAGCTTTGAACTGCACAGGCAGCCAAATGTTGGACTTGCATTTGAACACTGAGAAAAAGGAAGGCATCGGAAAGGGAAACTGGGCCCCAGTCTCAGACAAAGAGTCTCATAGATTTATTTAAGAGAAAGCAAATCCCCCCCCTTTTCTCCATTGCAAAGTGCTTTGACTTGATTCAGGCCTACACTCAGGTTCCCGGGGTCTCCTTTATGCTCTGGAAATTTTTGTTGCAAACTGAGTAAATAGCCTAATTCAAAGCCTTTTGAATTGAATTGAAACCTCCAGTGGACTTTTACTGGTTTTGGATCAAGCCCAAAAGAAATAGGTAAGAGCCAGACAAAACATGTTAGGAAAAATCCCTTTGGGATGGCATATACGTCTGATTGTAGAGAATTCACTGTATTCATGTAAATAAACAATGCACAACTTCCCCCCGCCCCAATGCTGAGGTACATGCTCTGATCCTTATTCTCCATTACATTTCTGCTCATGTGGACATCATATAAAATAGGGATTAAATGCTACCAAACCTAGATTCTCCATTTGAACCATGATACAGTTTTATACTTTAGTCAGGTATGAGTTTCTTCACAGGTTAAAGAAATATAACTGATTATCATTTGGTATCAACGAGCAGAGAATCCAGTTTCTCTTTTCAACACCATTCCCAATCCAGATAGGTGTTTAAAGATCACAATCCAAATAATTAAAAGTAATAACTTCACTTAGAAATCAGGAAATCAAAAAAATGCAAGCTTCTATTCATTTGACTTCTTGTTTGTATATATTTAAGGGTCACAGTTTGAAGTAAAACTATTGAAAATATTTGTATTCTGAGTTTTCCTGTTGAAAAACAGGGACAAGAATTGCTTCTTCTGAACTTGCTTTCCATTCAAGATATTCTCTGCAGCCATGAAAGCTAGAAAACTGAGATTCTTACCTAGTCATGTGGCTCCAGGACATGATGGAGAAAAGAACAATCCTAATTTCATGATGCTATTTGACTAGAAACAGCCTTTGTTTATTTGTTTATTTTAGTAAAATGAAACCATAAGGAAGGCAACTTCCAGGTTTTTGATTACTTTGGGAGGAGAGAAGGGGAGCTAGAACTCTATTTAGACCCTCTACCTTCAGAATCAGGAGGGCACAGAAGGTTTTTTAAACGTAAACTCAGTCAATTTGTTTAACCTCTTAGGTGTTGTCTATACAGAGACGTTACCATGTAATATCATACAGAGTAATTAAAAATGCGGTACTTATTTTTCAAGAAAACATCTTTGAACAACTTTTGTGCATTTTCAGTAGGTCTTTATTCTATTTAGCTTAATCCAGTTTGAAATTCATTTGATTAAGCTAAAGAAGACAAAGTGTATTACAGAATAAGAGCATACCAAAGTTATGTGGAAATACTGATTTCATTTTACATCTGCATTCTATCTTCATGTGAATCAGCTTTCCGGTACAGAGAAACTGTCCACTAGCCTGTCATATCTTTCTGTGGATCTCCTTAATCCATTTTTTAAAGTATTTTATACTAGTATATTCTATTTTATGTTGAGGCAGATATAAACGAAGACAGAGCCATTGATTGATGAAATTAGAGAGCCACACCAGGGGAAAAAAAACAAGAGGCACTGTTTTAAATACACCTCCTAAGAGCACACCTTAGCTCAGGCAATAGTCATCAAAGCTTTTTATTATTGGTTACAGTTTGTGACGTAAGAGAAAAATCAGGGGTTCTGAGTAAGTTAGGACATGATCGTGGCTGGCTTTCAAGGCTTTACTTTAAAATGGTTTCTGATTCTGGGTGAGCACTTTAAAAACAAAATCTTTGGTCATATTCATCTGGTCCAAATGGTTGAGTTAGCACACCTTGGTGAGTTACTTCTCATTAGCTGAGCTGTCATGTGGCTTAAGCTAGCAGCTTCTACTTTGTGATTAACGCGTGCAAAAAGTGTATACATAGTCAATTACTATGTCTCAGATGTAAAGCAGCGACACATTAGCCCCTAATAACTTAATTGCTTTCACTTGTGTGCCCATTCTTACACTTGCTTTTATGAGTATTTTCATGGATTAAAGGGTGGTAGTAGGATTGGGCTTTGGCATGATACCTTTCTCATGAATATCTTACTGTTTTTGCTTTGTTTCTTAATTCCCTCATCATTTGTGAGCTACAGTAAAATAGAACTAAAAACCTGCAAGCATACATACACAAAATTCCTTTGAAAATAAGAACTCTGTTTACTATCATCCAGAAATCTCTTTATTCCTCAAACCTTCTGTCATCTAGCCTGGGGCTTAATTCATTGTACACTACTGATCAAGAAACCAGGCTTGAGTCAAGTTTGATTCTCGTTTTTGCACCTATTAGAACAAAAAAGCATTGAAGAGAATAACATTGCCTGTACTGGCTTATTTGGCTATGAGGATACATCATCTAAGACATCGTTGATGCAACTTCAGGAATTTCTCATCTATATGCAACCTTTCAGATCTGACGTCTCTATCAGTTTGCTGAGTCAGGTCCATAGTTATGGCTGGCAAGGAATAGGTGAGCGTATATGCACTCACATTAAAAATTAAATTGGAAGAAAAAGGGGGAAAAAAGGAAGTGGTGAAGAATAAGCCTGTTCTCTTGCTAATAATCTAGGAGAATCTTTTCAGTTTCATCACACTCCAGCTGTCCTACACACCGTAGACAAATTGATCAGGATACATGTTTTCACAAGTTCTCCTCCCATTTCTAGGACAACTGTCACTGGGTCGTAGGCCCAGTGCCCGTTAGTGCCAAGCCAATTAGTTGCTTTGCAAAATTGAAGTCAGTATGCACAGAGTATTACATCAGTTATACTATCCTGAGCAGTGGTACAAGTAAGGCTCTTTCCTTAGCCCAGTGGCAGGCACCTCGAAATCTTGTTTGTATTTGTTGCCTCACCACAGAATTCTTGTGCATTCTTGAGTAAGCCATTTAGTCACTCTACCTCCAAGTCTTTCCAGCTGTACAATGCAATGATGCCTCCTCACCATGCAACTTAATTAGGGTCCAGCAACACTTTGGTTAGAGTCAATGGCAAAAGAGACTTTTGACTTCATTGAGGGTTAGTATTAGGAGCTTAGTACCCATAACGCACTTTGAGACACTCAGATGAAGGGTGAGGTAATGTAATGAAGAACAACAAAAAAATAAAAAATAAAAATGACTAAACACAGAGCTTGCTGAGTTTGCATTGCACATGACCTGTTTATAGATGCAGCACAATATAAATAGGTAATTACTTAACTTTTTCATAAGTGGGAGTGGAGGGGGGAAAATAAATGCTAGTGAGATGCGCTTTTTAGATGAGAATAAATGCACAACTAGCAACTTTATGATCATTTTTCTGCATGAAAATATAGAGAGTTTCCACCTGGTTCCTGTTCTTTTTTGCTTATTTTGTATGCATATATTACATACCTCTCCACTAACAAGCAAAATGCTAACCTAACAATAGAAGCGTCTGTCTGTTTCTGGGAAAAGTGAGGATCTGCTATACCAGGACCCTTTCAGAATAAAGATCATTGTTTAGTAATATATCAGGGACTTAGGATAATGCAGGAAGAGAATAGTGTATTTTTTTACACTATTGTTTTAATTATTTCTTAATTCCAGCTTACCTACAATCTTCCAACTACCAGTTTCCAAAAAGTTTAACCAATCAACAACTGGAAGAAAATAAATAACTAGATGCACCCAAACCAGAAAAACAAATTGATCTCTGAGGAAGTTTTATTTTTAACTTTATGTCTTGGCCTGGTACCAGAAGCCCTTTAGAACGTCATTGTTCTTTGAGGGAAATTTGGATGTGGACATAAAAGTCTTCTTAAGGCCCATAGTAAAGCCTTTTGAAATATCTGTTGAAAGTATGCAAGTTACAAAATATTCCTTAAAAAGGTAATTAAATATAGATGATACTGTTTAAAGGTCTTCCTTTTCTGGTTTTTAGAAATATTAATAGGATAGACTTGGGCCAGGTATACCACTGGAATTTTTAACCTCTAAATTAAAACAAGAAAAACAAAAGTCAACCATCCCCTCTTGTCCCCTGCCCCCCATCCCCTTCCTAGTTAGAGTATGTAGGAATAAGAAGTTTCTCCTCTCTGGAGGGCAGAAGAGAAAAATATGTCTGTTCTGATCTCAGTTGTAAAGCAGAGGAGAAGTGGGTGAAACCACATCCTGGAACTGCCTGTCCCTGAAGTATCTGTAGCACTGATAGGGCTCAAGTGAGCTAGTTGCCAGAGCCATGTTGGTAAGCCTATCACAAACATTTAGGATTTTAAAAGAGATGCAAAGCCTACTAGAGAGCCAGCAAGCACAGTTCTAAAGTTGGAAAGACAAAAGTAAGGGTAGGAGGGGTAAACTTACAGCGCTCATACGTTGAACAATGGTAGTAGAACAGTATAGTTGATAATGTTTCTTGCCAACGTAAAAGCCACTGTGATGTAAGACTTCTTAATCTTTTAGTTTCGTTCCAAAAAAAAAAAAAAAGCTATTCTGCTCAACAAATAGGATTGTAAGAAACCTCTGCCCTTCTCTCCTGTCTAGGGGAACAGCCTCCTCTTCTACTTAAGAACCTCTGTGCCTGCTCCTTTTCAACCATTCCTAGGTGGAAAATAGGAACCTAATGTCCTTCCTTCTTTGTTGGCTGGGAGAGTTTTTAACTGTGCTAGCTGGGCCTTTGGCCCTGGGCTGATTCTTTACATCTGCGCTGAGTATTCACCCAGTGCTGGACCTGCTGTGCTGCCCTTCCAGCTTCTCCCAGGGCACGTACACTGTGACACAGGTAGTTTGGCTGAATCATCCACAAATGATTTGGTGAATAATCGTGGGCATTTCAACCAACTTTTTAACTAAGGAGACCCTATCATTTTTAGATGTAACCTCTTTGAAAAAGAAAAAACTAGTTTAAATAAAATCAGTTAGGGTACCTACCTTTCCATCTCCTTGCTATGTTTTATGTTTTGGGAAATGTGTTTTTCCTTTCTGAGTTTGTATTTTGTGGTTTTACAATTGTAGCTGCTGTTTGAAAAAAACAGACTTGGCTTACTGACAGCTTAGGTCTCATACTGTATTACGGACTCTTTATATGTTTCCCTTACAGAAATTCCTTAAACTATACAGAAATTCTATGCTGGAAGGTCCTTGTGAGGGACCAGCCTGGCTGACATTGTAAAGGAAATGGTAAAAATCAGGAGAAATATGTATAACATACACATTTAAAATGAAAGTGATTTCACACAATTCACTTTTAGTTCTAATTGAGAATATTTTAGGAAGACTGTGGCCTGCAAGCTCATCCCATTAACATCATATCAAAGAGAAGGAGGAGATGCCTAAGTTGAATGCTCTTTAAGTAACACTGATTTCTAACCTGGCTGCAGCCCAGAAAGGACCAGACGGGGTCATCATTCCCAATAACTACTGTGACTTCTGCCTCGGAGGCTCCAGTATGAACAAAAAAAGTGGCCGGCCTGAGGAACTTGTATCATGCTCAGACTGTGGGCGCTCTGGTAGGTGACTCCTTCTTGCAACTTTCTCATACCAAAGCATTTGTGTGATTCATTTTTTTGCTCCTTCTGAAGATTTTGAAGAAAGGCAGCATGTCTGGGAGGGAATGGGAAACAAGGCTTTACCTCTTGTCTGTGTTTGTGGGAAAGCATTACTGGGAAATTTTCTGTCATAAAACCCATTGTTGGATTCACATTTTTAAGCTAATGGGGTCTAACAAAATAATAAAAATTTAATGTATTTATTGGCTGCTGTGAACATTGTTACATGTACTACTTGTTCTTTAAATGGAAAAAGAAAATTCTATGACAATGTTAAAGAATGGGCTCTGTTTTCAAATGCTGCAATTACAACTATAAATTACTTACAAGTATGAAAGTTGCGTGATGAGCATTTCCATTGATTACACATTTCATGCATTTCTTCATCCAGAAAAGAAAGAGGGAGGAAATTACAGGGTAGGAATGGGGGTAGCTGTCAAGAATGATCCTCTTACAAGATAACTATCATTAATTTTGTTTAAAGAGGTTTTCTTTCTCTGTTTTCTTCCCTTCTCTCTTTTCAAATGTAGGCAATTGTGTCTTTCTCGTTCTGAGTTGTCTTTATTTCTGGGCTGTTGTTTTCTATCGTTCTATCTTTCTTTCTCTTTTTTTTTGGAAATTTTATCCCAGCTGAGCTGTTATTTGTAGCTTGGGTGGAAGGTGGTGATGGTGGTAGAGGGAATGGGTGACCTTTAACAACTGCATATTCCCACTTCAGTCGGAGTTTCCAGTGGTTATGTGTCTGGATAGTGGTAATAGTAGTGGTGATGAGACCATCAACAGTAAATCTGAAAAACAGAGAGACCTTGAAATTCAGTGTTGCTGCTGCTGCTTCCATTCTGTAGTCAATGAAAGATGTTTGTTGTGCGATGGCTGAAATGCAACGTGGAGTGTTCTTGTGCTGAAAGAACAGCCTTCTCATACTCCCACTGAAATTCATAGTAATGCTCTTATCAAATTCAGTGGGAGCAGGACTACACTCACCTTGACAAATTGCCTTCCACGGTTGTCGTGACCTCTGAAGATATGGCGAAGTGATAATGAGTGGTCATCAGAGGACCAATGGCAACCCCTTTGGTTTTCTCCGGGGGCTTCCTTATGAATGCTGTGCAGTCAGTAGCATGGTCTTTTAGTGTATATGTGTTTGATTCTTAATGACTAGAGGGGAAGCTCATGTGATACGTGGTGCCATCTTGGAAAATGATTCACCTTTCCCTTGATTGTTATAGTTCAACATAACTCATTTCAGCATCGTCCTGATATTGCGTAGTGAGACAGATCCATATTTTTTGCCATTTAAATATTGCTACGGTGATTGTATCAGAACACAGCGCAAATACATTAATTCCCTCAATTCCTTACTGTGATAGAGTAAGTAGATCCGCATGTAACCTAAATTGTGCAAAATGAGTTCCATTAAATGCTATCCTTGTACAAATTCTGACCCACCTGGGTCATTCAAAAGGGTCTGCAACGGTGTGACAGATGAGTGATGAAAGTGATTAAGGTGCAACCACACACACTAATCTGTAAACTAAAACAGTGAAAACTCTTTGGTGGCTGCCATCTTTCTCTTTCCTGATAATGGAGAACGTTTTCATTATACTGAATATTGTTTCTTCCCTTCCCAAAGTCAGTAAAATCACATCGCTATGAAGTGGATCATCTACCAATTATTTTGTTATCTCCATTTGCTTTTTGTGAACAGGATTTAATTCTTTGTTTGTTTCTTAAGCAATGCAGTGTATTTGTTATATGGCTGATTCTTGTAGCTGGAGGGGGGCCAAACACTTGATTATTTAATATCATGTTAGTGTTTCTGAATAATAAAATAGCTGTCCCCACAAACTGATGCTTTCATTTTGCTGAGGTACAAGAGACATCTTTTACTCTACCTTTCTTGAAGAGGAAATTTAAGGGATGTACTATTAATCACCTAACACATTTAATTGAAGAGAGAAAATAAATTTTACAGATTTAAATATTTGACTTTTCTTTTTAAGAGTCTTCTTTTTGTTGTTGTTGTTGTTGTTGTTGTTGCTATCAATGTTCTTTGTGGAGAATTTCCTGTTCCGTGTTGAAAGTTGGATTGACACACACTTTTGAACTTCTCAGTGTTCTCCAAGACAGGTCATTTATCATCTTAGTTGTTTTAGTAGTTGAACTGTATATATTTGGTTTGTTTTTTGTTTTTTGTTTTTGTTTTTGAGGGAGATGCCATGACATTGGAATAAAAGCATTTATTTAGTTTATTTTTACTTAGTCTTCAAAATGTATTTCATTTTGTCTTCAGAGGAGCCTCTTTAGGGTCAGGTGCAGGGCAGGGATAGAAAGTAATCTTGAGGTTGATAAGACATCTAATGTGTTATATTTCTGTAGCAGTAAATTTGTGACAGTTGATGCCAGTCTGAAGAACAATCATTGTGCTTAGAGCTAACGGTGTCTAATTATTTATATGGTCTAAAAATCTTTTAAAATTGATCTAAGCAATCACAAGAAAATATTTTAATGTCTTTTAAGAGAGGAAAACATCATTAACCCTTTCGCTGCCATAGCTATGGGCACCTGTGTTGTTTGTAGATTTTTTTTTTTCTTCTAAAGAGAAATTGGTCCTTTTTCACTTTTCTTACTGCAGTTCTACGGAGCTATATTGTTGAGGTGCGCGGGCACATACAAGCACACACCGATGAGCTCGATTGTCTAAATTGTTTAATAATAATGATGATTAAAAATTATGATAATGATGCCTGTTGCTTAACCCATGTGCTGATATATTCATCATACATGTCAGCTCATTTGGGAAGAGAAGGCAGGAGGGACGAAGCAGCGCCAGCACGCACTACGGAGGACTTGTTCGGTTCCACGTCAGAAAGCGACACCTCGACCTTTCATGGCTTTGACGAGGACGATGCAGAAGAGCCACTCTCGAGCCGAGGAGGTGGCTGTGGTGGCAGCTCTCCCTCTGCAGAAAAAAAGGGCGGCTGCTAAAATAACTAAAAAGACATACAAACTCTGAGCGATATACTGTCCTTTTTACTACTAGGATTATTATTGCCTTTTTTTTTAAATTTTAGGTCCTTGGGTTTTTGTTTTTTTGTTGTTGTTTTTGTTGTTTTTCCTGTGGGGTGTACACTGAAAGCACAAGCGTTTAAAGCTCTTGACAACTACTTTGAAGAGACAGAAAGTTTTGATTCTCCTGTTATTTTTTTGGTTTTAATTTGTTTTTCTCCCACCTCTCCCCTTCTCTTTCTCCTGGGAAACCTGAAGTGTGGATTTAATATTTTTTTAAATAGTGAGCAGAGTTGATTTTCTTGTCTTTTAATATATATATCGGCAAACCACGAAAAGTACAGATGGGTTGGAGAGCAGAGAGCAAACCCAAATAGTTTTTTTTTAATTATTATTATTTATATATTCTATATATTATTAGAAAAAAAGATACTTTTTAAATAAAATCCAAAAAAAACCCCTAAAAAAGTAATGGATGTCTACTTGATAATAGAACTGTTTCTAGAGAACCCCTGTGGGTGGACTCTCTCAGAGGACAAGGAAACCCTTGGTGTGATGGCTTCTGCATTTTGAGATTTTGCACTTACTGTAGCATGTGGAGTTTGGCTCCTCTTGTACACCTGCTACATTTCTCTTTAGCAGCTTGAAAATACAAACAGCTCCATTGAAGACCATGACCTTGGGGAACACGTTTCCATACCTCCTTTGGACACCTTTACACACAGTAGATCTCTTCCTCCCTGCACCTCTTCATCTCTTCCTCACTCCGTTCTGCTATTTTTCTTTTCCTTCACCTTTCACCTCATGAAGAACAATTTCCAAGGATAGGGATGGAATATGAATGGCAAGCCATAGACTTCAGACACAAAACAGATGGAGGAGCAGAATCACAGAAGAAATGATACGGAAAAATACCTCACCTATATTTTCCTTTCCTTTTTTAAATTTTAATTCAGATCGTTTTTTCTGTGTCGCCCAGATTTTTCTCTCTGTAGTGTCTTGTGAGACACTTTGTTTGCTTTTCAATAGCTTCTCTTGAAATAAACCAAAGCAATACTCATTAAAAGTTCCAAGGGCAATGGAGAAGAGAGTGACTCCCTTCCCAGCGACTGTCCCAGAAAAGAGGAAACACGCAGCAGGATTTGAAAGGTATGTCCCAGCTGAAATGTCTTCCACTCATTGTGAAATCTCTGTGCCCTGGATTTTCAACAGACCGTTGCCTGAGATTAGTTGTAGGAGTAAGTCTTAGGGGTTAAATTGTATTGGGAAGATGTGCCACATTCAAACCTCTTGTGAAGCTAATGGAAGTTGTGTGGGAGCAGGATCTAGCCTAATGTGTACAGTCAGGAGTAAAGGCTATAGAGGAATTCAGGGTGTAGGTTCCATTTTACTGTCCTAATACAGGCAAAAATCTCCCTGAAGGAAGGGCAAGATTGGGCTTTAAGGATGTATTTCTAGTGATGTGTATAATGCCAGCAAATGGTGAAATCCTGACCCCATTTAAATCAGAGGATAAATTGTAATTTATTTGGGCAGTATCTAATCCTGAAGCTGGAGGTGTGTGTTTATGATTCCAGAACTCAGAATAGAAATCTCAGTTTAGCGATGAAAACTTTGGATATATATTGTTCCACTACATGAATGAAGCCTATCCAAATGGATTCTTTTCCTGGGATAGCACAATGACATCTGTAAGAACTCTTTCAACATTTTTTCTAAAAACTTTATAGAAAAAGAAAAAATGATCCAATTGCAATGCTTCTCACTAATTTTTTATTGTTAACTATAGACATGGAATAAGCAATAGACAGATTCTGCTTTTAGGTACATGGATGTAAATCCAGAATGATGCTATTGACACTTAGACTACATTAATAATCTGTTTTTGGAACTGTAGGAAACTGTTTTACAAAATGTTACTAAATACCTCTATGTGTTTATAGCAGTGCATGCAAGAGCCATGCATGTGGAAGGAGAAAGCTAATTTTAAGCCTTCCCCACGTTGATAGTCTTTTTCTGTTGTTATTCTATTCCTGCTGGAGTATTATAATCAATCAAATGTCAAATCAATGATGTTTTGATTCAACAATGGCGATGAAAAGTGTACTTTTGCTTCTAAAAACATTCATACTTTCTGCAACCTGTCTTTTTTTCTCTGAAATAGTACATGAGATAAATTTGTAATACTTTACCAGTCATCTTTATTTACTAAAAGCTCAAATTCCATATGGTTTCCGGAGGTGAGAAACAGGCATATAGGTGTCTGTTTTTCCAAAATACCTGAAAGAGTTACTACTTAGCCTGCATATCCATATCCTTTTGTGCGTGTGTGTGTGCATGTGTGTGTGCGTGTGAATGTACAGGTAAACACATAGCAAGAATGTATGTACATGTATTACAGTGCAGACATTAAAATAAAAAGGAGTAGAGGTCAAGGTGGAAGACGCTCCCCAACCAAGTATGAATAGAACCAGCCCTTTTATGAGGTGCTGTTGGCTCACTTATTTCATATTGACCTTATAGCATACAAAGAGTAATATCAGTAAAGTCAGTAGATTTCCTCTGAGTTTATGTTAATGTAATTGAGAGCAGAATCTGGTCCAGAAGTACTGTTGTTGCCATTTCTCAAAGAAATACCATAAACCTGAAAGGTAATAGATTAAAAAAAATTAAGTTCAAGTTGGTTTCTTGTGCTATTCCTGCCCTTCAGTCCCTGCACTTACATTTATGTTGTTATCATGTATTATTTCCCTTAAAAAAAATTCTTTCCCCTGCTACTGTGTGAAATGCTCTTGTGAACAAAATGGAAATAGAAATGGAGCAATACATAAAAATGTGCCAAACGTACACTGAACAAACAATAATGAAAGAAAACATGATTTCTTGCATCTATTTCTTGTATCCATGTACAATCATGTCACACAGATTAGTAAGTTTAAAAAAAAATTAAAAATTAAAAAATTAAAAAAAATTAAATTCCATTTAAAAAAATTCAAAAAACACAGCCAATGTTCCTTAAAATAGGATGAGAGTATATTTTAACAGGAAAAGGCTCACCGGAGTAGTACAGAGACTTCAATTATCAAGTAGTTGAGGAGAGCTCAGTTTCATGGGCTGAGAAGTGTCAAGGTTGGTTCATTTTAGTTCCTTTGTCTACTTTTTACTGTCTAGCTCTGAGAGGTGTATTCTTTAGACACTTGGAACTAGCCAGCTGCATGTGGCTCCTGGTGTAGTGATGGCAGCACAGAGCTCAGCATTTGCTAACTGCTCCTCTTACCTGGCTCTTGCCATGCTGCTGCAGCCCATCCTGAGCTCTGTGCTGTGGTGGTAACTATAGTTCTAACAGCACCTGAGCTAGCTAGCTGAAACCCATTCAGGTGTGTCTTTCCAAACTCCACTCTCTGTGTCAACTGCAGAATAGACATACCCTAAATGTAATTTTTTGCAAGTCCGTTGTCTTTTATGAACCATGCCTAACACATTCTAGGCTTTGTGGGAATACAAACCAAATAATCAGACGCTCGTAGTTCATTAAATCATGATTTAGTTTCACAAATGCAAGCACTATAACAATGCATATAGTCTTAATCCTTTCGCAGCCTAACCACCCATCTTTGTGACAACTGGGTAGTACAGTACCCTCAGAAAGAAGCCACAACAACTCACATAGTGCATAAAAACTACCAGCTGACCTTTATTATTGATGGCGTACAAAAATACACATCAGTCTTATTTAAACCATTAATGTGTATATGGACAGTCACTGGTTCAATCTAGTTCTGAGAGGGAGGAAGATAAAATAAATTCATCATTGAGGAGAGCAAAGTAGTCCTTGGATCCCTCAAGATGTCTCATGAGATAACCAACACAAGGGAAAACCCACATCTCACAGTTTAGAAGGGCAGGCTGAGCAGGGTGATGCTGACCACAGGAAGGCATTGGTCACAGAGAGGAAATCCAAATGTGGAGCTGGAAGCTGGAAGAGTACTTGTTTAAACCAGGTCGGAAAGTAGTGTTAGCTGTGAGTATTGAATATGTTGATATAGAAATGAAATATTTTCAGGATAGGTGCTGCTGGAATGAACACTTGAAACAGGGGAAGAGGGTTGGTTGGCTTATAAGTCCAAAATTCAAACAAAGAGGCTGCTACAGGAGACCTTCTCAGATGGACAAGAGAAAACTGATGACATTAACGAGACAGCAGATATATAGGAGGAGGTTTAGTACGCACGGTGGAAAAAAAGAGCCTGACACCAGCATAGCCAGGTCAGAAATGGGGGGACTGCACAGTGCCAATTTTATGTTCAAAGACAGATAAGTCCCAAACCAACCTAGGAAGTTATAAAGAGAGTTTTTCAGTGTGAATTCTGGGTTGTACCTGAAAAAACACAATCTTCTTTTAAATCAGAAAGAACTGTGATGCTCTATATTCCCCAGTGATTTCAGCAGTTCAATAAGACCTGCTGTTCTGAGCTTCATAGGAAGATCTTTGAAAGCACAGTCCTTCGACTAATCACAAGCCTTGCTCTTCCAGTCCTCCTCCGAAGACATCCTTCTTATTAGAGGAAGGTTATCACAAGTCTATCCAGATACTCCCCTGAAGCTCATATGCTCCCAGACGAACCACGTCCTGAAATCAAACTCCAGTGTGATATGTGAATAAAGGAATGTTTCGTCTCAGGCACTAAATTCAGACTTCTCTGTGTTTGTTTAATCATGTGAGCTATCTTCTTAGGCACCTTCCTACTGCTCCATACTAAAGGGTCTTTAGAAAAGGCACTTGATTTCCTGAAACAGCCTTTGCAAGCTGTCTGATTTACAGATGGGGGCAGGTAGAAATAAGGAAATGACATGCTGCTTGAGCAATTGGTTAGTGGAAAGAAAAGCTATATAGGATGTGCACTGAAATTATATTCCCATTTAGCATATTCCCATTTGTGGCACCTAATTAGAAGACATTTTAGCAGGGATGAACCTCAGATCTTGCATGAAAACAGATGAAAATTTTAAGTACAATAATGTTTATTGAGAAAATTTTAAGGAAACATGTGACTGACATAGCATCTAGAAAATGAAGAGACTGTGAGGAATGTGGTAGAATAGGGATGGAACTGAAATCTGTTTGGTTTCACTTTGTGCCCCCCCAGTTTTGTGGGTTGGATCCTTATTTCTTTAATATGTAATCGTGTTTGGAATAACGTTGTATATATGCGGTAAGGTAATAAGTGATGAGGCTAGACTGCTGAAACACGACCCAGTGAGAACTTTGCCACTGGCTTCAGGAGGATTAGCGCTGGGCTTCCTCAGCTAGTTGCTCATACTGAATGAAACCTCACTGTTAATACGTTTGCTAGCATGGTGTAGATAAGCTCTGAGATGGCCATTTGTTTCAATGGAATGTGTTATTACAATGCCCTCCTCGCATTGTTTTGCCTTTGAGCTTTTGCATTAGTTATTCATTTTGAGCTCCAATTTGCCATTTTACAGTCCTCAGCGTAGGCTCTGGATTGAAGACAGAGGCTCAGTTTGCTGCCTGCTGATGAATGGGGCAAATCAGAAGTGTGTCCAGAGAGTCACTGAGTCCAGACTGTGCTGGGACACCACCACTCCTGGCTGCTTTGCCTGTATTTGGTTAATTATTTTAATTATGTTTTGAGATGGACCTTAAAAATTAGGATTCAAATACTGTCAAACTATTGAGTTTTCAAAACCTGGATCCTCATCCAGTTTGCCTCTTTCAAATGGCAGGCAGTTTTACTAAGTCAGTTCCTCGAGCAAACATTGTATTGACCCCACTGGGAGCTGTCTCATTGTAAAAACTGCAAAATCTGCCCAGTGTGTATTGTGCTGCAGTATATGTAGATGTTTGCAATAAATGCCCATTTCGTATTCTCCATGATTTTTTCCTGTTTATATGTAATTTGTAACTATGAATATATGTAAAGTATGAGGCACATGTATATGTTCATGCCAGCACTGGGTTATTTTGACAAACTCTCACAGTGCAGGAATGTAGTCAAGCTAAATTTTTGCTGACTGAGCCGTTACAATAAACTCTACCAAACTTTTTTTCTGTTTGCCAGGTATTTACTAGGGTTGAAAAAGCCCAGCCGGTATAAATACTACATAGCACCGAATTTGGGTTGGAGCTGTTTTTCATATCCCTGTATGTATTTCTATAAGTGTTAGGTTGCCAGTTTCAGCAGAAGACAAATTATAATAACATTTAGGAAAAAACAGGTGTTGCAATATTAAGTTCCGATGCCTAATAAGGTCTGATATCCCTGATAAGAGGATGCAGCTAGATCATAACTTTGCATTATTCTTTCTGTCACTGGCAGCTCCTAAGGTTTTGGGCCTTCATGCCATCCCGAAGTGATATGAGAGGTATGGGGTTTTGCCTTTTGTGGAAATAAGCAGATGATTTTATTGGCTGTCTGATACTGCTCAGGAGCTTAGCAGTGTAAAACTTAGTCCATTCATGAACTGAATGCGGTGCTAAATGCAATTTTGCACTTATTTCCAGAATTTATTGTATTGCTGCCAATCGTATGTGTATAGTTCAGACTTCTAAAGATGTCTTTTGTGCGGTGCAGCATACCCTTGTGGCTCTATATAAATAATTAGTAATATAGCAGTGTAGTCAGAGCAGGATTTCACAAGCAGAAATCTTAACCTCTAGTAAAGATACAGCTGAAGAAGCTGAATGATGAAGGTTATTTAAAGATGTTCACGGTAAAGAAAATTTGACAGTCCTCGATGCCTTTCTTTTGGATATGCTCCTTTGAATCCGACTTACCTGCTTTATATTCATTTATGGTCCCCATGGCCAGTGGAAGCTGAGTTTGTATAGCTGTATTTTCAAAATAAGAACTAAAATCCAAACAGTGTTGGAAGATTGGTTTGCATTTTTTTGTTTTATTCTGAACAATTGTTTTTGTTTTCTATCTGTGTTTGTTTAGTTTTACTTTGCATTGCCTTTCCTTCTGCAGTCAGCCCTGTTCTCATGGACTCCAGCATCCTTCAAGCAAGACATTTCAGAAGAAGGCTGAGAGAAGCCAGGATGCTCTGATACTTCTCCTCTCCCTGACCCTGCCGGACCTGTGTTTCGCCTGGCACAGGAGCCTGGACTGTGGGAAGCTGGTGGCCAACTGTTCAGAGAAGATCTGGGGATGCCCTAAGCTGGTGCAATACAAAGAATTTTTTTAAAGTCTTGATTTCACTTTCTTTTAAGCATGTGTATAAACCCAGGTCAAACTGGAATTGATCTACAATAGAAATGACTGAAAAAACAAACAAACTGAAAAAAGACGTAACTATTTTATTTATTTCAATATTTAAGAGAAAAAAGAAGTGCTGAAGTTGCACAGTATTTTTGTTTGAAATACATTTTACTTCAAATTTTAAATGCAATTTTGTGAAGACATGAGATTTTAAAAAGCACTTAATGTAAAATAAAGACTGAATATTTACTTTAAGGAAAAAAACATTTTTTAAAATATGAAAATAAAGATCAACTCTGCTCTCTTACTTTAAAGAAGCCATTCATACATGTGCTGAGTATCTTTGTTTTTTGCAAATTGGATGTGGTAAGTGAAGATTGTTCTGGTTTACTTTCTCCCTAATAATATTTTTCTGTTAGATGCTTAAAACTTACTTTGCTGTACTGTATTAGGCACAAATCTGAACAAAACTGGTAGAAAAGCAAGAGCAGGCTCAGTGGCTGGATTTTTTTGTTACCAGGTTTTGTGTCCAGTTGAAAGGACTGTCTTCTCCCAGTAGGACTGATGTGTCTCTCCTGCACAGTAAGACAGGTTTTCACTTTAGTAACCCTGGGAGATACTTCTGCTGAAAGAGAGGTTTGAAAAAGGAAAAACAACTCTGTTAATTTTGCCATTTTTTGCTTTGGTAACTCCACAGCTGGTTCTGAGTTGGTTGTAAAGAAAGCGTCTAAATGTTCAAGTGCTCTGGGCATGGAACGTCCTGCTGGAGTCGAGGATGATCCCATGTGTAGAAACTGTGTGTATTTGGACCCTCTCTTAAGAAGCAGGGGACTTTGAAAAGTGTATAGGTGCACCTGCATGTTAGCAGTAAGCAACAGGGGTAACTCGGGAGAAGAAGAGTGTGAGTTTCCTTAGCTACAATCCTAAATTGCCCTATGGGGCAGCAGAGAAGGAAGTTCACAACACTTACTTATTCTAAGTTGGTAGACACTTCTCAGCAAAATAAGGTATTCTGCTTCATACAAGTACTGGAGGACTGTGATGGCTGCCAGATCTGTTCACAGCAGATAGTACAGGGCTGTTCGTTGTTGTGTGATGCAGTCTAGTAGGGATGTGGGATAGCCTTGTGTCCTTGAAGAAAGGTATTGGGCTTGCCTCTGAGAGGAGCTACCCCCTCTCCCCCGTAATAGCTGTGCCAGATGCACCTCTCGGTATATACTCAATATATAGCTAGGAAAAGTGTTTTTATTAAAGTGGCTTGTGTTGATTTTCTAAGTGAAAAAAGCTATGTCTACAAAAAAAAAAAAAAAAAAGACATCTTCCAGAGACCCTGATCCTGCATTATGTTTCTCGCATGCCTAAGGCTAGAACTCACCTCCCTGAGAGGCTTCCATGTGTTATGAGCAGAAGATCTTGTCCTCTTCTCCCTTCCCCATCTCCTGCTCCCTCCCAGAGTAGCACATATGGCCAAAAACAGCAGTGAAAAAAAATCTCTCTGGTAGACCTCAGTCCTGCTCTCACTAAATTAACTGGCAAAATTTATGCCATAGATAGGCTCTTTAGCAGGATAGTTTTGTTTTGTTCATTTTGTTGATTTCTAAACTTGCAGTTGGTGAACTGCCTCTAGCAAAAAAAAAGAAAGAAAATTTTATTTCATCAAACTGTCACAAGACGCACAACTGTAATGAAACTTTGCAAACTGTAGGGTCTGTGTTCAATTTGTGTAATATTCCTGTTAAATAAAAGTTTTGCTTCCAATGCCCCTACTGTATATTCCTCTGTAAATATTACTTTATCAAACCAATTCCACAAGGTCTTTTTTAGTACAAATAATCTTCTTTTCAAAAGACATTATTGAATAACATACTTCTTGTACATATACTTTTCTAAGCTCTCCATTGTTTATAATACTCTCTTTGAAGCTTAAAATAAAACTTCCTCCTCTATCGATTTTGTTTTCCTTTTCCATTTTGTAAGTGATGACTTTTGTTCCCAGATTTTGTTTCATATTTGTTAGTGAAGCCTGAAGTTAACCAAAAATTCTCTACCTTTTTCTCTTTTACTCTCTCTTCTCTGTTTGTTGGACTGCAGTAACAGGTCCTGTTACTTGCTATAGGGAAGGTAGGCAGGAAATAAAATACTGCTTTTGCACAGGATTCATATATAAATAAGACTGATTATTTCCCATCACTTGGTGCTCATAGTGGATCTTTTTAAATGTATTTATATTTTAAGAACCTTCCCCATGAGATTTGTTTGAATTGCGATAAGTTAATTTAGACTCAAAGGTTGAGTTTAAACTGTGTGAGAGGGCTTTTAACATAAATTTTAGTGACATTGCCTTATGGTATCCTGAGTCTATCTATCACTTTTTTAATCAATGTGCCAGTCACTGGTGTAGCTAGCTACTAATTCCAAAACCTTGGCCTGCTTTGTTGCATTTCGTAATGTAGATATGAAACCTCCCTTTTCCTTTACATTCATTTGATTAATGGTAGTACGGCTGTACGGGTTGGAGATAGAAAGAGGAAATACTGTTTCAGATCAGCTGGGATCTGTGGCCTTTTCAGGAAATCCTGTGTTTCCTTTCCCCTAATACACTTCAGTCATTTTTATGAAGCTCTGTTGGTTTTCTTCTGCCTTCCCATCACATTCTCTGCTGCCAGTAGAGGCTATAGATGACTTTCTGCACTGGCAGCTACTTGCAAAAATAGCTGCTGGGATGTACTTTTTAAGTGATCTTCTGGGGTGGGTACAGGGCCTTTAGAGTAGAGAGACCTCCCCCTCCGCCCCGGCAGGTTAAATGACAAACAGTAGTGCAAAAGGAGAGAGTGCTACAGTTCAGATCAGAAATGAATCCGGCAGGGCAATATAGAAGTTACTCTAACTCCCTTAGAATTGTTCAGAATGAGATTTTAACAGTTCTGTGTGGTAGACAGTGTATTTTTTCAGCACAGAGTTAATTATTCTTAGCCTTTTTCTATACAGTTTTCCACATGTATAGTTTTAATTTCCATTACTGTTTTGTTTTTTGCAAACTGCACTGCCTACCTGCAGACTTTATCTTTTCCTATGCAAAGCCTTTGGCAGATTCATTGGAGGAAGGAGAAAACAAAAAGTTTTGGCTACCTTTGCTGTCCGCAGTCACTGTGGCTCTTGAGAACCTATTCGGGATCTGATAGAATTGCTTATGGGCTGTTTCCTGGGTTTTCTTCAGCCGTTGTGCAGCTGAAAACAGGCTTTCCTTCTTTTGCATGTTTTGGGCACTGAGGGCCAGAAACAGTTAAGAAGGTGGAGTAAGGTGCTAATGCTATTTCTGAGCTGGAGTGAGAAAGTAGCTAAGATGCTATCCTTAGAGTACATAGTGCATGACAGGATGGATAGTTTTAAACCCTCACCTAGTAGCTTCTAATTTCCTTTCTGAGATTTGCTCTCAGGTATACTTAAAATAATCTGAGTTGCAGGCTTGCAAAACTACTTTTCCAAAGGGATTTCAAGGGGCAAGTAATCTTTTCCTGCCCCAAAGCAAAGTGAGAAGGGAGGGTGTATGATAACAGATCCTGACCCTCTAGCCATTGCTACTTTTGCCCTTCTTCTCCTAGCTCCTCTTGAGCTTTCTACTGTGCTGCTTAGGGCAGGGAGACCCACACTGAGGTTGGATGGAAAGCAGAGCCAAACGCTGACAAGATAAAGAAAGGAAAGTTGAAAAAAGGAAGGAAGCTGTTCATGGCATCAGTGCACTTTTCTTGTTCAATAGGTCATCTTCTCTCCTCCTGTTCCGATTTGATTGTCATTTTCATTGTCCCCAGTGTGATGCATACACAGAGCAGAGCTAGACATTTCTGCTAAGGTAACCAGGAATGAAAGTGTGTGTTGAAATTAGCCTTTATGTATGTCTATCAACACCCTGTTGAGATGAATGGGATCATTCCAACCACAGCACAGCTGTTGCTATAGGCTGTCAGACTCTACGGAATAACTCTGCATAAGTTTTAGTTTGCACATTTTTGTAGAGTGTGTGTGTTTTTTTTTTAAAGCCATGGACCTGGAAAAATAAATGTTCTAAATGAAAGTTTTAATTCTGCAAAAATTATCTCAACATAAAAAAAGATACTACCGTTCCCTAGGTCCCAGAGCAGATTTACTTTGTCATCCTGTCTAGGAACATATCTTATTTTCCTGTTCTGGAGAAGGGTTTTTGCTGGGGAGAGTCAGGAGTGACAGGAGAAGAGTAAAAATGTCTGCCAGCACTCCTGCACCTAAGTGGTGTCCCCACAGCCAGTGCTCCCTACGTTAAGATTCATTTGAAGGATGACAAAGCTGAGAGCTGGAATCCTGAGTTCTTTGAGTGGACTGAAAACAGTATTGGCTTCTTTGTTTTGGCCTGAACTTCACTAATTTAGTATAGTATAGTAAACTTCACTGATTAAAGTATGCTTCACTGATTTAAGATTTATTCCAAACCTTTGCCTGGTATCAGGGGAAAAAAAAAAGGTGGTTAGATTTTCATCCTGGAGCTGTGAGCCCTAGTTGTAATCAGAGCCATTCGGCCAATAGATCATGAAAAAGTATAACCCTTTCCCCCTAAAACCAAACTTTTAATGCTCATTAACAGTGACATAGCCTTCTCTCCTTAGTGTTGAAGATGGTTCAGTAGGAGCTCAACTACAGAAAGTGTACACAGGAGGACATTCAAGCATTGACTAGTTCCCTTAGTTTTGGCTGGGCTTGGGGTCATGCTTATCTAAACTGTGGCTTGTTGTGTTTAAGATGTCTGTTTTCCCTTGGAAAATATTATAAATTGCATTTTCTTTGCTCCAGCAAAGCTGGACATTTCCAACAGTTTAGACCTGTCTTTGATTTTAATGTTGTAAGATGAGAGCCATCCACCTGCAGCACCCTTTTAATTCACCAGTATATTTTTTAAAGCCTCACTGCATTTGTTGCTGTTTCAACAAATGCCCTTGCTGTGTGTGTAGAAACTCACCTAATCTGTTATTTGATGACTTTTCATTCTTTCAGCCTATAGTTCTCTGTGATACCATGATGTATGTACCATGATGGGAGAAGCAAGCCATTTACCTTTAAAAAGTGCAGATTTCTGGAGCACAGTGTTGTATTTGCTATTAGTGTCATCCAGGAAAAAAATGGGAAACGTTTTCTGTTTAGTGTTGTCTAAGGTAGCTGTAGTAGCTCTGAATGACCTACAGATTACGACATTGCTATGGAAAAGGCCAAATGCTTTGAATATTGCCAGTTGAGTGGTGGGCTGAAGTTCTGTGAACTGCTGCTACCTGCCTGTGTGAGGTAGCTCTACTGGAAAGCTTGTAAGGAGCAATTCTGCTTTGGACACAGAGCTGATGGACGTCCTGAGAAGGAGCACACGTAGCCTCCAGTGCCTTGTGCAGAGTGGTTTTATCAGAGAAGAGAGTTTTGTTCCTCAGTGCTGTTCGTCTTTCATAGAAAACTTTCTAATTTATCTTTAGATTCATACAGTTGTTTGTGAGTCTTGAAGAGTCATTTTTTGCTTGAACTGAAGTCCCTTCTCATTATGGTTTCTCAGTCTTTGCTGTTAGTATCCTGGTGTTGGTAACAATGCGGCTTCACTATGGGCTGTAGGAGGAGAAAGAATGTGACCAAATCTTTCAGAAACAGCTTTCTGTCTCTTTTGAAACAGATTAGGGGTTTTAAATAATGCTGGAGTGTTGTCAAGCATTGCTGAAGACTCAGGTTACTAATTTAGATTTCTTTCATCACGGAATAGCCATTAACTACTTCATATGGTGATTTCATGGCTAGTACTGAGGCTAGCTCTCCAAGATGAGAGGATCACCGGATGAGAAACAATTGAAAGCTGCACTGTCACTGAAGGGGAACTTTTATTTTAGTGTCAAATAGGCAGTGAGAGGTAGCTTCTGAGTTCATGTAGCGCCTTTTATGGCGGAGTTTACCTAGGGTAGTTTTGAGCCTACGACTGCTCACAAGTCATAGTCGCTTTACATCAGTGCTCTCTAGGGAGTGGCTTAATACTGTCAAATAATACTGAAGTCTTTCCAGCCCTCTCCTCAGGCTCAACAGGTCATTTTAGGGTGCAGTGGATTCTGTGACTGGGTCTTGGCTCAGCAGTCTCATCCATTACAGTGATATCTGGGCTTGGGCTTCTTAAAGAGCAGGCCCCAGCTCTTTTCAGCCTTTCCACACCAAGGACTGTATTTGTGTCTCTGAATGGGAGGCTTGGGACAGTTATTAATCCACAAACTCTCTGTGAATTCCGATTGCTCTTATACTCTTCAGGTGGTTGGTCCACAGCCATGCATTCCTTCACCTGGGGAAGCGGATCTCCCCTGGGCTAGGTGAGCCTCTGTTCCCTTGCAAGGCCAGGTCAGTCTCTTTGTTAGTTAGCTCTCCAGGCCCTTTCTCACTTCTGTTAAGGATGGGATTTTAGAGGTATTTAGAGAGGTGGAAAAAAAAAAATCACAGAGAAGAATTTCCTAAGGATGGATGAACCCATTAGGTTCCTCTGTGATTGCTTAGGTATTTACAAATCTCATCTTATATGAAAAAGACTTAGGCCCTGTTAGGTTCAGTATACCTGTTATCAAAAATTGCCAAAGATCTCTTGGGTGACAGGATACCACCTAATAAGGAATGTGAGTGAGGGTGATGAATACCCTCAACGGCCATTAAGGCTAAGAGGAGTCGGAGGCACCCAGAACCTTGTCAGCCCAGCCTGTAGGAGGGGACTTAGTACGACCTCTTTGCTTTGACAGAACAGTCCATTAACAGTCTGATTAGCCAGTGCAGTGGTTAAGTAAGAGCAGATCCCAATAGTACCATGGGAGATCACTTTTTGGCATTAAATAGAAAGTTCTGCTTTCGTATAGCCTCTCTTCAGTTATTCTTCTGGTGCTGGAAAAGAACATGACTAGCAGACTGTTTAATGAGGGACATTTGAGTCCACTGCAGTGGAACCAGCTCATTTCTTGTTTAATCTAAGATGCTATTTAGCTGCTATGAAATATCAGTTGTGTAGATTTTGTTACAGGTTAAAGAATGGCCTACCTTTTTACTTTGTTAATCTGATAGGGCTGGTCTTGTGAGCTCTGAGAAAAGAAATAATTGATTGTAGTATGATATTTTTCCACTAAAAAGCAAAAAAACGTACTGTTTTGGTATCTCTGGCATCATTTTGTTACAGAGTTATTTGAATAGAATTTTCGAATAACTCAACTGAAAAATACTATGATGGGGAGAAATAGTTGTGGTCTGATTCAAAATGAAATGCATTCTATTTTTCCTCAATGAAATGACCTTTCCCTTTCTCTCACCCTTCCAAATCTTCTCAGACTTGAACTAAACATTTAATTTATGAGTATTTTTTGCTTTTCTAAAAACAATTAAATCAAGCTTACTTTTGAAGGAAGGTACTGTTTCAAAATGAAAAGTCAAACTTTTTGTTTGTAAAATACTGGAACAAAATGTCTCAGTCTTTCTGAAAAGTCTGTTTCTGCCTCCGCCATTTCTTAACCCTTCCACTTTCTTTTGGCTGAAGCCAAATTCAAATTCACTACGTAAATATTTAAATCATCCTGAAATTCTACATTTTAGAAAGCAAACTAAGACATTTGGATTACCCCTACTGAGCATCTGCTGATGCTCTGCAGCATGCAGTTAACCATTACTTCCCTCTAAATATTGACATCGCTAGGATTGAGATGGGAAAGCGGATAGTGGCTGCCATATTGATGAAACCTCCATTGGTGCTTAAAGATCCCCAACCAAACAGAGGTTTTAACTAATGGAAAAGGGGAAAATCAGTAGAGAATGGGATTTTTCCAGCTTCTAGTACTGCATTACAAACAATGGAGAGTGTGTTTTAAGAATCCGTTCAGTAACTGAAAGAATTTCTTTAAACCAATGAGTGACTGAATTAACTTGTTCAGAATTGTTTTCATTTGTGTTTAGTTGAGTGAGGCAGTTCTAATTATGTCTGAGTATGCAGTTACACTGCTATATTAGCAACAGTGTAAATTATGAGCAGTTTAGCATGTTTGTGTGGGAAAATCAGACCTCTTGCATTTACAGCATGTTTCCATAGGTTATGAACCATTTACCCATCATGTGCTGAATTTATTTACCTGTATGATGCATAGTTTCCTCATATAACAGCAGAGAGGTCACTGTGTATGCAATGCCATCGTGTCTTCTGCATAGTTAAGAAGTTTATTTATTATTAAAATGATGACTTTTAAATAATTTCTCTGGAGTTTGCCATTTGATTTGAAATTTCTGGAACCCTTGTGCTAGCAAATGACATTAGAGTTGTTTGTAATGCATTCTTGAGAGAAATCTTGTTTGTCCAGAGATCAGTAATATTGTCTCCTTTCTCCTTTTCTCTTGCCCTCCTCTGTTTCATCTGCGTAAACCCAACCTACTTCCTTTTCACCTGACAGTTGCTCTGATTGATGGTGCTTCCTGGCACATGGGTGAAATCTCCTCCGAAGTTCTACCTGAAGCCCTTAGTGCTTGAGGAGGGCTTCAGTAATACAAAGAGGTTGTGCTGATGCTCTCTGAACTGACTGGGTGAACACGGGCCTGTTTTTAGTAAAGAGATGCCCATGTCACAAAGCATTGCCTCCATCGCTCTCTCACGGGTAATCTGAGCAGAGAGGCCAAGCACAGAGTGCCCCAGGGAAACTGCATGTCCTTCCACTACTTCCGCCAGCTGAGGTTAGACACACTTTGTTGGGTCAGGGTGAACAGCTTGTGCTGCCCACGCTTGGACATGTTTTGTGGCTCTGTGGGCTTTGGGGGGTTTTGTTCTGGTCCTTCTGAGACACTGTGTTTATGCAGAAATTCTATCCTGAGGTTACGCTCTACTTGCAACACAGCAAGGGTCTCCTAATAAAATGGCTAGGGGAGAAGCCTTTTAAAGCAAATATTTAGCCACCGTGTAGGAGCAAACCCACTTGGTGCAGAGTGACAGCACTGGGCTACGGTCACTGTGGGCATGTCTGATATCTATATGGGCCAGGAAGAGTTTCAGTGCCTGAAACTTCGGGGGTACTTTTGGCAGATTTGCAGTTTGGTTCCAAATTCCAGTGAAATGTAGGTGAGGCGTTTAGGTATGTATGTGTGACCCTTTCTCGCACCCTTGCTAGCAGATGGCAGTGGTGGGGTCCAGTGCGTGTCTAGAGAGCCAGTCTATTCAAATGTTACCTTGAGAATATTGGTGTGCTGGGCAACGCTGCGAGACCCTGCAGATGTGCTGTTGTCTGTCTGCGTTAACATACTAGTTTAACACCAGGAATGTCAAAGAAAGACCAGGTATTTGGGCAATAATTGGGGCTGTTGGTTCAAACAGGTGGCAGAGTCCTTGTTCACATTAAAGGAAGGAGAGGAATGGCCGAGCTTATATCTTGTTTTATGGGGGGCTTTAATGAAGGTTTTCATGTAGTGATCTAGTGGAATGCTATTCAGACTGCTGTTTCTCTAGCATTTAAGTACCACGCCACTCCTATGATTATAACTGGACATTTTGGTTCTCCTGGGGGTTGGGGGGGGGGGTGGAAGCTACCTTCTAAGTGGATTGCCAGGGAGGTGGATTTAATGCACTGGGAAGAGCTGGCTTCACCAAGTTAAAAAGCAAAACAAAACCCAATCCTTCGTTCCTATTTTTAGTGTTTATGACCAAGTATTTTTGCTTGGTTGCTCATTTTGAAAGGGTTTAGTGAGCCTGCCAGTTGATTGAAAGCTCTGTGGTGTGTGAGCTGGCCTGGCTGGGGAGCCTGCAGTGCATAGCGACGAGGTCGGAGCCGTGTTGGAGTTTTTTTCCACTGCAGTTTGTTGAAGGATAACAAAAATGTCTCCCAGGCAAAAGGGATATTGGCTTTCCAGGTTGTGGTGATTCATCTTGTCTGGATAACCAGTCTTCCTCCCACTCCCACATTTTCATCTCCATCTACTTCTCTCCTACTTCACTTTACAACCAAATGCAATCCCTACCCTGTATTGCAAGGGATATATTGCTAAGAAGGTTTTACACAGCCGACCCCCCTGTTAGGTGTACCTGCTAGTTGGTATTAGCATTTGTTGCTAGTCTTTCAGGGCAGTTCGCACTTTATAAATGGATTTATTCTCATTATTAGAAGCTATGTCCCTGGCATATGGAATCTGTGCCGTGCCTGAAGGCAGGTTTCCTTCCTGTTGGTATTGGTAAGCAGCCCAAGTGCCTCTTGGCAATTAGCAGATCATTACCCATAATGCTGCACACGCAGAGATGCAGCCTAGTGGGTTTTTTAGAGGTCACTCTGACCTAATTCACCCCCCAGGAATTGTACAGTGTTGGCGTGACTTACCAGTGCATTAACAAGCTGATGCTTCAGTATGAGGTTATTTGAGTGCTTCCACATTATTTTTCTTAGGCAAGAAATAGCCATTTTGTCTAGGAGCCAACAGCATCTAACAGGGGCCAGTATGGGTAAGGAGGGAGCAGAGCATTTGCTGGTTTTGTGATAGGACATCCTGGGCACGCAATATTTCCACTGGCTTTAGGGTTGGGGGTCCATTTCTAATCCCCTTAGTTGCAAAAGCTCAGAGCACAGTTTGCTATTGTTCCTTGTGCATTATCATGTTTGGGCAGTGAATTGAACAGGGTTTCTCAGGTGTGGGCCTACTTTCCCACTGCTCTGTGTCACTGCAGGCGCTGGAATTCAGAAGGGTAGCTTTTTCAGTCAAAGCAGGGTATAAAGCAGTAGAGGATCAGGTCCATCTATATGTCAGTGCTTCTGGGTGTCATCACAGTTAAATCATGCAGTGGTTGAGTTGCGTGTGTAGATGTGCATGTTCCATTGTCTGCCTCTCTTTTTATGCCTTTTAGAGAGGTGGTGAAGATAGAGAAGCAAGTCTGATGTACTGCGCCTCTTGCTTGAGGTCTGCCCCCTAAAACTGCCCCCCAGTTCTTTGTCACAGTCCAAATCTCTGGACTGCTTGAAATGGAGGTCCAGGCTTCAGTCCTTGGACGGGCTTTGGCAGACTTGCTCAGCTAGGGGCATGCATACAGAGCAGCCAGCACCCAGGGAGGGCCCGTCCTCTCTCTCACAAACCTGTGCCCAGAACCGAGCGCATCACCAGCATGCACTGTCCTCCATGCCTCCAGGCCTGTCACCAAGGCTCTTTGAGTGGCTCTAGCTACATATTAGGACACCTTCGAGTAACTCAGGCCAGGAGCCAGCACATCCCCTGAGATGTTAGAGTTTGAGGCTTTAATCAGTCTAAACAACAAGTAATTCTTTCCCCATGTAATGTCAGAACCTCTTGTCCATGTTACTTGGATGTGAGATCCAGGCAGCGGATGCTCGGTTTTCCCCCAGTGACGGGGGTGCGATCAGCTCCTTCGTCTCTCAGCCCTGCATCACCACAGCTTTAGAGACTTGGAAAGGCTGATTCCCTTGCACGTGCTACTGGCAGGATGGTGTGGGGTGCTAGAGTGTTTTGACTAACAAGCCGTTAGGACGGCCTGAATAACTCGTTCATGGCTCCTCTGTGTTCCCTGGAGGTCACCCCAGAATCCCACTCAGATCCTCCCCGCCACACTGTGCTGGCAGAATTAGTCTGGCTTGTCTGCATCTAATCTCTCTGTGTGCGTGTGTGTCCATATGTACAGATCCTTGATTTTGTTATTATACGTGGTCATCATTCGAGCCAAATTTTGCTGTCAATTTACTCTTTACAGTCAAGGTTCTTTGTCCCAGTTAATGTTCTCCAAGCTTGAAAACATTTTAGAGGAATTTATGCAGTGTTGTATAGTCAAAGCTGGAGAGCAAGCTGAGCAGGCTAGCTGGTGGACTGACTTTCCTATGGCAAAGACATATTCCACCAAGTGAGGAGTGTTTCAGTAGGATCTGCACTCCTTTTGTGCCCTTTGGAAGTCAGATGACTACAGCAATAATAGGGCTAACACCCAAGAGCTACCTCGAAGTATCATCTGCAATAAGCAACCATTTTATAACTTCCTCAAGATCTTCAGTGCAATTGCCGTTCGAGCACAGATCTATTCTGCTTTCGGTTCCCATTGACTCCAATTATACCTGCCTAACTGATATTGGGATTTAACCAATATGTTTTGTGCAGGGGTTTTATTTGTCTCTTGGGTGAGCTATTAAAGCGGGTTCTTGTTTACTGGTGCCGAATATTCAAGCAATTGTCTGTAATTTATGTGCCTTTCTTCACTGGAACTGGCAGTACTTGGAAGGAAACTACCATCCCTTGAGTGCAGCTGGCTGCAGCTCCCAACTGCCAGCGCTGCAGAATGCCCCGACACTTTTTTGTGTGCTTGTTTTAAGCTCTGTCCACACTGGCCAGAAAGAATATAGGGCCAGGAAATAAAATAATGGAAATTATAAGCTCTGCTACAGCTGAATGGTTTCAGAGCTCCATCAATTATTAAAGGAGTTAATTCTTCCACAATTACTGGCATATTGCAGCATATTAGATTAGAGGGAAGTTGGTCTCTGACCAAATCAGTCTGACCAATCTATTAACCAAAGCCCCTGAGTCCTTTCGGACTCACGTCTTTAGCAGAGTTAGCAGCACTGGAACACAATGCTGTTGGACAGTGGGAGAAATAGCCAGGTTTTCTCCTTTTCATCAGGAAGTACAAATTCACACTGGTAATATTTCCTCTTCTCTCATTCTTTCTAATAGCAATAAAATATTGGCTGAACTCAATGTTGGCTATGAGTAAGACTTCCTTTTTAGTTAGTTAGTTGGTTAGTTAGTTTGCTTACTCAAAAAGCTGAATTCAGTGGGGATCTGTTCTGAAGAGGGTGAGACAAGGACTCCTCATTTGCAGTTCCTGACACTGACTCCTGTGGTGGCCTCAGGGAAATTAGTTAAGTTTTTCTTAAATGACATACTACTGCTTCCTTAAGTCACAGAGGTGCTGTGGCAGTTGGTGCCTTGGATTCTGACCCTACAAACACTTTTGAAGCAGTTTTTTCAGCCCTTAGAGTTGTTTGGTCTTTTCTGTGGTGTTCCAGCTCCTGGAGCTCTGGGCTTCTAGCAGAACTTAGCCTTTCGGTTTGGTTGTTTTGTTTGTTTTTTTCAGGGCACTTTCTAATCTTTTTGTTTCATCAGGACCTTTGGAAATTGGAACCCTAAAAGGCTCAGGAATTAAAAGGCAAATAAAAAGTGCCCTAAATGTATTTTTAAAAATCTGGTGATCTGAGAACTTGGCTTAGAGTTTTTAAATGGGTGGGACTGGCTATACTAAGGTGAGCGTGGTGAACTACAATTTCAGATGGACAAATGAGGCAGAACATTTATATCATAACCATAAAATGATGTCCTTTATTAGAATTACAATTTACTTTTTCCTTCTTGTTTACAAAAAATGGTAATAATGATTTTGTGTAATGTTAGCAGCGGTCAGAGCAATGCTTATTCCGTCTTAGGAAGAGGAAAATCTGACTTTGCAGTTTCTTTGCATGTAAAACTGTTATTTGGTTCCTGTGACATTGGTCGTTATATCTGTAATATGTATTTGTAGTTGTTTAAAGACCTGAGCAGTTATGGAATAAGTTCTGACATGAGACAGTCAGGAGCCCTGTGGGGTTTCATTATGTTATTGATCAAAAAACCCACCGCTACACACTGAAGATAAAGGAAAGAATTGAAAAATACAATACTGTCGTCTGACGGAGACACTGAGCACTGGATACATGTGGCTTGAGAAACTGGATGCATCTTCCTTTTAATCTGTATAAATAATTTTACATTTGTTTGGAAAAAGGAGCCTTTGCTTGTTTTTTTCTCCAGATAATCTCTGTTTTTGTTTGAAAAAGGTTATTGATTGGATTGTTAACTTAAATGGTCTGTGGTGGGTGTTGCAGAGCACATGGCTGCAATTAATCTTGCAGTGCAGAATCCATTATTGAAGAAGCACTAATGAGCCGTTCTAAGGCCTTCCCTGGTCACAGAACGCCTGGGTGCAGCAGATTGCTCCTGCCCTTTAATGTCGTTTTTGGTCTTTAGTGCTACACAGCCAGTGTAAGCAGAATAGCTTTTTAGCTTTTTTTTTTAGGGTATTTATGTTAAAATTGTCCTTACTGACAGCCTGCAATTGTACTGGGTGCAAAAGTCTAGAAGCGGCCAGTGAAATGATTCCCTCTCAGCTCCTCAGATCAAATGTGTCTGCTGGACATAGTGTACAATTAAAGGCAGTGGCATGTGAAACATGGATGTCACTATAAAATATAGTCTCAGTCGCAGGGTTCAGATCCAGACTAGAGTTTTGACAAAGATGGGGGAATGTTCAGGGGTGATCTGTGTTTTAAAATGTGGGTTTAAGACAAAGGGACGAGCTGTTGGAAACCTTCTCAGTGCAAGTTTTTTTTGTCTGTGTTGTTTATAGCTATTGTGGCAGAGCAGAAGTTTAGATAGAGTAGTTACAGTGGATTAGAAACTGTTGATGTTAACATACCACCTTCTCCTTCAACAGAACTGCTCTCTGGGTGTATTTTGGAGTTCTGGCGATTAACTTGAGTGACACCATAAATATGTGCTACTTCTTACTCCTGCTAGATCTGCAGAGCTAATACAGACATGTGAGAGTGATCTGGAGTTTGCCAGGGCTGAGGTACCACCTGAATAATTAGCTGAGTTCCAGCTGCAGACCCTTTACTACACCCCTTAATTATAGTAAATACAGTTTATCACAAGATTAGAGAAGTGAGACTATTTCCTGATCTTGACCACATAACTGATGAAATTAAGCAAGAAAATCTTTCCAGCTCTCTGGTTCGTGTGCTACCGCAGAGTCTGTAACTTGAACCATATTCTGGAGTGCTTTTTGTGTAAAGCAAAAGTATTTGTAAGGTGAACTACCTTTTTTTTTTTTTTAAATGATTTTGAATCTACCAACAGTGGCTTGCTATATGTAGCTACAGGACTTCCTCTGTGAGGTATTCTGCCACAAAAGGAATCCCAAGAAATGCTTTGATCTGGAGCGGGGATGGTGTTCAGTAACACAGCTCCAGCAAGTCTTGGTCCTGTGAATTTTCTCATAGGTCGTGAAAAACAGAGTTTTGAACCACAGTGGCAGGAAAACAGAGAGATCATGATCATGAAAGAGATCATGATCATGAAAGAGATCAGGGAGCGTAGGAGAGAGGATTTTAATTTTCTGAGTATCTACTGACATGCTTGTGGTATGCTACAGTGCCTCATCTTGCTGCTGGCATAAATAAAAATAGTCTTTCCAACGACATTAGATTAGGGTCATGATACCACAAGGGAGGTTGCTTAATGTGAAGGAAGGTCTGACTTGGCGGCTAAAGAAAGACATATCCATGAGGCATTCTTTTTTTTCCTTTAGACATGTAATAAGCCCTGGGTTAACAGAATAATCTGTGGCTACGTAGACATGACTGTGGGCATTTGTTGGCCTCCTTCATAGTCACAATGTTTGGAGAGAGAGCCTGATAGAGTGAATAAATCGATATTTTCTGCAAAAGATTCTTGCGTTTCTGCTAAAGAAGTCACAGTGGCCCTCTACTATTGTTATTTTCCAAGAGATCCTTGATCCACATCAGCCCATTTCTTTTAGGCTTGTGGTGGGTGTAGTTCTTGAAAAGGGCTCTAAAATATGGTATGGTTCACCTCAAGGAACCATAGGGGCAGTATCAGCATGAGATGCAATGCAGAAAACAAAGGGTGCAAAGGTATTTTTGGGGGAAGGGAGGAACTGAGCAGTCAAGAGTGATAGCTGGAAGAGAGCGGGGATGACAAGATAAGGGACAGGGATAAGGCAGTAAACAAAATCCTGAACTTACTGTGGTTCAAGAAAGAGATTCTCTAGGTGGGGTCTCCGCAAGATGCAACGTGCATGTGGGCGTGTGTGTGTGTGCAAGCAAGCAAGCCTGTGCATATGGGTATGCATTTAGCCTTGATTTATTTTTTGTAAGTTTGATTCCATTCTTTCTGTTTCTTTACAACTGTGACTGAAGCTATTTAATTCTCTGGTTAACTCACGTCCCTGTATGAGCTGTTTCCTTTGACGTATTCCAGCACTGCACAACCTTTTTGGAAGCTGAGTTGTGGCCTTTGGGATGACTTCCTCCCTGATATGTAGTGTGGCACATTTGTGCTGTTTACTGGTGTTTGGAATGAGGTTTTGCATTTACTGTAAATCAGCCCTAGAGAATCATTTCAGTGTCATGTTGGGTTTTGCCAGTTTGGTAGTACCAGAAAATGTATGAGGTCCTCTCAGCAAGAAAAGGTCTCACTTCACAAAATCTGCTGGGCAGTTGAGATTTAAAGGTCTCCAGAACTTTAGTTTGGCTTTGGTCCACTGTGAATCTCAGTAAAACCTGGTTCTCATTTTGTGCTGACGTTTCAAGGGGTCCAAAAACTAGTGATCTTCTTAGTCAATCTGAGCTCATCAATACAGTCAAAACATTTCTTTATTCAAAGGCTTATGAGATTGATATTAACAGTGTCATCGATCCCTCCTTCCTTAAATATCTCCTTTATTTTCTATTCAGTTCCCTTAATAACTTATGTACACACATTCCTTTGTTGGATGGGCTTAGTTTTCATATCACTACCATGCGAATGTAACCAGAGAACCAAAATCCTTATTACGCTCTTTGGTGACAGCGTGAGCACTTAAAGGAAAGATATTCCTTACAGTATTATTGCGTTACACAGCAATTCTGAGCAACTGTTTGCTTCTCTAACTAGAAAAAGTAGAAGCTCCTATATATTGTAGGGTGCTGATGGGGTAATACAGCACAGCAAAACACAGCTGACAGGCGTGGTAATGAAGAGAGCACAGCTCTGCCCGCATCTACTGTAACCATGCCTTTCCTTCTTGCTGGAGAAACAGCTTTTCATTCTCTGCTCCAGCCTTCCGAAAAAGGTGCTTATCCCAGGGGAGGTAGAGAAGGTTTTTCTTCTTGTCTAAGAGCAAGAAGTCTGTTAGAGTCTGTTAGAGCGACAAGAAGTCTGGGCGTTTGATGGTGTAAGTTTCTAGAATGAGAATTCAATAGCGTGGGATGCGCGTACCTGTATTTGAGGTTTTCAATGCGTATGGGTGAGCCGCTGTATATCCTTGTCCCCTCTTAGACTCTGCACGCTCTGAATGCTGATGTGTGTCAGAGAGGAGAGCTAAATAGGGGCTTTCCAAGAAGGAAAGCAGGAGCTTACTGCAGGTAAGCAGTAAGACTTAAAGACTGCCTCAGCCTGATAGGGGTGATTTGGGAGTACAGTACTTTATTTCAGCGGTGTATTTTTCTTGTTTTGTTTTGCAGAAGGAACACTGATCCTACCTTTGGTCTGTTTGTTTGTTTGTATTTTCCCCTCCAGAAAGCCCATTGCTGAACCTTCTACTGTGATACCGCTGTTTTGCAAAGCTGGAGTCGACACGCATGTAGGGGCGGGGGTTGTAACTCTGGCAATTTGTCCTTCCCGATTAGATGTGACTGTTCTGCTAGCTTTCCCTTCTTTATTCCTTTCATTTAGTTTGTTATGGGAGTTGGCTTGGGGTTTTTTTCCTTTTGATTTCTTGTTTTGATCCTGGAAGGTTAGCTGTGCAATTTGGTTTCTTCTGTGCCAACCAACTTTAGTGGCAGAGCTCTTAAAAAAAAGAGTAAAAGCAGTATTTCTCCATCCTGTCTCGCCTCTTCTCTGTACGCTACTGCTTCCATTTAAGCAAAGTTTACAGAACTGTTCCACCCGTTTGGACACCAGGAAGGGAAGCTCTGAAGTGGAGAATAACCTCATTTCAACCAGGTCCTTCAGTCAGGTCGAATCAACGCCAATTGAAACTGTAGTCCAATTTCTATTAAAATGGATGGGCTCTCTCTGAAATTGGGTTTGTGTCTGATTTCACCCTTTCTCTTATTTTCTTTCAAAAAGAGAGAGGAAAAAAAAGAAAAAACAAACCCAAAACCAAACCATTTTTAAGAGCTCTGAATAAAATCGCTTTGCTAATGGGGGAATGGGTGGGGATGACTCTGATTTTCTCTTGTGCCCGGCAGCGAAAAGGTTAATGCCTGCTTTCCTCTTTGGTATCTGTTAGTCGCAGCCCATGTTGTGATCAGTCCATGTCCATGTGCGTTCTGTTCCCAAATTTAATACCAGTTAATTAACAATAACTAAATGAGCATTAACAATGACAGTTGTTTCCAATCTTCCTCAGGACACCCGACCTGCCTGCAGTTCACCACAAACATGACTGAGGCTGTCAAAACCTATCAGTGGCAGTGCATTGAGTGCAAATCCTGCAGCCTTTGTGGGACCTCTGAGAACGATGTGAGTTTATTTACCTTTTCATACAAACAAATGTCAGTGCAAGCTACTGTTATGCCTGCTCTTGAGAAGCACTGGCAATGGCACAGGTCACCACCTTATTGCTGTTTCCATACGTTTCCTGGGAAGAGCCACTTCTGCGAATAGAGAGGTACTCCTCCTCAGTGACCCAGTCAGCTGCTGGTCTTTGCTTAAATTACCACGGGTATCATATAGGGCTGCTTAAGATGATGATACCTGTGGTTTGGATGCTTGTTCAATAGAAACTGGTTGGAGGCCATAAGCTCATGTTGCAGAATGCAGCAGAAGAGCAATATTTTCAATATTATAAACAGAAGTAGATTTGAATGGGTGATAGCCCCACAGATGACGGGTATGTCTCTTCTGCCCCTGGTTTTACTTAGTTCCTTGGCAGGATTTTTAATCTTAATTATAAGGCTTGAGAATCATGAAAACACTTGGATTGGGAGGACTAAGCCTCTCTCTCATCACCTCATCCCTTATTTGAGCAATTTCCAAGCTGTGATCCAGAGCCTGCAGCTGAACAGTATCCTCTTTGTGCTCTTTTCAGTTAAAATCTGATGATAAGGGTGTTTAATAGTCTGAGAGAAACTTTGAAAATTAACAGTGGCTGAAGAAGTTTAGAGGTGATCAGTTTAGTCCGCACTCCCTATAGCACAATAAATTTGAAGCACAATTTTTTGTTTTGCTGTATTATTAAATGAGGAGAACTGAAAGCAGGGAACTGTTCTGTGTTAGGAGCAGGGGATTTTTTATTTTTTTTCCTGACTGTATGAAAGAGCTGCAGACCACATGGTGGGCAAAAGTCATTTCCATCTGTTTTGCAGAGAGTTCCCTACTCAGCTGAGTTTTGGAGAACTGGCTAAGTCCAGGCTTTTAATGAGAAAGGGGTCCCAAGGAAAGAGTGAGACCCAAATGCGGTCCCATTGGAGCCCAGGAAAGTGGGGATGTTGCTTCTGCTGTCTTGGTACAGCATATCCCCTGCCTAGCAGCTTTTGCTCCTGCATCAAGAGGCCACCTTGGAGATGCAGTTCTCCAGCCCTGGGAGAGATCTTCCAGTTAGAAATTAAACTCTTTTTGTGATAAAAAGGGCTCTCTGCAGCCTGTCAGAACTGTGGTGGTTGATTCTGGATGCACAGATGTGATCTGTGTAGCCTTTTATGTTCCCAATAGCTTCTTTGTTGCAGCTCTGTGTTCGTAACTGAGCATCGCTGTTAACCATGCTTATGTTTTCACCTTACCAGTAGACTAATTTACATCGTTTTCTCTCCCTCTTCCTCTCCCTCTCTCTTCTCCTTTCCCCACTGTCTCCCCAATGACCCTGCATTAGGACCAGCTGCTCTTCTGTGATGACTGTGATCGTGGCTATCACATGTATTGCTTGAATCCACCAGTCTTTGAGCCCCCAGAAGGTAACATACGTTAAAGTCTGCTTTGAAAATCACAATAAAATTCCTTGTGGGGAAGGGAAGAATTTCAGAAAGGTGGCTTGGGCCGAGCAGAATTAATGAAGCAGGATTCTCAAAGCTGAGGCAGGTAGCACTGGAAGGAAAGAAAATCCATAGATATAGATGTCTACCGCTATGTGAGGTTTCCTATGCAATCTCGCCTGACCTCTGCCTCTTCTTCAAGAACTTGGCTCTTCTGAAGGTCATGGGTACTTTCTGGTGTCCTAGATGGAATTGAACATTTCAGTTTAGGCAGCTGAATTGAGCTCCTATGAACTGTGGCTTCTGACTTCCTAAGAGTCAGATGAAAGTCTCAGACAGGAAGGTCCCATCTGCAATGGCTGAGAGACTGTTGTCAGGCGACTGGATTAAGAGAAATAGCGTTCGTTGTTCTCTGGCCTATCTGTACGAGGGAAGGGCGAGAGTTGTACAGTCTTTGTTATGTTTGGTACACAGTTATATTCCTTACAGGGGATTCCTTTTGAAAATATTACTCCTGGCTGTTGTTTGCCCCTTGGTTTTGGAGCAGAGGAACTGATGCCTTACAATTATTGGTTCTGTGACTGAAATCTGCAGAGCAGTAGAATTAGAGAAAGAGACACCTGAGTGGGAATGACTGCAGTTTACATGAGGGGTGAGACAAGAATAATTACAAATCAATCAAGCATGCTGGAGCTAAATGTTTTTAACTTTGATAAAGAGGAAGCTAAATTAGGAGGGGAAGATTTTGAAATGGCACTAGTGGTTCACTAAGGTTTCTGTTTAGCTGGGAAATGGTGTATTAAAAGTGTCAAAATACAAAACACCTAGTGGAGATGCACATCCCAGCTGTGTTGTGGCTTGTGTAGAGAGCCTATGACCACAGCATCAGGGGAAGAGAGCCTGCTTCAGAAACAGACTGGCAATTCCAGTGTTAGGAATATTGGATATCCTACTCAAGCACATAAACTCTGAGTATTTGGATTTGATGTTGTATATATAAGGATTTCTTCGTTCACAGGGAGCTGGAGTTGTCATTTGTGCCGGGAGCTGCTCCGAGAGAGAGCGTCAGCTTATGGCTTCCAGGCCTGAGGAGCTGCAGCAACCAAGAAACACTTTGCTCCTGGTGTTGTTGTACCAGCACACAATTCCCATCTGGAACACAAAGACACAATCCACAACAAAGTGAATGGAGACTCAAATAGATGAAGAGGTAGCTATGGCGTTCACTGTCAGAGAGTAGCTGTCACTCATGCAGTACCTCCTGGGCTCTACTAGAAGGATCATATACTTTCCTGAGGCTCCAGATGAAATCTCTTCACTGCTCTGCATGGTTGCTGCTTACCGTTACGGGCTCACATGCATTACAGAAGGGGGAGGGTTGCTATATCGACATGGAGATGTCAAATTTGTGTGGCCTTGTGCTTTCTGTTTAGTCTTTTTTTAAGAAGAAATAGTAACATATCTCCCAAGCAATTATTTTGTGAGTGGTTTTGCTGGGAGCAGTACTGGTTATTACTCTTCGTAGGCTTGACTGGAAATCTCTTTACTGCAACCACTTTGTCTTCGTAGAGGGGCATTGAGAGTTGCATTAGTTCAATACTTCCCAGGTCGTGAAAAACACATTGTCACTGAGAAAAGCACAGATCAAAAAAATTTTGGGTGACGCTTTCTCCCTAGGATCAAATGCTTTGCTTTTGCAGATTTTTAGAAGTCTGGTTTTAGTGTCTCTGAAGGAAGAAGAGTAGCCATTATGTACGCAGGCAGATGCTTAGAAAGTTCTACCATATTTAGTATTTCAGGATGTCTGGCATGCTGTCCCACTGCAGTTCAGTTCAGACTCATCATTTTTTTTTAATTTAAAAAGTTGCAAATGGCTATGTAAATAAATGACATGCTGTTTAGCTTGTAAAACTGAACAAAAGAAAAATGTTTTAAGGTGATCATACACAGGAAAAGCGTGAGTTTTCTGAACAACCTAAAATAACCTAAAAAATGAACAACATGGATTTAGGGTCAAATGAAGCACTTCTGATTTGCTTTTTCACATTTCTAAATTAAAATGTTCTGCAATTGAAAGTTGAAATTTTTATTTCAGAAGTTGTCTAATCAGGACTTCCAGTATGTCCAGAGTCTCACCATTTTTTATTTTGTATGCTCAAAGTAGTTATCGAAATTAGTTGAATTTGCAACTAGTTTTGCCTCCAGTAGTTTGCCTACAACAGTGTTTTTTGGCAAGCACGTGTAATAATTTGCTAAAAAGCCTCCCCTAGCTCTAGAGAAGGGAACAATTCACTGAACCTGATATGAGAAGAAAGATTTTAGTAGTTATTTTAAAATTTAAATAGAAATAGCTGTACTTTATTTAAACAAACTTCTACTGTAGAGCACATGCAAACTAAAAGGCATTTAGCTAGTGGCTCACAACCAAGGTGGAAACTTGATGAATGTTGTTCCACTCTTCAAGCCATGTGAAATGGAGAAACATTAAGCAAGACCATCAAAGGAAGAAATATTTTTACAGTTGAGATCCTTTCAGTAATTTAAGACGTCACTAGAAGGACAGTGAGGACATTAAAAAAATCATATGGAGTATATCTTTAAGGTTAAAAACATGCCACTCCCCAAAATAGGCCCAGAATTATCATTTTTGGGGGTGTGATGTATATCACTTTTTATGCATAGATTTAAGTGGAATTATAATATAAATTTATGAGGGTCTCAAGCAGCATGTGACTTGGGTTGCTTGTAGAAGCAGGTAAGGACACTGAAGATTATATCTGGGATATTTATATTAATTGAAATGTTTCTGCAAAATTACCTGTCCCTAAACACTTGAAAGGACATTGTGAAAGTGAATTAATTTTTTCTCCTTCTCCTGCTAATTACACTTAGTTAGGATGAACTGTACTGCCCTAACGCACTTTTCCTCATTATTTAGCTAGCTTCTTCACCTTTTGCATTCTGTTCAGCTTGCACACTGAAGGTAGCCATGTCAGCTTTAGGATTCTCCCATGTACCATCACAGTGTGTTCTCAGACTGCAGCGCAAGTATTTTAATCCATTAGAAAAAGGCTTTACGAAGGTTTAGAAACTATTTATTCCAGCTGTATTGGACCAAATCTCCCTGAGCACAGCTGCACTGGCTAGCTGTGAAATTTATTCAACACGTTAGACTTTCTGTGTGACAGCCCTCCCAGGCTGGCCAGGAGTACCAAGAAATCTCGGTGTCAAGCACTGGGAGGGTGAAACAGGAACCTGTGCTCTGCTGCGGACCGGCTTTAGGTGCTGTGTGCCTGGAAAGTGAGTGTTTTGGCAAAAAGAGATAGGAACTGAGAAATGAAGGTACTGAAGGAAAATGTGGTGGTGCCAGCGATGGGAGCAGCAGAGGCAAGTTAGCGCAAAGGCTCGTGTTCAGCTAACAAAACAATTGGGCTTAGTGAGCTCCATCATAGAAATAAATAGCCATCACCTTCAAATTTGCTGGTACTTGCACTGGCTTTGGGAGAGGAGTAGGAGTGCTTGAGACAGATAATGACATAAATGCATACTGTTTCAGTCTGTGTATTATGGAGAAACAGTGGCTAATCACATCCTAAGTCTCTGGTAGCCTCTTGCAGGCTTTTGGTGGGACTGGAAAGGATATTAAGTCAGTGCTCTCTGTCCCTGTGACTAAGACATTGCTAAATGAGCTCTATTCTGCATGAACACCTACTTTCCTATTTTGTGGTTTTGATCCATATTGCTGACTGTTTTCTCCTCCCACAACCATTCTGCCGTGAACAATATCTTTCACATTAGGAAATACTCCTTAATGGCATTGCTGAAGTTTCATTGCTAATGAGGTGTGATGGAAGAATAGATTGCTAGATCTTTAATGGCAAAATATTGTTTGCCATATGAGTTTAATAGGATACTTGTTTGTGATGGTCCAGTTGCATTTCATTCTCTTCAGCTTTGTGCTGTGTTGCTGTGTAACCAGGAAGTTTCAGGTGACTTCTAGCAGCAGATAAGGTCCCAGTTCTCTCATGCCGAGAACTTCCTCCAGCTACAACCTCCCTTCTTCACAGACTAAGTCTTAGATAAGAAGTTGGGACATTCCTCTTAGTGACATTTTCAGTATGCCTTTAGAGCTGTATGTCTTGATGCACTTTGGAATTAATTGATCCACCAAGCAAACAGTGCTGCACCCAATATTACTGGGATATGGAAAGGTTACAGCACGGTCATGGGAGTGAGGAAGAGGAGATTAGAAACTTTGAGAACGTATTCCCTGTCATCTGGGTACACCCTTGGGGACACCTTTCTGCCTAACCATGGGTGTAAACTACTACATCCACTATTAGGCAAATTTTGAAATAGCATATAACTGTGATCTGGTGTGGGCAGCAAACATTCTGAGGACTCTGACTTTATATGCTTCTCTTTCTTTCTGTGGCAGGACGTACTATTTTGCACTTTCATTAAATGTCTCTTGCTCAAAGCTCAGCACAGTGCATGGAGTGCTTCATGGGAGTATTGTTCCTGTCAGCCTTTAAAAAGGAAATTCATATATTAAAAAGTAAATGTTTGTCATATGGTGGGTAGGGAAAAAGGGGGAAGTTTTTACTGAGAACTAGCAAAGTCAAGTGGGTAGTGAAAGTTGTTAGACAAAGACAGCTTAGATTTCCATTTAATCCAGCAACCTGAACTGAGACAGAATTCAAGGTGTTGTGCCTTCTCCACTGCTCTGGGAACATGTATTTATTTTGTTTTGTTTTGTTGTCTTCACTTGTTTGGTTTTTTACCAGTGATGTACTCGGTAAAGTGTGTCTCTCCACCTGCTCTCCTCTGTGGTGGAATTAACGCTCCATGCATGAGCTTGTTGGCAGCCCTTGAGGTGATGAAACACTGACATCTTTCAGAAGTCATCTGTGTAGGCAAGGCAAGCAATATTTTAACACAAATCAGAGCAAACTACCAAGGGAGATGGTAGATTCCGCATCCCCTGAAGTCTTCAAATCAAGAATGGGCAGCTTCCCAGAAGGTGTACTTTTGTTAAACATAATTTTAGTTAAACATAGGAATGTCTGACTGAAAACAACTTACATTATACAGGAAGTTAGACTAGATGATGTAATTGTTCTTCCTGTTCTAATTATAAAAACAGATGTTAACCAGTTGAGGAGGTGTATTTCAATACAGGCTGTGTCTAGATAATGGCCTTAAACATATTCATGAAATCTTTCTAATTTTTAACCCATTTTGTACAACCTGAAAAAGGTCAGTTACAGAAATTCACCTCTACTTATGTAGTAGAGGTGCTTTATCTCCTTTGTGACCATGATGGCAGCTATACTGGTGTTAGCTATCTCCGTTTCTTCCAGAGAACAAACAATTCAGACTGCACTGAATGAAACCATGGTTTGGATCTAGCTTTGCCTCCATAGTATTTCTGTGCTGTATTGTCTAGTTTTCTGCCTCGTAGTTAAAAGACTGGCTAGGGAGAGAAGTTACTGCAGATCCGCTGTGTCAGCCTTGGAAACCAGACAGGTAGTGAAATGGTTGCAAAAAGGGAGTGCATCCAGGCTGTACTGCTAAGGTGGGTGTGCCCATTTTACTGCCACAAAAAGAACTTTTTCTTTAGCTCTGAAAAGCTAATACCTTTAAGGAACTTAGTGTGGCTCCCTTTCTGCTTCTAACCAGTACTTCCTAAAACTTGACTTTGAGAACCGAGGCTGAGTTTGCAGCGTTTGGGTATAACATACCTTAGACTGGTTCTTGAGCTAGAAAAGCCACTGTTAAGTGTTCCTTTGAAGCAAGCATTACTCTAAATATTTTTAAATTGTTATTTCTTACCTTTCCTTGAAAGGGTTAGGTCTTACTCAAAGGAAGAATCTCCTGCACAATACAATATTATGGGGCTGTTGCATGTTCTTTACACCTATAGCCTGTGTTTTGACAGTGGTCATTTGAGAGGTGAGAAGTGGATGGGTGTAGAAAGGAATATTAATTAAGCTTGTCACTGCCAGAGGGCTAGTGTGTATTGTGTGCAGGGAAATTCCAGGTAGAGCTGGGCATGGTTTTACTGCATGTAATAAATTTAATTCAAAAAAATGTGCTTTTAAGGGAACCACAGTTATTCACAAATCCATATTGGATCTGACAAATTATTTCATCCAAAAAATATAAGGGAAATATCAGAAAAGTTGAAAGTGTTTGCTTCAGGGCTTTTTAAAATAAAGCATTTCAACATTGAATTTCAAAGTTAATTCAATTTTAAAATGAAAGAATTAAAGAACCTCCAATTGAAATGAAACATTTAATTTGGGGGGTCAAAGAGTGTTTAAGGTCTGTCTGAAAAGAAATTTTCCAAATTTTCCAATTTAGTGCCAAAAGTTGATTATTCAGCTCTAACATTGGGTGTCCAGCTAATTCAGTTCCAGCATGTCAGTATCTTACATGATAGAAAATATTACGGTATCTATCTAAAATGAAGAAGAACTGAAATTATCTCAAAAAGTTAGCAGCCATAGAGGAATAGCAATCATTTAGGGATGACGTGAGTGTATTCAGTTAAAAGTAAAAAAAGACGAATAAAACACAGAAAAATGTAATCTCGATGCTAGAAGCATTTCCTTATAGTGAGTCCTCTCTAATTTATTAAACTTATTTGTCTGTCTGTCTATCTAATAAGTTGGCAGTGACAGCTGTTAGTCTATAAAACTATCTTCCAGAGCAGAAGTGAGAGATGCTTCATGTTTTCCAGATATAAAGAACTGGACAAAGCAAAAGAGAATATATTAGGAACAATTTGGCACCAGGCTGGGAGGACAGAAAAAGTCAGAGTGATGGAGAAGAAAATCACAAGAAGGATTGTCTAGTCAATTTTGTTAGGGGAGAAAGGTGGATAGCGCAGATGAAATACTTCTCTGAAATGGTAACAGTTGATCAGTTCTATATTTTGTGAAAATAGGTTCTGTGGAGAGGAGAAGGCAGACTGGACAGGTCCCACTATTTGGTGAGCTCCCCTTTTCTGTTTATTGTATCCACCTGTAGCTTCTCACCATAGACATTGAACATGGTGCTTTGGTGCAGGCACTTTCCTTGGGGTATGAGTTTGTGCAGAGTGGAAAAGAATGAGTCAGAACCTCAAGGATGCTCCTAAACTACAGGTAAATAATGCATCTTTCCTGTTTCAGCTCCCACCATTCCCTCTTCAAACTGTTGCTCTGACAGTGTATGCACCTTCTAGTCCTCTGGCAGATGGGCTGGGCATTGAGTGGAGATAGAGGGCAGAAGCAATGGGGAAAGGGGAGAAACTGGATATATTAAAAAAGAAAGTCCTCTCCTCAGGTCAGTTCTACCATTATTACGACCTGAGCAGTTCCTACTTTTGTGTGATGTATTAAGTGGCAAGACAAGCAAAGCACGTGTCAATTTTATTTACCATAGCACAGCAGGCATACCCTTTCATGTGGACATGCATGTGCTCATGTGTAATCCATATGTGATAGTTGTCACCAGTGTGAATCATGTAGACACCGTGGCAGGAGCTCCTGCCACGACAGGGGCATGGGCTGCAGGGTTTGTTCCTCTCCTGCCCATGCCCCCAGCACGTGAGGTCTCTGTTGAAACAACCCGCAGTGAGACAGGCAGAAATGTGCACGTGTTAATTGCCATATGTAGGCAATTAATCATTGCTGACCTGAGTGAGAGAAAGCCAGTGTAGTAGAGCTAGTGATGCTGCCAGCCTGCTGGCTTAGAAAGTCACATCTGCTCTGAGTTATCTGGAAGACAGAAATTTCGTTTTACGTAAGTAGAGTTATAAAATATGGGTTTTATTTCCATGTACCACTGGGGTTGCAGCACCTCTATGGACAGGTACCCAAACTCTCTGTGCCTCAGCTCTGGAAAAGAGGGAAGCTGGCAATCTTAGCCATCTTCGTAAAGCTCTTTGAGTCCTTATCAGCTGTGTGCCAGTGCTGAGTACCACCACTTACTACAGTACTGCAAACCCAGGTTGTAGCAGAGGAGGGAAGACAAGTTCTCCCCTGCTACCCTCTGCGCTGTTCATTTCTGCCAGCCACAGGCCTGAGACACTGCCCTGTGAGACGGGACTAGGTGACATGCCAGGAGCTGGATGCCAAAGGCCCAAGACCCTGCAGAGGAAACGAAAAGCTTTTGTTATTCCCTGTGTTTCCTCCTCTGGTCAAAGAGGGCAGGAGCTGGGACTGGCAGGCAGCCAAATCTGTTTTCAGTGGTGATATAATTACTAATAATGACCTCCAGCCCCGGCAGTAGTTAAATGGCTTTTCAAGGTGGGCACCAAACCCAGTCTGGTTTACATAAGATAAACTCAGTTTTGTTGGAGGGGAAGGGAGAGGAGGAGGGCTCTCTGGTCTGAAGGGAAGTGATTTACAAAAATAGATGCCCAATCTGCTCTCCATCACCTTACCATGGCAGTGTGTGCTCAGGCAGCCTCCTCTCTGTCAGAGTGGGTGCCACCAATTGGGGCTAGACTGTGATATCCTTGCGTTGGCTGTGGAGCAGTTTTGTGGAGATGGCCCTGGTGCTGTCCCAGCCCTGTCCCCTGAGCACAATGTTCACAGTGGCAGCCAGGGCGGCAGCATCGCTGGAGCATAGTCAAGGCATCGCTGGAGCATAGTCAAGGGCAAGAGTGACTGAAGCTACCACATGGTATCCTCAGCCTGTGGAGGAGCATGTTCCCCCCAAAGCAGCTGGGCTGGCAGGATGTGAAAGTGCAGTTTGGCCATCCTGAGGGCCAAGTTTTCAGTGCTAGGTAGGAGGGTTTGCATTACAGTCCTGCCTCTCCAGCTGTATTGCTGGTGGGTTTGGCCAAACCCAACACCACTGTGCAGTGATGTGCTAGAGTGAGAGTGCATGAGAAAGGTAACTCATAGCAATCACTGTAGGGGGCAGGGGAGGGAGGGAGGGTGTATCCTTTGAAGGTATACCCCTTTATTTCATAAAGTCGATGAGACTGCCAGGTTTTCTGCACCTAGGGAATCGAGCCACTAGCTTATTAATGTGTGCAATGTGTTTCTGCCATGTTGGATGAAAATGCAAGGTACTGTTACAGTATTCACCTGTGCATTTAAAATATACATTATTACTATTATTTTGAAATAGGAAACCTATTTTTTCCAGATTAGCTTACCCCTCCCCCCCCATGCATGCATAAACTTAACACTAAAACACTTCATTCTGGAAAACTGCAGATTTTTGAAGTATTGGTATTTCCTTTCAGACTTCTGTCTGTCCATTCACCGGTCTGGTTCTGTTCGTTGTAATAAACTATAAACTATAGGTTCACCTCCCCAGTGGATCAGAAAATGTTCCCTCTCTCCCACTTTTCAGAAGCCAAGGCAAGAGAAGTGCAGTTTTTATTCTTCTCCATATTTTAAGTGAGTGATAAAAAAATGACAAGTCCATTTCATGCTCATGTTTCCATGTCTTGAGTGAATTACTTGGTTGGCTTGGAGAAAGTTCCTTTTTGTGGCACTTGTAGGCTCTTTGTTAGCGTCTGTCTCACCTGTGCATGAGATATATCAGTCTGGAGTTTTGTCCCTTTGGAAAGGACTCTTCCTGCTCTTACCATATGAAGCTTTGAAACTGCTAATTCTCAGCAAGGAATCATGTTATGACTAGAGTCCTGAAAATCAAGATAAGAAATTTCCTTAAATTTCCCAAGATTTTAAATGAATGCATGTCAGGAAAGCAGAAGAGCCCCTAAGCCCATGGACTGTGCTGGAACACATGGCTCTCTTATCACCCCACACAGTGGCAGGCACTGTAAGCTCCGGACTGCATTTTGATGTCCTCTGTGTGCTGCTGATGTCGACTTTGCCAGCAACATTAAAAGAAAAGCAGCTGTTCAAAATCAAAGGAAGAGACATGGATGTTACAGCTAACATACTCTTCCTTCTTAGCTCTCCTATGAGTGTAACACAAGAGACTGTCTTGTGCCCCTGCATCCTTACAGAAGGCAAAAGCAAGTGTTATGAGGGATTTTCAAGGGTTATCTCCTTTGAGCTTTTATTGTTCCATCTCATTTTTACTTCCCTTAAAATAATTTTTTGGATTTCAGAGAAAGTGTGTGCCAAAGCCAATTTAAAGGGTACAGCACAAATCAGGAAAAGAGAGCAGTCCAAACCCAAACCGTCAGCTCTCACCTCCCCCTAACTTAGAGATGTTCAACAAACCTGTGATCATTGCAGGGGATCAAATTCTCGTGCTGACTTAGTCACACAATTGTTCATACAGACGCTCTTCATACTTGCAAAATGTTCTTTAAAAATGCAGGGAGAAAAGTTTCCTCTTTACCCTGAGAGCATTGCATTTTTTTATGCTGCAGCAGAGAGCAACACTCCTTCTCTGTACTGTTTCTTACAGCATTATAGCCTGGTTCAGCAGTGATGGGGGCAGGCCTGTGAAAAATGTGTTTTTGTGACTTGCAGATGCAATGAGAGGTTCAAGAGCATTCAGGTAAATGGTCATCTATGATAGACAGTCAAATCTCCTAAGACTCAGAAGGCTGTTTGTGTATGAAACTATTACTTCATATTTTCCTCGTCTACCATTTCAGACTGTGCATGCCTCTGATATGTACGTGTTTTTTTCTCTAGAAATGGTTGTAGAGAAAAACACCAGTAACTAAAAGAGGGTTTGGGGAAGATTGAGTTAGAATCTTTGCTCTTGATCCTTAGTTTGATAATGAGACAAACTTTCCCAGTTGCTCAGAAGGGGGAAAAGAAGGAGGATAAATCTGTGATATCACAGCACATCTTTGAGATATAAACTATGATGTCATCCTCTTTTAAACGCACTTTTACAATGCTCAAGTAGTGATCCCAAGATAGTGACGTCCCCATTAATGCATTCATAGAGGCCATTACTGTGTGATGCTGTAGTATTTAATTTTAATTAGGAAACTTAAAGTTGTATATATAAATATATATATATTTATGTACCATATTGATGTAATTTACTGTAAATGTGGCTCACTTATCAGTCCTATATGAGAGTTAATCACCTTGAAGGAGAAGGAGGAACAGGTAGAAAACCTTATTTGGTTTGCCAAAGATGTGTCAGTATTCTAAAAAAAAAAAAAAAAAAAAAAAAAAGGGCAAAATGTTACCCCTTACAACATAGTTGCAATCTTATTTGGAGCATGATTTATGGACACACAAAAGAGTAAATGACAAACAGAGTAACAGAGTAGAAGATATGCCAGATCCTCAGCTTCTCTAAATCAACTGTCCTCCATTGACTTTAATGGGGCCAAGAGGCTGGCCTGGTATCTTAGAGGCCTAGATCTAAATAGTCTTAACCTTACTCTTTAGTCTTTGTTCAAAAATTTCTGATCCCTAATAGCTGATCACACCCAACATATACAAGAAAATAAGCATTTTTATGCCTGATCAGTCTGATCTGTTTACTCTCAGTTCTAGTTCAGTCTGACTCTCACGATACCACTGTCACAGGCTTCAAAGGAAAGTGAGAAATCTCAGCAGAAGATAACTGTGGAGTAATCAGCAACTAGGTGAAATTCCTGCCTAAGGAATTGATCAGCTTTCAGTAGATTGCCTTTCATTTTCTGCAAATAACTCCTTATTGTTACATTAGGAAACGGAAGGAACAGAAGCGCAGGATCTTCCTCTTTTGTATCAGACCTTATTTTACCCAACTCTAGCCTCCCCTCTCTTACCCCTTTCTAAACTGTGCCAGTCTTATTGATCTGTCTATCTCCTCACAGGGAAATCTTCTCAAGCCTCTGTCATTTTTAGCATCTGTCCCTGGAATCAGCGCTCTTCAGCTCTGTTTGTTTTGAGACAGGATGAAGTAAAAGTTTTCATGGCCAGGACGTGCCATAGGTTTACCCAATGGTATCTGAATCTTCTAAGCATGATTTTTCTCCCAACTGTACTTCCTGACACTGTGTTTGCTTTTTAGCCACCCCTGAATGGGGCCATAGTCACCTCTGGGATATTTTTCATCCCTGGTTACAGCTCATCTAGAGCCAACCTGTTTTACAATCCATGAAACCACACAGCTTCTCCCTGAGCACAGCTGCCAGCACACTCGCACTCATTTCCCCAGTGCTGCAGCTGGGGAAGTGGTCAAGCTGACGGCGTATGAGATCACATCCAGCACGGCTACTCCCTGGAAGCCAAAGTGTTGCTTAGTAACCCACTCATGGAAGTACCAGAAGCATTTTTCAATCTGTCATGTTGGCGAAAAACACTGGCTTCTTGATTTAGAGGCATTCTGCTGTGCTTAGCAGAGCTGTGCTCCATTACCTTGCATCTATCGCTATCTGCAAGGGGGGAAATGTACCTCCCATTTTATGGAGGGGCTGGGGGGAAATGCATCGCAGAAAGGATTTGCCCAGGATTTCATATGAAGCCTTTAGCCGGGTCTCCTGACTTCCAATTCTCACCTTAAGTCTCTTCCCATGGGAGATCTTCCCTCCTTATGAAAGTGCACTCCAGTGTCTCACAGCAATTGGTCAAACAGGACCCTGCAGCACCTTCATCTATTATGAGACACTACTGCAATAAAACATGGCTGTGTCATACAGAAAGTGCATGAGGTATTGTAATATTTATGTTGTAAGCCTCAGTGTCACGGACAATTGCTACAGAGTAATGTACGTCTTTTTTAATGCAGTGGAGTCACAGCAGCTTCACAAGAGCGCACAGAACACAAACCATCAGGGATTACATGGTTTCCTCAGTTATGTTCAAATTATTGCGTTACTGAAAGTTAAATGAAAAACATCCTCTCTTTTAAAAATAGACTATAAAGGCTTTTGGTTATTTCCCTTTCCCTTTTAAAAATAATTCAATTAGGGAGCAAAACATTCAAGAACGGTATTCCGGCTTAAGAGGCTTGCTTACATCCAGGAACGGTATTCTGACTTAGGAGGCTTGCTTCTTTATCTGGTACTGGTTTATCCTTGAAAATAGCTCTAAAAATTATCTTGTGGGTTTTTATTTGTGGTACCTCATTGATTTTGCTACCAAACCTCCTCAGTTTGGGAGTGGAATGATATTCTAAGCAAGGACTAGTTTTGAGCCATGGGGTCCAGCTGGGCCCTTCCCGTGCCTTCCCATCATCAGACAGAGCAGAGCCATAGGCTGTGTTAGGCCACCGTATCACCATTTACCGTGGCTTGCCTCTTGTTGTCAGATTGTGTCCCTGGAAGCTCTCTGCAAAAAACTGAAGGGGTTTCATAACGGTTGTGGAAGGTTCAGAGTGATCTGAAGCGAACGTCATTTGTTAAACAAATGTTCCTGAGAGTCTCCGTTGGTCTTCAAAGACTCTCTGACTCATGACAACTCTCAATACTGTGGTGAGGAAATTAGAAAGAAGGTTTGTTTCTTATGAAAATCCCTTTCAGTGCACGGTCAGTAACACACATGACAATTGAAGGCTAAAAGTTAATGCAGCATAAAGATGGAAAATCATCCCACAACATGAGAGGTTCTGGATTAGATTTCTGAGGAGTTTCTGAGGAAGGGAGCACATTCCTGCAGTCCTTCCTAGCCCAATAGATAAGGTTGGCTATGGGATACAGCGTCTTTCAATGTCAGGTTCCATGTAGTTTAAAAAGTACAGAAAGCGACCGAAAAATGTTCCTGATGGCTGCTATGTGGCCGGTGTGAGAACAATTGATGATCTCCTTGTGGGGCCAAGAGTAGAAGTGTCTATTTCACACAGTTATTTAGACTCAACTGGCTTCTGTAGGGGGCAGGGAATATTTTTGGCAGGGGAGCCAAAGACTGTGGAGGCCTGATCTACATTTTCGTTCTTAGAACTGGCTGTGCCAGCTCAGAATTGATGGAAATCTTGTCCTTGGGATGGTTTGTTCTGTGGAAAGAGGATGCAGAGAAGCACTAAGTGTACAATGCACTATTTGTTTTAAAAGTAGCAGAGTATCTATTTCCAGCCTTCTAAGACCTTGACCTTGAAATTTGTTTGTAATTAGATAGTCTTGTGTTACCAGCTAGCTGCTGAAGCAAAAGAACTGTTGTCCATAAAGACAGTGGGGCAGGGAAGAACAGCTGGACTGGATACCTCCTAGGCAATACCTGGAAAGCACATCCGTTCCATGCCGTCACAAAGGAAAAGTACCTCTTTCTTCTGCACATTCTGCAAGACAAAAATGAATTGAGCTTACGGAAATTTCAGAGAAACTGAGTTAGCTACAAAGCAGGGGGTAGTTTGTTAATGTTCATTCTTGCTGTTAGTTTTTGAGGTTTCTATCTGTCAACATACTCACATCCTTCTTTTCAATCCTGGAGATGCTTCAGGTTATCTCTGTCTCATCTGGCTTCCATGACTGAGCCAGGGGTTGCAATGTAGATGGGCTCACGAGCCTGGAGAAACACGTCACTGAGCCCTCGGCGGCTCAGTGCTACAGATTTCTCTCTTTGTCACAGAGTCTCCAGTCACGTAAACACACATGAATAGGAGAAAAATGTCTGTCAATACTTTCAGATTCCTTTCCTTTTCAGCTGTATACACTACCTCCACGTTGCCTGTTGCTACCCCGTGTGAAACCTAATTAGAGTTTACACTATGCTGCTTAGTATTCATTTACTTTGGTGGCCGCAGACTAAGATTACAGGTTTGGGAACCAGCGCATAATTGTATGGACAGCTTCTTGTGTTATTTTTCTCTACCTTCCTCTGTAAAGTGTGAACCTTTCTTTTGAACTCTGAAGTGGCTGTATCGTTACAATGTGTGTATGTAGAGATTTGTTTGGATATGAATTGTGTGGACGACCTTTGCTCCTTTTATCTCACATTCAGTTTTCTTAAGTGATTGATATCTTTGCCAGCCTTTTGTTGGGGAGGAGAGATGGTGAGGTGGGTTCTTACATTTCAAACTTTGGCATTTTTGAGGGAAATATGCACACCTTTAAGCAGAGCAGTATGAGAATCCAGGGTGCTTCCAACTGTTTTTTAGTCCTGATTTGATTTCTTCCAGGAGAAACAGGTTGGTTTTGAAACCCTCAGAAAAAATATGTTGCTTGAAGCTACAAGCCAGCACTGATCGAGAAGGCCCATCAGTTTGTCATGCATAGAAACATGCATTGTGTTTCTCCCCAATTTGAAGGTATCTAAACGCAGAGTGAATCACATCCTCTGCTCATGAAAACTGACATTGCTCCATGGAAGCTAATGGAGTTACCACAGTTTGCACCAGCCAAGCGTCAGGCCTTCTGTGTTTTGGTGGTTAGGAAAACCGTGAGTGAAATCCTACAAGGGTTTGAGAGAAGAGGGCCATGTGGGTTGGAACCTCTCAACTTTGCAGGATTTCTTTGGTATTCACACGCACTTGCAAGAATGTATTCCAAGCATCTTGTACTGTTATTAGTAACTTGTACTGTAGTTTGTTAGCAGTGTTGACTACCTACGTAGCTAATATTCTGTTGCAACTTAGAAAAAAGTGTAAACGACTACAGAAAACAGGAGTTTAGAACTTGTATGTACTTTTTTATATATATTAAAGCACTTCAATTAAAAATACAAGGAAAAATGTGCCTTTATCCTTTGTTGTGTGTCTAAACATCTGTGTAGAAAGAGAGGTAAGAGCTCTCTCCAGCAGTTTGCTTTGGTACTTACCAAAAGAGATGGTCAAAACCTGGCGCAGGACTCTGGATGTTGAAGTTTATTCAACAAACAGAAGATGTCAGTAACCTACTCCAATACTCCAAGTAAAGCAACTAAAGCTTTCCCTGGGACTGAAGCTTAGGCTGGACAAACCCGAAGTGTTTGTGGGAATGCCAAGCCATTGCTAAGTGATGATTCATGCAGATATGAGAATTTACAGCAGAGATGCTAACTGAGGAGGAGTTAACAAATGAATCAGCTGCAAAATATGTCAGAGTTCCTTTATTTTTATCACAAAGTACCTTAGAAGTCACTGAGAGTCTGTCAATGCAAAAATGGAGGAAAAGCTTCCACACGCCAGAATTATTTCAGGAATACTGGATATTTGTGCGTTTGGGTACTGGAAGAATGGCATTAGAAAACTACCTGCTATGGACACAGGCAACACACGGTCCTGGCCATGGAAATTGTTTTCCTTTCACTGGCCCGTGTATGAAATGTGCATATCCAAACACTTTTCTGGATCACATCACTGTGGGATCAGAGCGTGTAAACAGACAGCTCTAAAGCAGCTTGTGATTTGGTGATCTCAGCCCAGTTCTTACTAGCCAGATGCCCATAATATGAAAACAACTATCAGAACTGTCTCTTTTGCTGGCGCTGTTAAATCAAAGGGACAATGGGAGAGAGTGGCAGTCTTATTTCTACAAAGAGCCCTTCAATGTCAAATTTGCCATACAGTAGAGCAGCATTCACCTCTGTGGCACAGACCACAGCCACTCCAGAGAGGAACAAAAGCTCTCAGACAGCACGCAATTAATCCAGCATCTATTAAACCAAGCACGGGTAATTTTGAAGGAACGTAACAGATTTCTGCTTTAAATTATTCTAAGCACTATTTTTTTAACTCTACACGGTATGCGCAGCTCAAAGTGAAAAACAGAAGCCTGTGCTTCTAGCAGCTGTTATCTTCCCAGTAGCTGTTTTGCCTCCCTAGCTTCTCATAATCCTGAGAGAAAAATCAAGTAAAGCTGAGCAGAGAAACAGCACTAAACCATCACTGGCTTTCCTACTGCCCCCAGCCATGGTCAGGTGCCCAATGCAGGAGCAATTAGCTCCACGAGCAAGGGACCTAATGAAATCTGGTGTCCTTTGGATTTATGACAGTACGTTGCCTTGGTGCCAGAGACTTGAGGAGTTACTCTCTCTGCTAATATCTTGACTCCAGATGAGGATTTTATCAGCAATAGGCTCTGGAACGGTGTAATGAACGTTGAAGTTGTGATACATATAGAAAAAGATATATTGCACACTAAATACAGTGAAAGACTAAATGTAGTGGTGGGAATGTAAAAGATAACATAGAAACAGATCATACACAGGTCATTCCTTAGCAATAAGGAATGTATCCCAAAATGAGACTGCTACTCTTTTTATTTCCGTAAGGTCTGTATACATGTAAAACTTTTTCTGGTACAACTATATTGATTAGCAGTGTGATTGCAAATGTGGTGGTTCCAATAAAAGCCATAGAGTAGTTGCAGCTGTATAGTACAGAGGTATAAATAAATAATATGTTTTCACAAAAGAGGAATATTTCCCAGAGTTCTAAGCTGGACGTGTTTTTTTAACCTATTTTACAAATGATTTGGAAAAGAGGATGAAAAGTGAGGTGAAAAGTTTACTGAGATTGAAAAATTGTTCTGCGTAGTCAAAACAAAAGTTGACTGTGAAGAGTTGCAGAAGTTTCTCATGATAATAAGTGGCTGGGTAGTAAAATGACAGATGAAATCTACTGTCGATAAATGCAAAGTAATGCTTCTGGGGGAAAAAAAAAGCCCTAATTATACATGCATAATGAGGGGCTCTAAATTAGCCATCACTGCACAGAAAAAATGAGCTCGGCATCGTTGTCGCTAATTCTGAGAAAATGACAGATCAAGGCTGAGCAGGTGTCAAAAAGGCAAGTAAAATGTTAGGAATTATTAGGAGGAGATAAAAAAGGAGAAAACAGAAAACATCATTAGGCCCCTGCATAAATCTGCATTGTGTCTATCCTGTGCTGGATACCGCTTGCAGCACTGACCTCTTCTTCAACCCCCATCTGTCCCTGCACCTTCACCTCCACCCCAGCACACATCCAAAAGCATACAGGAGAGCTAGGAAAGGCACACAAAGGAAAGACAGGACTCACCGGAGCTTTTGGACTGCTACATGTGAGGAGAGAATAAATACACCAGGAGTCTTTGGCTGGGAACAGAGATGGCAAAGGATGATTTGATGGAAGCCTAAAAAATCATGGATGACATAGGAGTTAGGGGGCACTAAGTGAAATTATCTGGCAGTGAGTTTAAAGTTAAAAAACAATGCTCTTTTTCACATAATGCATAATTACATTGTAGAGCTCTGCCCCAAGCTGTTACAGGGACCAAGAGTACAAATGCACTTGAAAAAGTCATTGACAAAAAACATGAGACAGGTTTGCAGGTTTGTCAAGAAGCAGCCACTCCACAAACTGGCTGCATCTCCAGCCCCAGAAGTCCCCAAGCATCTGGCTTCCAGCAGCTGAGCGGATGCACCTACATGCTCGATAGATGCCCTAAGGTAATTCCCCAGCCAGACGTCTGACACGGCACCAAAGGAGGTTCTTATATCTTGTATTGGTAGACTCCATTTCTATTCCTGGGTGTATTTTCCTACTGTTGTCCCAAACAAACTTTAGTGTGTGCCCGTACTGAGGGAGGAAACTCTATTTGGCACTTTAACTCTACTCCTTCCTGATTAAGTTATGCCTTGCCTACTTATTTAATTTTGCAGCATTGATAAAAGATTATCCAACAGCTTGTGGTGGAAGCTGTAGGTTTTTTTCTGGCCTCAAAATGGTATGAAACAATAAGCCCAAACTCAGCAAGCCGCAGCTACATCTGCGGAGTGTAAATGTAGCACCACAAAAGCAAACAGCAAAACTCCCACCCACTTCTGTGGGCCTAGTATTTTGTCCCTAAGTACAGGAGCTTCCCAGGGAGCTGTGACAGTGAGTCCAAAGATCGAAGGAAGCCTTTTGCAACAGTGGAAATTGATTTAATGGGTTTTTTATCATGTGCTCCCAAAAGGGCCTAGTGCAAATGGCTGGTTTGATACCACACTAGCTCACTGCTTTCCAGTCTCTGTTTTAATTATTATTTTAAATGACCACTTTCTTCCCGGGAAATGCGAATCTGTAGGAACTGAAAGAGCCTCCTCCCCAAGGCAGCCTGCCTGGTGCTGAAGGGAAGAAAGGTCTGTCAGTCTTGAAGAGAAGCTACAGAGAGCAAAAGTACCTCCCCAGCAGCCTGACCTTGGCAAGGAGACAGGAGACTCAACATTCACGACAGCAGCAGCTCCCTTTAATAAATATTTCACGGCAGAGAACTGCAGACTTGGGGAGAAAATGGAGGGCAGGGTTCAGCCTGTGACGCAAGGTGATGTGACCGGACCTTGTCTAGAGGGGCTGGAGGCCACCTAATTGGCATTCCCGCTCCATGCTTACGAAGAGCATTCTGTAGTCCTCTGGGAACAAAAAATAATTAAAAGGCCCCTCAGCACACAGTGTTGCTAATGGGCTATTGCCTGCCATGTGATGTTTTTGTGCTCAATTAGAGCTAACCAACACAGCCTGCTAAAAATTCACATCTCCCTCCGAGAGACACCTGGACGGACCAAACCTCCTCTTCTGCTGCACGATGGCCCTTGTTGCACAGTGCCCTGCAGCATTTGCAATAAGGAGATAAAGGCAGAGGCAACGGCTAAGCTTCATGCAGCAAAGTACACAGCACTTTATTTACTGTGTTGCAGACTAAGCTCCAGCGCTGTGGATGCCTGAGTGAGGGAGCCTGGTGCAGGAGGCAAAGCTGTTCAGTTCAGAGCAGTAATCCTAGCACACCCGGGCACCTCCGCGGTGACCTTGAGCTGCAGAATGACTGTGCATATGGTGTGAAGCAAAGGCCTTGGATCTCTTCCAAGCAAGAGCTTGCTCCTGCATTGCATATCTGTGTGGACTTCTGGCTTCTCCTGGCACATCCAAGGCTTAGCCGGTGCCAGCTGCGGCTGCCTAGCAGAAGAATTTCTCCAATAATGCCCCCCTTATCTCCTCCCACCCCCAACTTTATGCTCTGCACAGATCTTATACGATGATGCTAAGAGACCTATCAACACCTTTTGCATTTTCTCAGGAGGGATTTGGCCACCTTAAGGCAATTTCTCTCTACGATTTCAGATTTGCCTTCTGTCCAGGCACCTCTTTTATTAAATCTCTCTGCTGTGCAGGGTCCCTTGCCAGGTTTGTGTGCCTAATGCCTTGTGTCTGATGCTCTCTCAAGCCTCAACTCACTTTGCAAACCATCAGTGCTTCCTTTGGGCCAAAACAACAATTTGTCTCCAAGGTATGGTCGGTTGAGTATTCATGGGCTAAACTTCAGGTAATTAGCATTGTTAATGTTCTCTGTGTGATATTACAGCTGTGGGCCTCATTAAAATGTTCTCCTGGGAGAAGCCAGGCGAAGAGTCAGGTGTCAGCTTTGCTTCATGTGGAAAAGCCTGCCTGTTATTCTGAGAGAATTATTTGCTTAAATGCAGGGCTTATTTATGAGGGTTTATTTAATTCCTAATGCTTTTGATAGTCTGAGGTGTGGGCTGAGCTGCTGGGCAGCATCTGGCATGGCTTAGGTAGCCAGTCCTGAGCAGTGTCATGTCCAAGAGGATACCTGGCTGGAAGGGAGGAATTCAGCAGCAAGGATCTTCCGCCTAGCAAATCTCTAGGCCTGAGAGCCTCTCCCCATAACACAGGCCATGGGCTGTGGGCTGCTGGCCAGTCTCACGCAGTGCCCCACCCTCTCACCCTGTGAGTGCATCAGAAAAATGCTTTGGGGCCCTACCTGCTGCCTGGTCAGCAGCAGCAGCTTCCTTGAGCAGTGGGAGACTATTGAGCACTTTTAAAAGACAGAAGAAAGAAAAAAGGCCACAGATGAGATCAAGCTGGTAGGAACTGAGGGAAGTTCGGACTGGTGAGGAGAAAAGTAGGCACTGAATTTCATTCTTTGGTGGAGATTTTCTGTTCTTGCTACTGGGGAGCTCAAACAGGGAGGAAAGAGAAGGGGGTAGTTCTTCCCACTGCAGACCAACCTGCCTCGCTGTGGGCTGCCACCACCCTGGGCAGCTGGTTTTCCCCCCATTAAGAGGCCTGGAGGGGTCTATATGCCTCAGGTACTCGGCCAGGCTCTGCAGGCACCTCTGCACACTCTCTGTTTGTGACCTTTCTCAGTCCTTTTCCCTGTGCCTGCGAACAGCTGGTTGGGCAATTATTTATAAATGAGACCTGAGATTCTTCAGCCGAAGGTAGTAGCCACGGACAGATGTCAATGCAACACAGGAGTATGTACCAGCTGCTTGCAGGCTCTGAGCACAGACAGACAGAGATGGAAATTTAGAGATGCCTGTTGGCTCCAGATCTAATCTGTCAGTAAGCTACATAGACTTTAAAGCATAAATGCTGGTGATGTTGCTGTTTGTTAGAAAAATTTCACCCAGTAAGTACTGCTGGGCCACCGTATCTTGACTGTGGTTGGAATTAGGGTGTTCTTTTGCAATCCAGACCCTAACTGGTCTTCAAATCTTTCTACTATTGCCTTGGCACCGCTTCCTTTCCCAGTCTGCTGCCTCCTACATGGACCTCTTTCCTCAGGCTAGTGCACACACCATTTACTGTGGTGCCTTCAAGGAAGCGTGATGGTCGGCTTCGGTGTGCTGTGCTTGTGCCTGTGGACAGTGACCTCTTACATGGCTAGATGGAGTGTTCAGTCCTGGTCAATGCCTTTTGTTTTGAGATGCCACATGTGATTGGCATCTTGGGCTGATCAGTGGCTTCATCTTCCAGGTAAGTTTCTCTGGCAACTGATTTCCCTGCTATTTCACCTGGGGTTTTTCAGGCTGTTTGGGTGGATAATGACTGTGGTTGAAAGTCTTCCTCCTCCTTTCTGCTTTAGATGGTTAAATGTCCTCCCTTCCCAAGGATCTTCTCCTCTCCACTAGTGGGGGTGGTGGGTGACTGGAAGAAGAAAGAGATGGAGAGATGCCATGGAGGCACCAGGTTCTTGGTAGGAAGAGAAGCTGATGGCCTGGTGGGAGTGAGGGATGGGAACAGGTGAGGAGGAGGAAGACTAACAGGCTGAAAAATGGGAGAGAAGGGATTGCACGATGCGGGAAGATTGGCTGACTGCAGGGAGAGGGGGATGTATAGTGGGATGTTGCTTTGCATCAATTATGCAAATCACAAATACACATTATGCAATGTTTTCTTGGTTTTGCTGTGTTGGTAGAGGAAGGTTGGCTGCTCCCCATGCTGCTCCCACAGCCATCGTTGTTGAAGGAAACAATGCCCTTCCCTGGGCTCTGCTGACAGTGTCTGCTGCTGGCACCCAAACTCAGATGCAAATTAACAGAGCCATCTTGATGTCTGCTGAGTCAAAAACAAAAAGTGAAGGGGGAAGGGGAAATTAGGCTTTGTCAGATGAAGAATTATAGTTCAGAATTTTTCCCCAGCAGACTTGCTATCCCCCATCATTTTCAGGTTGCTCTGGCAGGGCAGAGTAAAATGGAGGGTCCCTGTCTCTCTGGAAGCAAAAGTGATGATGGGGGTGTTTATGGCCCTCTGCCTGTCTTATCGATATTATGTTAATAGCTTCTGTTTTATTTCCTGTCTGCTTTTAGCCCAGCTTCCAAAGGAAAGAAAACTACTGCAGTCATGCTATCATCTGTCTCCAGCTAATGCTTTCTGAACTCCTTGGTCATTTCAGCCAAGTATGATAAAACCATATAGTTATTAGGTTTTTATAAACTCTATGAAAACATGCAGCTGAACATGCAGAAAGGGAGTGAGAAACATCATGTTAGTCCCTCTTGAAAGACAGGACATAGCATGATGTTACACCATACCAAACACTAGGGAATGCAGGAGAAAGATTATGAATGCCCCAGCTGAATGGAAATTTGCAATTGGTGCCTGCACCTTAAGGACACTGGAGAATCCCACTAGGTAATTCAAAGCTATAGAAAACAATGCTCTGTTTTTTCTGCTGCTCATGGAACCTCATCCCTCATATTATCGTTGAAAGATAAAAATAGCTTTTGGAAATTTTCTAGGAGGAGGCACCAGCCAAGAACACATGAGGGTAAGTATAACTGCCTTGGTCAGTTCTTCCATTAAGGTTCTCAGCTGGTTTATATTAGAGTACTGCCATTGACTCTACTATGCTGTTTTACACCTGCCAAAAATCTGACCCATCAAATTTTGTACTAAGAGAGATGCTTAGTTCATTTTTCACTGTTCCACTCCCCAAAGAGGGCAGGAGGCTGATCAGAACTTTCTTTTCCTGTTGAAGTGTTATTAATGAAACTATAATACATCAATAAAATTATCAGTTATCCCTGGTCCTATCTGTGCTTTTAGGAACACTTCTCCAGAGCTAAAACCAGTTAACATCTCTGTTATTCTGGACCATCTCAGTGCTGGGAGGAATTGAAGGCAGGGGAATGGCTTAGGCGTAAAGCTTAGGTAGATCCAGTTTTCTCTTGTGCCTGCACAAATACTCCTAGCTGCACAGACCTCTATAGTCCACCCACACCCAAGCCTTCAGTGTTTCCAGAGGTGGTCTGCATTTCAGCAGCAGGACTTCTAAAGGGGCATTCCTCCTCAGGAAGCGACCGGCATGTATCGCTGCCTGCCCTTGTGGGTGCACAGCTGGCTCTGAGAAAGTTTAACTCTTGCTGTATCTGTATCCAGAGAATGCAGCTAAGTCAAACTGCAAAACCTGGGCCCATGTTTTGATGAGTGCCTGGGCAAGGTATTCGGAAATAGCGCTTTACTTTGGCTCTTTATGAATTGGGGGTAAATAACAACGTTCAGAGACAACACTTGCTGTAAAGTCAGTGCTGTACCCAGACCTTCCTATACCTGGAGCAAAAGCCATGGACAGAAACTCCAAGTAAGGATAAGAATCACGTAAGAAAAACAATTTTGTTTCAGGAGAATTCAGAGCAGGTTTTTATATGATGGTAGAGGCTAGAACAGTGCGGTATCGGCAGCTAACATCTTTACTAATAGCACTAACTTTGGAGAATCACTGGGCACAGGGATTTTTATCCAATTTAGATGTAGCTCTCCTGCGTTTCCTTTGCTGTGAACTTGTGTAGATGAAAGGAAGAATAATAACTATCTCGCAGACAAGCAGTCCCACATACTGGAGATTAGCACCAGGCACAGGCAAGGCGTGCAGCTCCTGCTGGGTGCTGACATTCCCGCAGTGCTAAGCAGAGCCTGAATTCAAATTATCCTGAGAAGAACCAGCTTGTCTAAAAGGGCAGCGCTACGAATGCGTCAGGGACCAGTCAAAGGGGTGCTTGTTACTCATGGCTCACTGAGTGCAATAGTATCCTTACACTTATTAGCTGCCCGATGGACTTGTGTGTGCATCCTTTCCTGATGGTATGGTCCATGAGCTTAGATAACATGTCCGTGTTTGTGTGTGTATCTATGTATCTGTTGCAGTGCTGACATATTCATCAGATGATACATATTTAAATAATGTAAATAATTGACATGCAATTAGGAGATGTGCTTTATCAAACGAAGCGAGACCGGGCTAGGCCCAGCATCAATTCATATTCATATGCTGTGCATTTCCTCCCTGTTTAATCTATGTTTTAAAGGAACCTGTCCCTACTGGGAATTCCATTGCCAGCCCTCACTGGCCTCATTTTGTGCGTAGTATGCCTTCAAAACTAATCCATCCTCAAAGCCAGAGGCTCATGTCAGCTTCATTATGAGAGCGAGTATTTAATTTCTGCTTGCTCCTGTCCTTTAAAAAAACCCAATGTTTAAAATAACAAAGGGGAAAAAGCAGGGAGGGAGTAGAGAAATAAGAACCTGACTCTCCATCCATCCATCACAGCTAAATCACAGCATTTTAGTATGAAGGTGGATTTTTCCTTGCCCTCTTTCCACTCGGCACTGACATTAGGACTTTGTGTAAGGCTCCTGAGGCTTGTTTCTCCTGAGTTTAAATGCAAGTCCCATGCACTTCTTTCTCCTGCCTTTAAAAGTTTATTCTCTCTTCTGCTTATTTTATACTGGTAGCATAAAGTTTTGAATGGCAGAACAGGGACTTAAATATGTAGTGCCCGATGATCCTGACTGCAAAAGCCGGGTGATTAGTACAAATCTTCCTTAAATCCAGATGCGTTTGATGCAGCCATGTGTGTACCCTTTTCAGGTTTTATGCCTCTGAATATTTGTGGCGTTAGTTCTTTGTTTCCTGGAATGCGCGTAGCAGTGCTTTTACTAATTGTGCTCTACAATCTGCGAACAAATTAGCATGTCTGCACAAAGGTGCTTTCCTGGCCACCCTATCAGTGCAGCTACAGCTAATTGGTGTGAACATGGTGAGGGAGAAGCCATCAGACAGGCAGGGCATTTAGCTGTGCTCTTTCTTCCCCTCTCGCTCAGGAATTCGTCTACATTATTTTTGAATCAGAGTCTCCAGGCTTCTTGCTTAATTTATGCTGCAACTTTCTTATCATCTCCGGAAATGCAACTGGAAAGGAAAAATCCATGCAGCCGATCTTTAGGAGAGGGCTAGGAAAGCTGCCGGCTGTGATTAGGCAGTGAGACAATGAGAATGAAGAGCAGCTTGTGTCTCTGAACTAGCAAGTTATCATGAGAAACGGCAGCTTTGATCAGTCTCTGGTTTTATATGCCTCCATGTGAAGCCATAACCCCTCTGAAGGCAGGAAGAAGCCGTATCAGACCCTTTAACTTCAAGTCCATCCATTAAACTGAGGCTGCTGTTCCTTGAAAAAAGGGCATGCAGAAAAAAGTCTCTTCCCCTCCACCTCCCCATTTCAGATATATAGGATTAGCACAGCATCTCTGAGCTTATGTCTGGTGATTTCGCTGTTTCTTCACATCCTGCTGAGCCTGGGCTTTGGTCTCTGGCCTGTGTTGTTTTCCTGTGCAGTGTGCTGCTTTCTCTTATACACAGAATAAGAAGTCTTCTCATGTCTTCAGTGTATTTGGGGGGGGGTTTGTGAATGTGGTGTTGGTCAGGGAATATGCCCTGATGAAAACAGCTGGATCAGGGCTTGCAGCTTTTGGAAACACCGTGAGGGAGACTTCTTGTGCCTTGGGCGTCTGCAAAGCTGGCACGACTGGAGAGAGAGCTTCTGCAGTCTCCCAGTGAACACCCCCACCGCTTGCCTCCAGGGCTGCTGCCCCACGTGGGTCAATCAGGGTGTCCCACAAAGGCTCCCCTGGCATGTCCCACAGCTGGAAATCCTGCTACAGCAGTCAGCCTTGACACTACACGCTGACAGGGGGTAGCTGGTGATAACAGTATTACCTTTTCCAACAGTATTACCTTTTCCAAGCAGCACTGCTTTTATGGAGTTGATGGCCCAGATGTATTAGATGATTCCTAAGGCTGCAGTGGAAAGAAGAAATTAGCATGTGTGTCCCCATGCCTCTGAGGCCTGCAGCATCCTGCTGTCCTACCTCTCCTTTTCTCTGAGCTGTCCTGGTACCGCCATTGTTTCTCAGCAGCTCTCATTACATTGATTTAACATTTTCTGCATTCCTGGGGCAGAAGTAGCACTCGTCCTTCCCCTGCACCTTCAAGACAATGCTGTGCAGCTGTGGAGAGTCCTTGAGAGCACATTAGTACCAGCTCTGACCCGCAGCTGTCTCATGTTCTTCTGCTTCAGACAAGACATTGAGCTCTGCAGTTCTATGGACCGCAATGAGAAGACGACGGGAGAGCAGGGTGGTGTTCTCGTGTTGCGTGGGTACAGCAGAGCTGTCACACTCACCGCAGAGACAGCAGTTCATCTCCCCCCTCACAGCTCGCTCTCAGGTGTGTTGATGCCAATTAGGAGAGCTGGCACTGGTACTGTCAGAGCAGCATGCGCTGCCTGTTTGTACCGCGTATAAACGAGCAGGATACTTCACCAGGCACAAAATCCCTGGGAGGCGCAAGGCAGTGCTCTCCTCCACGCCACCTGCTTTTGCGGTGCTGAGTGTGTGCAAAGTTGAGTGTACTTCCCAGGCAATCAGTGGGGAGAGAAACTGAGGGTCTCTACGGGTACAAGATATGGTGCAAGAATAGCAGGTTTAGTTTTTGTGGAAATGATGGAAGCATGCTAGCATACTGCCAGACACCGTGACAGAGGATTCATTCAATGCAAGGCTTCAGTTCCCTTGAAATGTGGCACTTATCTTGCTGAAGCAAACTGGCCCCAAAGTCACTCAGAGATATTGCTGTACCTCACCGCTCAACACCTCCCGTAGTTTTGTTGAAGAAGTAACAACAAGCTCATTTGAAATGTGGTCTGAGGCTTGCTTGAAAGCTAGCTCCTGGCTGAGATGTCTGCTTTGTCCATCGAAACCTTGGCCCAATGCCCACTGCAACCTGACTCTTCCTGAGCTGCCTTGCTTGAAGGGCAGCCCCGGGGCTCCCTGCAAACCCAGGATCCCTGTGAAAAGATGTTCGTCAATCCTAGAGAGCCTGCAGCTGAGCCTGAGCTCAGCTTTGTGTCTTGCATGAACTAAAAAGCCAGATAGACTTCCCTTGGTTTCACTGTGCCTCCTGTGCTAGTCTTTGGCTCTCATTTGCAACATCATTGCTATTTGTTTTCTTCTTGGGACAAGCCAGACAGACAATGCCTTCTTGTCCTATTGTTTCTGAACCCACAGAAATCATCAGCAGTCTTTTACAGAGATGGTTCCAGCTCCTCTAGTTTGCAATTTTGTGCACTAGCTTCCGATTCCTTCTCCCACCTCTTTCAGCTGCAGCAGATGATTGCCCAGACCTCTGTTCAAACCATGACTGACTGAACATGAGCCCTCTGCATGCTCCAACTGCAACATAAGCTGGGAGTAAGACAATTTTATCTTTATATTTTATATATTTATGTATTTCATATTTTATAACCTGGGCCATGTAGCTGGAGGAGGCTGTAGCAATAAGGCAGGTGCCATAGCTCTGATTGAGTGCAGCTGTCTCCAGGAGAGACTATTTCATGTTGGTACTTGGAAGCTGCTGGGAAACCCAGTGTAAGACCTGGAAGGTGGCTGTTTCCTGGGCTTTCCAAAACGGACACCACTGAGAATTTTGTAAACAGAGAAGGTAAGCAGTGTGGGACTCTGGCCTTGGAGAAGAGCCACCCTGACTCCATGCCAGGAGGCCTCCTTCCTCCCTCCCCATTTGGTTGCTGCCTGCTCAAGGAGGCAGGTGAGCTGTGACCCTGGAAACTGGCAGGAACATAGAGCTGGGGGAGGCTAAGGGCAGACAGACGTTGAAGGAAGGCATCATAGGAATTTGTCAAAGGCAGGAGGAGAGGGGAAAGAGGGAGGAAAACTTGTATTTAGCCTTCTGCTGCAGTTTCCTGGAAAGGTAACCATATTCTCAGCAGTGAAAAGGTTAATTCCCTTGACAACCTCTCCCCCTTCTTCCCATAGTCTGTCTCAGAAATAATCAAAGTATTTAATTAATATTGCACTAGTCCAAATAAGTACAATCATCTTCCAGAAGTATTTACATGTTGGGCTATAATTAGAAGCCTCCTTGGCACCAACCCACATAAGTTGACAGGTCACAGTTTCCATTACATACTACATTTTTCCATATCATTGCTCAGTCATGAGTGACTATGAAATGAGTTAACCAAACTCAGCAGAGACAAGGGATTGAGCAAGCCATGGTGGGGGCTGGAAGAGGAGCAAGTAATTTTTCCTGTCAAAAACTTTCTGAGAATCGTCCACACCTTAGTCAAATGAATACTTCCTAAATTTTATTTTAAACGTAGTTTTCAAGTAATGTGAGATACGGAATTTCAAGATTTCTGTATTTTCTAGTGATGATGAACCAACTCTTCCCTGGCTGAACTCCTTTCTCCTACTGAGGTGGAGGGTAATACTTTACCTAAGCTACTGGATGATCTCTGTGGTTGCAACAGATGCACGTAGGTGAAGGAGAGACGGTACTTTCAAAAAACCAAAAGTTCTCAAAAAGAAGCCTTTTCCTCCTAGACCTTGCTGTTAGCTGGTCAGACATGATGGGCCACATAAGAAAGCACAAGGAGAGTGCTTCAGCCCTGAAACGAGCCTCTCCTGCCTGTGAGGGACTGTTACCTGGTTGCAATCAGAGCTTTCAGGAGGCATTTGGGGCCCCGGTTCTCCATGGTCTCCTGGGTCTCGCAGCTGGTGGAAGGGCTGCAGACCCATGCTACACCCTGAGTGAGCCAAGTCCTTGGAGCTGGGTGCATTGCCCCGCTGCTGGGGCTCCCCAGGCACCTGCCTGTTGCAGACTGGCTCTGCAGTACCGCTGGGTGCCTGCTGCCTCCCTGCTCAGGGGCAGCAGAACCGGCCAAGAGCCAGCAGCACACCACAGAGGCAGCGAGCCAGGGCCGTGTCTTGCAGGGCTGAGCTGGAGCAGCACTTTCACCTGTGCCCTCTGTTCCCCAGTACAATTCCCTTTGCGACTCGAATACCTCCTCCTCGTTATTTCACATTTATTTTTCTCAGAACCTGATACACGTCTCCTGTGAATATCACTTCTGCTGTAGAATCAGTTTTCCCCCTTTTTCATTAATTTTTTAAAAATCTGCGTACTACCTTCTCAGCAAGATGTAGAGCCAGGATGAAGCCACGTCTCACGAACTTGCTGCTTTTCCTCCTGTAAAGGTGTCTCTTAGGTTACCTCAATGGGATGTCTCTGGTCATGCTCAGCTGGGGGAGTTTCCACCTCAGAAAACACGTTTTCTACACACGTTGCCACAACAAGCGTCCTCCCAGCTTGCCGTGTCCCATGCATCGCAGCAGTCTCCCATGCCTTGCAGCTGGACAATTGCCAGCCTATGCTGCTGCTGTAGCAGAGAAGCAAAGGCAAAAATTAGCCCTTGCACAGCTTAAATATGAACACTCTCCTTCTTGGTCTGATCCCATAAAACAGTGCTTAATTAACAGACATATTCTAGAACTGTAGTCCAACCTAGCTTCACAATGTGTCTTTTTCCCCTTAGGAAAGGAAGCACCAATGTTTTAGTGAAACTAGCTCAGTGTTTTGTTTAGATTTTTAATAATCCATTGCATTTTTTTGGTAATACTTCTATTTTTTTTTTATTTCAAGAAACTTGCTATAGTTAATCTATGTACATGCAAAGAACTAACAGCTTCTATGGAATTGCCTAGTTACAAGTTAAAAAGCAGTACAGGTCTTTTTCATTAGAACAAATAAAGATAAAATTTTCAGTGAGCAAGAGAGATAGTTGGACGTTTTCATATGGAAAGGGAATTTTCCATGCAAAAATGTTAACATATCAAAACCAAAATTTTCTACAAAAGAAAAAATGACAATAAATTTGTTAATGAATTGTTTTGAAACAAACAAAAAAAACTGATGGGGAAAAAAATTATTTCAAGTTGAAATGTTCCATTTTGATAATTTTTAGTGTCATATTTTAAATTGCTTTTATTTATGTTAATTTAATGTAAAATTGTAATATAACAAAAAGAAAAAGGTAGAATGAAAATGTTTCCTTTTAACTAAGCCCAACATTTAGATCAAAATGAATGTCAATTTTTTTTCTGAACTTAATTCAGAATTCCTTGACATTTTTTGTTTCTTTCCATCCTGCAAGAAAAAAAAATGTTTGAATCATGAAACTCTCTCCCTCATGTGAAGACATTCGTTTGCTACATGGCTCGAGGGAGCAGTGTTAGCATTGAAAGCATGAGATCTTTGCCCTGTCCCTGGAGGCACCCAATTGGCATTTGATAGATTTGTGATGCCCAGTAAAAGGTACAGGAAACCTGCTGAGGACTGAAAGGTTTGACGCTGGAAAAACATGGAGTATAGAAACAGAGACTTTATTATATTACTTTTTTTCCTCAATAAAAGTTATTCATAAATATTCAGATTAGAAAGATGCATAAAATTAGAAAAAATAGCAGTGAACAAATTCTTACCTGCTGCTTGGTGGTACAAAAATATTCATATCCTTATTTCATATATGCCAAAGCCTTTACTCTGATACACAAGGTTGCCAATTTGCAAGAGCAGCTGGGTGGGCAGAGGCACAAGGCAGTGGGCACTTACACAGAAGACAGTCCTGCAGATTCCCTGGGTGTGTTTTGGCACTCTTTCCGGAAATCTGGCCCTAAGTAATGTGAAAAGGACATCCAAAAATGATAGCTCTTGATTTGGGCCTTGTTGCTGGTTTAGTTTGTTTTTTTCCATCACTGCCTTTGGAAGCATGTGAGGGGCCACTTTTTCCCCTTCTATCAATTTTATGCCAATATAAATCTTCCCTCTGAAGTGCTGATGCCAAGCCAAAGGCCAAATTTGAGTTAGGAAATCTGCGTGGTTGACACCTGGTTTCTCAACTAGTATAAATTACTCCCTTGTTGCCACCATGAGTGACAGGTGAGTTAGACAAGAGCTGACTCGGCTGCCTCTGAAAGGCTCCCTTTCCCTGCTTGGTTTTGAAAGTGGGACCAATCTATATTTTCAAACTAAAGCTTTCTCTTGATACTAGCCATAGGCCACCATGCTAACCAGAAACACTTTGCTGCGAAGACACCAGTAAAGTAACAGGAGGTAAGCATGAAAAATATCATATGCCAAATTCACTCCCAGTGCAAACTGAATAACTTTGAGGATGCCTACTACAAGAATAAGTTTTGCTCTCTAAGTCTGACTCTTTAATCCAATGTGAAACCAGCAAGTCACACAACTGAAGTGATCAGATGCATTTGCTCTTGACGTTATTACATCAGTCTGGACCAAACCTCTGAAAGAAAAATGGTTAAACTTTGGGAAGCTGTGTGGGAATAGGAAGGCCACAAAACTTTAACGGCAGTATTACTCAACAGCCACTTGTATTTCATCATGTGAAGTAGACGTCCTTTGGTGAAGCCTGTGCAGACAGATCCCCAGCTACACGTTAGCTGTGAGCTCAGTCAGGAGTTGCTGATCCAATACCAGCGTTACAGAGCCAACCGCTACGGGCTCTGCTACATTGAAAGAGAAGAAATAGTTGCCTCTCCCTTGAAAATCTGCCTCAGCGAAGCTATAGGACTTTTCCTCCACCCATCTGTCTCCAAGGTCACTTGGAGGGACAGGCCACTTGGGAGGAATACAGGGACCTTGTCAGAGCGTGCAGGGATGCGACAAGGAAGGCTAAGGCCCCGTTGGAATTAAATCTGGCAAGGGATGTCAAGGACAACAAGAAGGCCTTCTTCAAATACATCAATAGCAAAAGGAAGACTAGGGAAAACGTGGGCCCGCTGCTGAATGGGGCGGGTGCCCTGGTGACAAAGGATACAGAGAAGGCAGAGTTATTGAATGCCTTCTTTGCTTCCGTCTTCACTGCTAAGGCCAGTCCTGAGGAATTCCAGACCTTGGAGACAAGAGAGGAAGGCTGGAGAAAGGAAGACTCTCCCTTGGTGGAGGAGGATCAGGTTAGAGATCTTTTGTCCAAACTAGACATCCACAAATCCATGGGCCCCGATGGGATGCACCCATGAGTGCTGAGGGAGCTGGCGGATGTTATTGCTAGGCCACTCTCCATCATCTTTGAAAGGTCCTGGAGATCAGGAGAGGTGCCTGAGGACTGGAAGAAAGCCAATGTCACGCCAGTCTTCAAAAAGGGCAAGAAGGAGGAGCCAGGAAACTACAGGCCTGTCAGCCTCACCTCCATCCCTGGAAAGGTGATGGAACAGCTCCTCTTGAAGGTCATCACTAAGCATCTGGAGGACAAGAAGGTGATCAGGAGTAGTCAGCATGGATTCACCAAAGGGAAATCATGCTTGACCAATCTGATAGCCTTCTATGACGGAATGACTGGCTGGGTAGATGAGGGCAGAGCAGTGGATGTTGTCTTTCTGGACTTCAGCAAGGCTTTTGACACTGTCTCCCATCACATCCTCCTAGGTAAGCTCAAAAAGTGTGGGCTAGATGAGTGGACGGTGAGGTGGCTTGAGAACTGGCTGGATGGCCGAGCTCAGAGGGTTCTGGTGAATGGCGCAGAGTCAAGTTGGAGGCCTGTGGCTAGTGGTGTCCCCCAGGGGTCAGTCCTGGGCCCAGTCTTGTTCAATGTATTCATCAATGACCTGGAGGAAGGGACAGAGTGCACCCTCAGCAAGTTTGCTGATGATACTAAACTGGGGGGAGAGGCTAACACACCAGAAGGCTGTGCTGCCATTCAGAGGGACCTGGACAGGCTGGAGAGGTGGGCGGAGAGGAACCTCATGAAGTTCAACAAAGGCAAGTGCAAGGTCCTGCACCTAGGCAGGAATAATCCCATGCACCAGTACAGGCTGGGGACTGACCTGTTGGAAAGTAGCTCTGCCGAGAAGGACCTGGGAGTGCTGGTGGACAACAAGTTAAACATGAGCCAGCAGTGTGCCCTTGTGGCCAAGAAGGCCAATGGGATCCTAGGGTGCATTAGGCAGAGTGTTGCCAGCAGGTCGAGGGAGGTGATCCTGCCCCTCTATTCAGCCCTGGTGAGGCCTCACCTGGAGTACTGTGTCCAGTTCTGGGCTCCCCAGTACAAAAGAGACATGGCACTCCTGGAGAGAGTCCAGCGGAGGGCTACTAAGATGATTAGAGGGCTGGAGCATCTCTCCTATGAAGAAAGACTGCAAGAGCTGGGCCTGTTGAGCCTGGAGAAGAGAAGATTGAGAGGGGATCTCATCAACGTGTACAAGTATCTGAAGGGGGAGTGTCAAGAGGATGAGGCCAGCCTCTTCTCCGTGGTGCCCAGCAACAAGACAAGAGGCAACGGGCAGAAACTGAACCACAGGAAGTTCCATCTGAACCTGAGAAAAAACTTCTTCACTGTGAGGGTGACAGAGCATTGGAACAGGTTGCCCAGAGAGGTGGTGGAGTCTCCTTCGCTGGAGATATTCAAAACCCGTCTGGACGTGATCCTGGGTAATATGCTCTAGGTGACCCTGCTTGAGCAGGGAGGTTGGACTAGATGATCTCCAGAGGTCCCTTCCAACCTAAACGATTCTGTGATTCTGTGATTCTGTGATCTGACCATACCATGTTGACTTCTCAGATTTAACTGGGTTTCTGCTCGAAAGGAGAAGACTGTAAATCCTGCTGATGTGAGCCACAAAAACTCCTTTTGCGTATTGCTCCTCACTGGCTCATACAGAAGAGGGTCTGTGCTACAATTTGGACGGTAATGCAGAAACAATATATTTCAAGAGAGAGGAGGGAAAAGGAAGAGGAAGCTTTTGTGACACATGCCGATTTCAAGCTGATGCCCTGCCTGACTCCTGAGAGGCGATAGGAACATGACTACTGACCCTCATCTGTGGGCTCTTTTGCAGCTGCAGTAGGACAAAGATGCTAATAACTAAAAGCATCTCCTTAGGGGAGAAAAGAAAGACGATGAAAACTAGCTGCTGACAGGTGGGGAGACGTAAGTCACAACTCTTTTAAACAAAGTTTTCCACTGAACCTCTCTCCTGGGCTGTGCGGTGCCCCCCTGGTGCCAAACTCCTGGCAGGCGTCTGTCCCACCTGCGCCCGCGGCAGGCTGTCACCTCGGCCGCTCTGCGAGGCAGCAGGAGGGTTGCCCTTCACAGCTCACAGCGCTCCAGTCTCTATTATGCACTTGCATGTCTCCCTCAAAATTGGCACCATCTGGACCACCACCTGAATGTCATTTTTTCCTGCGCAGCTTCTCACATGATTTGCCAGCTTGTGTTTGTGATTTGGAGAGGGGGTGTGAAAGGTGATGAGACTTGGCACAATTCTTTGCGTAAGCAGGGCTGCTGACAGAGCTTTTGTTTGGGATTTAATTGATCTCTGCACCTCTTTGGAAACCTGCATCACTTATTCTGAGAAGCTCACTAAATCTGCGTCCCTCGGACTCCAATTAGGACAAAGTAAGAATTGCTCTGTGGTCCCTCTAAAAGAATAACCACAGTACCTAGGCTAAGGATGACCTAAAAAACAGTAAGCAGCATTTGGCTACAGTGTTTCTGCAGGGAAGAGGGTGTGTGCCAGGACAGGACCTGGAGAGCTTAGCCTATCCTGTGTGCCTGGCTATTCATATAGTTTAGGCACCTACCTACCATCCTTGGGGATTAGGTCTTATTAGTAACCAGATTCTGCTCCATTATGCTAAGATAAAACAAATATTACTCCATCATCTATAATGGAGTTAAAGCACAACTTATACCAAAGCTGCCAAGATCATAATCTTCCTTTAGGAGCTTGCTATATGCCAGGGCACAGATCTGGATATGATTTTTTTTTGTTGATTCATAAACGTGAGAAATTCAGGCTCTTTGCTGGTTACTGCAGGATACGTACTTGTACCAGTGAAACCCCTCCTATGAGCAAATTGCTATATGGATAGCACAGGAAAGTCATGCAAAGGCCACCATTCATATAGGCCGTACTGAGATGCTATCTGCACATATTGTCCAGCTGTGCAAGAGCCAGTTACTCTAAACCAGCCAGCGCATCCCCTCAGCCAGGCAGCCTGGTGGCTGTCCAGCCAGCTTTCTGTGGAAGCTTTTCTAGTTTACACCCAGCGTATATATTTTATAGACCAAGACAAAGAACACATCCATTCTTAACTGCAGGGAGGAGAGAGGGGTGTAAGCTGGGTTGTTCACAGCTGACTGCAAGTAATTGGAGTAGGTCTGTAGGCGTGCACTAACCAAAGGATTTGTCATGCCCTTCTGTGAACCAAACGGGTCTCGGTTAGCCAGCAGCAGATCTGCTGGGGAAGGGCCGCAGGTCTCAGCCTTCCTTTTGAAACTTAGTCTCACCCCAATGTCAAGAACTCAGCTGCTGGTTCAGCACAACGCTAATTAAAACTGTATCTTACGGCACTTTAGTGAATGGTGTAGTAAATGGGACAAGAAGCTGATCACATACCAAAAGTAAATTCTTTCTGCCTGCTCTGGTATGACACGAGCAGTTCTTGCACAGAGCTTCAAACACACCCTGGCACACCAATGGGCTAAGACACAGACATGGAGGCTCCGAAGGACCTGAAGGAAAAAAGAAATGCTTTTGATCAAGATGCTAGGAGAAGAGGTTCTTTCTCTCCCAGAGTGCCTTTCCCAAGTTTGAGAGGAGGAGATGGATGGATGGAGTATGACAAAAGAAATCATTGAAATCACTGGCAGGTTGTTTGTTTGTTTTTAACAGAAGGAACTGTTTTTCAGAGATTCTTGACCACATGTCCCACGAAGTTCAGAGGACCAGCTACTGCTCTTTGCATCCTAGAAACTGAATCTTGGAGCGGTGCCAACTGTCAAAGAAATAAAATGCTAGCCAGTGGCAAGAAAATGTGGTTTGTGTTATTGTATACCTTCAAAGTGAGTGGGAGGCCTTTTCTATGTACGTTAAGAGCAGCAGCTTTTTAATTATGGATTGGTTATTTTCAGTAGCCTTGGGATACAATTATTATCTGTCTGAGTGAAAAACCACCTGGGTGGCAAAGCTAGAATATAAACTTGCTGGTTTTGCCCAGACAAGGAACTCTAACAGCTTTCATGGAGTTTTAGCTGCATAAATACAGTAGGCATGCACTCTGCAACTGGATACAGCCCTGTACATACCCTGTGTCCAGAGCACAGTGAATGACACTACAGTTTTTCTGCAAATTAAAAATAATGATTTAGCTTTGGCTGTATTCACATCCCTTTTCTTTCCAGGAATATTTTTGAGTTTGAATTTGATTTAGAGGAATGTTTATGGAAACAGCCAAATTAGAACAAATATTAGCGAACGTCTGAGCAAACCCGACTGTGGCGGTTGTATCTATCTTTTTGGGTGGCAGGGACAATAGCAGGTTACTTTGCATGTCCAAGGAAAACTAAATAAAGCACCTTGAATTTCAACTATCCAGTGCCCGTAACAACTGCTTTGTAAGTGAGCTGCAGATCAAGAATTTCTTCAGGAATAAATTTATGTCAAGTAAATATTTGGCAAGTGCATTTCAAATAGTGAATAAATCTTGGAGAACCTGCAATCTACTTGTAAGCAATTTGTTAACACAAGAAGAGATGGAATTCATCAAAGACATCTTTGCCCAGGAACGACAAGCTCATAGGCTAATAGAAATTAATTTTCTGTCTTTATAGGGGTCACTACTTCTGCCTGGTATCACAGACCTTGACACCTTCCTGGCGCGTGAGGTTGAAAACAAGCAGTTGCTATTTACGTTCACTTTTAAACTTTCAGCTTAGCTAAGAGGGCAGAGAAAGGCTTCATGTAGGAAGTGAATCCCCTCTCTGCTGGGCCCACACAGCCTGCACAGCGCTTTGAAGCTCCCCATAAAACCTCAAAGCAGCTGAGGTGCAAGGTGTGTGTGGTGCGCAGCCCCGGCCAGCCCCTCGGGGAGGTGAATCATCCCATATGTGACCTCTCTGGATGTGGCATGGAGCTGGGAGCCTTCGGCATCTCTGAGTTAACACCTTGTGGTCTGCCTCCACATTCACGTCTCCCATGCGCTGATATTTTTGTGGTGGTAACAAGCCTAGTATGGATGATGATATCCCCCTTCATGACAACCATAAATTGCAAGTGGAATGATCCTGTAGTTCAGGCTGCTACCCCAGTGCACAGAGAAGCGGGAGGTGACAGCCAAGGCTTAGACGCATCTTGTGCTTGGCTGTAGCGCTAGCGTAGCACTGAGTGGAGTGCAGGTTGTCTCTGGATAAGAGCACCTGAAGGGACTTACTGTGGAAAATGTCACCTGATGTATTTGCCTTATTTTATGGGGAACTTGTAGCATATAAATCCCTACTTGGCTTTGGAAATATATGTTGGAACATATACACATATTATCCAAGCATGATGGTATGGTGTTGTATAAAGCTTTCACTAACATGCACCTGTGTATATTATGTAGGTGAGCCCTGCTGTGGAAAAACAATTATAGGAGTGACCTAGACAGTTTTAACACATTTTATTGGGACTGTTTTCAGGAAGCCCTTCACTCTTTGGAGCCAGAGGCATTATTTTCCGAAAAGGACAAATGTACAGGGTGTTGAGGATGTCATGCAAGTCCTATAAAATCATTTTTCTGAGCCTATAGAAATTACAGTTTTAAACTCATGGACTTCCTGCTCTTTCTGGACTGGGCACAACTGCTGATTTCTCTTGCAGTGCTGGGCATGGCCTTTTTCTGATGGGAGCCAGCCCTCCTTTTCAGCTACTGTGACAGAATTGAAAATGTGCCCGAAAGGAAAGCTGGAGCGGGCTTGGCATTGACTCCGTCTCCCCTTGGCACTCTTGCTAGGGTAAATTTGCAACTTAAATTCCAAATTTGGCAAGAAAAGAAGGAACCATGTCCCTGGCAGCCCTCCATAGGTACTCAGGAGATCAGACTGGGGGAGGTAGCCCCAGAACAGATGGCAATGTGGGATGAAGGTAAGTAAAGTGGTCAAAGATGCGCAATAAATAGATTTGGCAAATGTGTTACCCTACAAATATGTGTGACACATACATGTAGTTTGCCATGAAGAGCACAATATCGGGGTGATACCTTGCTCAGCAAATGACTGGGCACTTGTGCCGTGTGGATTACCACAGTCCTTCTGTCCTCACGGTGTTACATTTTTCTTGGGTGATCCTTTAAAGAAAGAGAAAGGCAGCAAATTTGATAGCAATCTTTGAGAAAATGGCATATGAAAGGACCCTGTTTGAAATAAGCTTTCACAGGCTGCGGGGGAGAGGGAGAGAAAAGAGGCATGATCGTTCACCAGTTTCTAGACTGCGTTATGCTAGGGGAAAGGAGGGGATGTTCATGAAAGTGCAATACAGTCAAGACAATGCATGAAAACGCATTAAGGGACTACTTGGGGAAAAAAAGATCTACTGTGCTGAATACTTTTACCACTCTGTGGCCTACAGATGGCTCTCACTGTGTTTAAACTTACTCAGAGATGGCTCTTTATGTTTTACATCACGGGTTTGTGTTTTAGTTTCCTTGCAGTAGGAATGCTTCGAGTATGGAAAAATGTGTTCTGAGGGCACCCGCTAAGGCTGCATCCCAGGAGACTTTTCAGAGGCAGGCTAGGTAAAGCAACCTTGGTGAATATTCAGCAGGGGAAAATCCTGCTGATTATAAGGAGCAATGCAAGATGAGCTGCCAAGTCTTTCATTATCTATGACTCCATGACTATTGGTAGTGAAGGGAGTTCTTACACAACAGCTTTTTCAGCTTTTACTGGCTTTATTTATGCCAAGGCTGCTTCCAGGAAGGAGAAATCCATCATGTCAGGGATCAGTGCAGACACAGAGCTCGCTCACTCTCACCCTCTCAGTCCTCTTGGAGTGTCCTTTCTTCTGATGTGGAGACTGTGGTGCTTTGCATATACTCTGCAACTTGATTTGCTTAAGATTCGCCAGACACAAAGAAACACCAAGGACAGGATCACTTTAATATAGTAACACAGCTGCTTTCTGGGAACTGTTTGCCTGGTCAGAAGAGCAAGTAGGGGAGGCAAGCCACACAAGAGTGGGCTGTGGCGATGCCCCAACCACCCGTCTGGCAGGAAGCCATGAGAAAGACATTAATCCAGTTCCCTCTACCTGGAGCCAGGGCACATCATTTCTGTGAGCCGTAAGAGACCTCAAAGCCTTGGCAGAAAAGTCATAAGGTCATTCCCAAACCACTGTCACGGGGGCGACATGAAAAAACTCTGCCACTGTATTCATTAGCTGCATAATACGAATGACGAGAAAGAAAAACCCATGCAAGTAATTTCATTTCTTACTTGATGTCGGTAGCTCTAGCGAGGCTCATGCCATCACTTCCATGTATGAGTCATTCAGTCAGCAGCTTGTGGTCTGCTGTGCTGCTCTCCATAGAGCTGTGTTAACTCTCTGAGTTAAAGGACGACAGAAGTCTGCTAGGCTCTGCCCAGCTTTGGTCAGGAGGGCTGCTCTGTGGAGGAGTCGGTTCAGCACAGGACAGGCATTTTGGGTAGGATAGCTCAGCTGCTGTAGGGGAAGGGACATGGGGAAGGTCAGGAGTTTGGGCACAGAAAAGGGCTTGCAGTTTGCAGATGACCCTCAGCAGATGATCCATCACACTGTGCACAGGAAGAGTTTTTCTTTTGTGTTAGATGCATGTGTACGAGCAGGGCTGGCTGAGACGCCTTTCTGATGCTGCCAGAACAAGCTTTATCTGGACTGCAGAAAGCTCTAGTTAGCTTGAATTGGACAGACCATGCCCAGTACCAGTCTGTGCTCGAGCATGGAGCATCTAACATCTGATATTAGATACCAGCTGCTCCTGGAAGACTGAGGGAAGGACTGGATGCCTTCCCTGCTGCTGTATGTATAAATAAATGTGCAGCCATATGGACAAACACCCCTATAGAAAATCAGCTATCCCAAAGATGGCAGGATGGCAGACCTGAATAGAGTGTGTAGGCAAAGGCTGTAAACATGGTTTTGCCAAGGTGCTACCACTGTCTGAGCTCGGGATGTGCCAGTCCTGCTAACAGGCTGAACTGTGCAGTGGTTTTAACATTTAGAAAAAGAGGCATGAGTCCACACCCCCATGTGCATCCCCCTCCTGTGGTTTTTATTTGCAGAGCAGCTGTAGACCTCAGTAGCCCTGTACATGGCAGCACTTGAGAAGCAGTTCTTTTGGTGCAGATTCTTCAGTCAGCTTCAGCAAGCGAATCTCTGTTTCCCTTCACGAGTTGCACAGAGCATCCTAACTAAGAGAAGGTTGGAAGAAGCAAGAATGAAGGTTGAGGAGGGGAAAAGGCAGCTGAGACTCCAGGAGAGGAGGCAGCGGGATGTGGAAGAGAACCGGCGCTGAACGCAAGGCAGTGGGCTGGCAGCGTGACACAGAGGGTGGCATCCGGGCTCTGATGAGGAAAGCTGCAGGATTGCTTGAAGGTAAATAAACCAAGCAATTAAGCTGGTCCTGCAGGATAAAGAACTCACATGGCGACTCTGCTCAGTTTGATTCCCAAGATATTAAAAGTGGGCTCATCTGTGAGCTAAGTAGGAGGTCTAGTTGATGAGAGTATTTTCCGGCTTTTACTGGTCTCTTGCTTTAAGACCAGCAAAGGTTACGAGTCCTACAGAGACAGCCGGCATGCAGAAAAGAGAGAGATGCTCTGAAGGACAAAAGCGAACGACTCTAGCCTAGTGACCCTGAGTTGCAACTGCTGGGCACGGTGGGAGGGTTGGAGGCAGATCCAGGAGGTGGTGAAAAGCTCGGGAGCGGCTTCACTGCCTCTCATGGCTCATAGTTCTGTGAGTTCATTTGCACACGTGTGCACGGGATAATCATGCAAACGACGAAACGTTGGGATACAAATGCCTCTGGGACCTTTCAAACTGGGAAGCTGTGGTTAGCCAGAGGTCTGGCTCTTTGGCAAGGCAGCTCACCCCAGCTTGCTCATGGGCCATTTGCCAGTTTATTAGGGAAAATAAAGCCTTTTGCAGGGCTTTGGAGTGGGAGGAAGGGATGAGGATTAAAGAGAAGAGCGTAGCTGACAGCAGCATGGACATATGCTGAGGGGAACCAGGTGGATTCAACCTCCCCCCACCCCAGCATTTAACAGTGCTTGCAGGCTCAGGGCAAAGCCTTTGTCTTTTGTGCTTGCAAAAGCTAGAAGTTGCCTCAGGAAGGGTTAAAACAACCTTGCAGACATGGGGAGTCCTGAGCCATGCTATCACAGCACACGCTCTATGCTCCCTGCAGCCCGAGCAGCCAGCACGACCCGGGCGCTTCTAGCAGCAGGCGCAGCTGTGCTCTGGCACGGTCCAGCTGGCTTCCAGCCCCTCTGAGAAGTGTTCAAAGTCTAAATCCTGAGCAGGCCTCCATGCCTGTTTAAGGCCAAAAGTACTCAGTGGCAGTGACACATTCCCACTGCGCTGGAAGGCCAGGCAACAGTGAGTTCGTGCAAAGTGTTTCCCACTTCCCACTTCCCCTACGCTGGCTGTTTTACCAATGCATTGCGGAGCACTACAGGACGGTGCTTTGTGTCCCTGTCACAGCGGTTCATGGAGTCCATCTACCCTTTGGGATCTAACCTCACCCCTGCTTCTTGAGCTGAGTGTGACGCTGTGGCTTCCCACCGCGCACCTCTCCCCAGGGCTTGCCCTCCGCCGATGCACCAAACTGCAGAGGCCCTCCCCAGCATGGGGGGGCTGGCACTGAAGAGGAGTGAGTCTCCGATGCTGAGCAAGTCCCTGAGGCCCCATGTCCATGTCGGGACGTTGCTGGAGGTGCTGTGTGGACCACCAACTAGCCTGGAAATTGCTGCACAAGCCTGGCTATCTTCAATCACATTGCAGGGAGTGGGGGAGTGGGAGGCCTTTCAGCAAATTTTTTTCCCTTTAAAGAAAAGTCCTGCAGTGCCATGTTTTTCCATACGTAGCCCCAAGTGACCTCAGAACAGCCCAGGGAGATGTTTCAGAACCTCAGCCGTTCTCAAGGGAAATGATGTGTTGTATAAAGCATCATCTGAATTTTTTTATCTGGCACGCCTTAATCTGTGTGGCATTAGACTCATGCTGAATTATGACAGGAATCAGATACCAACAGTGCAGGGCCTACGAAGCTATATGTCATGCAAGAATAACCTGCACGTAGATGGATGTGAGGATTCTTGACAAGAATGCAGAAGGGAATGATCATTCCTGAAATCCCAGTCCAGGCAAGGATTTCCTAGTCCAGCCAAAAAGGTGCTCATCAGGCCTGCTTCCCACTGTTTATGGAAAGCATGAAGTGGTTTAAGTCCCCAAAGACGAGAGATGAAAGCTCAGTTTAACCTGTCTACTGAAGGATAGCAACATTCAGGGATCAGTGTGATTGCCCACGGAGAGTTGTCCTGCATCACATGAGAAGCTCCAGGGTATCTTTCTGGGCCTCCAGATGGGAATGCACTAGTAAATCCAGTGTCATCCAGCTGTCAACCTTGTGTGAATAACCTAGGCACTTTTAACCACCTCAAATGGCATTTGACTCCTATGTGCACAGCTCAATTTTACTCAATTGCCAGCAGATTTCTCCCTTAAATTCTGCCCGCCAACATCCCTCCCTTTGTGTGGGGTGAATCCTCGGTTTCCTATCACAAAGGCAAAAGGGCAACTGCACTCACACTTATGGAAATAGCCATAAATTCATCTTAAAAGCATCCAAGTAACAGGATAGTCATGTAAAGACTGCCTTTTAAAAAGCTTGTTTTCCAGCACTTAGCAGCAGGATTAGAAGGTTGCTGGCTCTTAGCTGTGAGCTTTGCAGATGTTAGAGGCTGGCAAAGCAAAATCTATTTCACATGGAAAAGTTGATCAGGTTTGACTCTCTCCTGCTGTCAGATTACTTTTCTGACTACAAAGCATTTCTCCTCACCAGTAAGTTCAAAGTACATATGGGCATGAAGATAGCGTATTGTTCAACAACTAACGGTTCTGCTGAGCAGCCGCCTTGACTTATTCTCTGTCTCAGGTTGTAAACAACGTTGAGAAACTGCAAAATCACTCACAGCTTAAACTACCAAATCATGATAACCTAGCCTATCTTAACTTACTATGAGCTCTACTTTAATAATCCTGCTTAATAATTAAACCACAATAAGAACAAGCCAAGAAGTTTGAGGACAGAGCCAAGCCAAGGCATATCAGAGCACTGCTCAAAACCTGAATGGAGCACAGTCAGCTATTGACAGAGGAAGCTGGATCCCATAAAGGAATAGCAAAGCTGCCTAGCTGAGAGTCAGAAAGACGTGGCCGACCTTTAGTATCTGATGGGACTGGTTCATGGAGCCAGAACCAGCTGTGATCTGCTCCTGTCATTCAAGAGTTTGCAGTGGTGCCCTTTTTACATCCTTCTCCCAGGACACCTTCTTGTTAGCTAACATATACACTCTGTACAAGCCTTGCTCTTGACATGGATGCTTTGACCAAACCCTTATGTCTGATTACTATTGAACATAACAGTGGCTGTAGTTTTACTGAAAGGTACAAAGACAGCAAATGGACACAGCTATTCTTTGCCCACCATGCTATATGTTATCTTAGAGCAAACTGATTTATTCTAAGGACTTTTCATACAAAGGCAATATTAAATAAAAAAAGTAGGGGGGAGGAGAGAGGAAAGGAGATAAGATAAAGAAATCAGATTTGAGAGGACACCTCTCCATCACTCAGCTGGAGACATCGAAGAAAGGTCCCTGTTTTAGGCCAAACTTTGCCCTTGGATGCATATGAGACTTGCATGGATTTCAGTGGGATTATTCATGTCCATACGTGTGCACGATAGAGAGAAAAGATTTGGTCCTTACTGCTTTGACTTTTCCAGGATGCTCAATTTATTTGTGCATTTCAGGAAACAGACCAGTACAGTCAGAGGTTTTGTATCTGGGTTCCCCTTCCCCCACCCCAAAACATAAATAATTGTAGGCTAAAAGCATCACCCATGCTGGAAGATGATAACGCCAAACCCTTTCCAAGGCAAAGGTCCCACTGAAATTACTGGGGTTTTTGAGTAAGGACTAACTGAAGAACTTCACCATGGTCTGCAACAATTTGACTGAATAGCCAATGAGCCAGTTTCCTATTTTCAGAACAAAGCAGTGACTGGGATGGTGGAATGCTCTTGCTTCAGCTTCCTCAAAAGCAGAGAGCAATAGCATTGGTATTGCAGAGATCATTTCAAAATTTTTGGTTACTATGCAGAAAACTGACTTTCTTCGTCCAAAGTGGAGCAGATTTTGTCTTCCTAGTCTCACTTCTGTGTCTTGTAGGATTTGACTGCAGCGTTGAAGCATCCTAATATAACTTTACAGTGCATTATCTTGTTGTTACTGTAGTAACTTATTACTAGAACACCTTGTGTTATCTTTATTGCTGCAGTACCTGGTACAAATGCACCACAGTTTATCTGCACACACGCTTATTACTGCTTTATTCCCCAAACTAATTTACTGCAGCATCCTGTTGTGTCTTATTGCTGCATTATCAAAATGCTACTTTACTGCAGTGGCCTGTGTTACCTTATTGCTACATTTGTCCTGGTATTATTATGTCAGCTTACTGTGACTTTTTATGTCGGCCCTGGTGCCACTTTATTACAGTACTCTATGGCATCTTAGCACTGAATTATACTGAGAGTATATTAATCTATTTGCCTTAGCCTAACACTGGCTGCGCTGACCTGTGTAATGTTTCTAGCGCTGAGTCCTGGCACTACTTCACCACAATAGCCACAAAAGCCTTGGATACGCTATTATCCAAATAACAGTGTACAGCCATATTTCACAGCCATAGCCCTGTAAGTGTGGGAAGCTCTGGAGCTAGCTTTTGCAGCATGATGTTTGTAGAAGCTTTCCAGTCTGCCTTTCTTTGAAACAATTTAGAACATGAATTGAGGTGGAAACCTGAAGATGACGAGGTAATTGGAAGACATGGGACGCTCATAAAGCAGCACATTACTGCCTGCAACACTCAATGGGATACGAGTGAGTATACAAAAGTAGCATCATTTGGAATGAGCAATGTCATTAAAAAGCACTAATTCAAGGATGCAGTTGCAGTTCAGGTGGAAGCAGTTACATGTAACTATCCTCATATGCAAAGTAAGAAAGACATGAGGAGCAGTTCATACATGTTCCCAGGAGGAGGCCTTGTCTGCTCTCATGATGTTTGTTTTTAGAGAAATTTTGTCAGAAAACTAAGAGCAGAGCTTTCTTATCTCCAGAGAGTACGCAGCTCTGTCCGCTCAGCTAGCCATTACTGAGCAGATTAGCTTGCACGCGTATGCATTTAAATGGCAAGCTGTTCAACATCCAGGCCCCCTGATGTATGTCCATATGCATGCTCTCTGTGTCTGTAAAAATCCCCCCTCCACACACACTCGACTGTTCAGACACAACATATTCCCTACAGGCAAAACATTGCGGCAGCTTATATGAACGTCCTGCGGAAAAGGAGCAGGGAAGGCGGCGCAGGGCGTTCCACCCACAGGGCATCTGCACATCTCCAAGTAAAATACTGGCACTAATGCGCCCTGCTCAGACCATGACCCAGTTTCTGCCTGTCCTGCATGCCTGCCAGCATCCACTGCTGTAAGAAACATGGGCAGCAAACCTGGGGCCAGCAGCCATCAATCCTTCCTGCATGTGCCCAGGTGCTGGAGAAAACTGAGGAATGCCTCCGCTGAGCTATCCCTCCTTTTCCCGAACCTCCTCAGCATCCAAGAGGGCCTGCCCAGTGTCGGGAATTCTCTGTAAAGTAGAGCTGCTGGTAACACGGCTTACCTTCTCTGCTCCGGGCTACGCACCACTGAGTTTAATGCTTTATGTGTACATCCTACTTGGGAATGCTCTGCAGATCAATTTGAGGGTTCGTTAAGACAGACCTCCCATGCTAGTGCAAGGACCTGGGGGAAATGCCGCAGCCCAGGGACTGTGCAGTGCTGGCATGAGGCAGTAGACTAGTTTGAGAGGTAAGCAGTTGTTAGTTTACAGACGTCAGTGACACGTGGCGATGATGGCTTTGGCACAGCTAAGAAAACCATAAATAAGATTCTGAGAAGAGCAGCCTTTCCATTTTCCTAGGGGCAACATAAGGGGCCATGTATGAAGATGCATGAACAGACAACTGGTCCTTTCTGCAAAGACCCGCTATTACCAGAGGGGACCCTTTGACTGGATGGGCAACAGAGAAGAGAAATGAGTCCAGCAAAAACAGCTATGTAACAATCTGGAGGTGGCCAAACGTCCCTTTCAGAGGCAGCATGCCACCCAAATGTATGTGCACATCCGTGATGGTTCTGCAGCCTTGGAACTTGCTTGTTTTTCATGTACGTGTAGGAAGAATTTGGTCTGAAGACCTCACATAGGCTTCTTTATGGGAATTAGGCAAGTGTAAAGAACAAATATCCCTCTCAAAATTCCACTGTATATTCATGCACGTGTAGTGAGTCCTACAGACCTCCTCACTTAGGCAAAATCAGGGTAACAGGAGTTTTCATGGCAAAAATGAGATATCAAAGTGAGAAATTTCATGGCTAAAGAGGGAAGATCCTTCTTCTATCAGAAACTATGCCGGCCTGATTTTATGCATACAAAAATCTTAAATATTAGAATAATATTTGCCTCAGAAGTGAATACTGTGGATAGCCAGCTGTCTAGTTAGCTAGATAGTCTTGCCTAGGTAGGAATGCAGACTTGCAGCCATATAGCAATTTCTACCACCTGCACAAAAAGCCAACTTGCCTTGGCGTGAGTGAAAAAGATTAGCAAGTGTCTATTTTCATGGATGTTTCAGATCTGAACTGCTTGCAAAATATGTAGTTACTCATTAGGAGGTTTTACGGCACTAAGTCAAGTGAGTCTTGGAATTTTTTTATATAGACAATACACTATATGTGAATGCAGTCCATTTTCCATATCTGCAGCTAATATATGCAGGTTTTGTCATGAAACAAGTTACTTTTTTCCTCATTCTGAACCTCCACAGTCCCAACATTTTAAAGCAATCTATTGGGTCACTCTTGCAGTTGTATTCACAGGTAAATGTCAGATGTTTTAGTGAAAGCTCTTTTCCTCAAATGGTATGATTTAATTCTTAGAAATGGTGCTGCTTAACTGAGTCAGATATCTGAGAATTATATCAAAGGCCTGACTGGATGTGCTACTGTTCAGAAAGGGTTATTGGGTACTCAGAACCCTGCTCATTCACAAACTGCTTCCACCAGTCTCATGTCCATGAATTCACTCCTCAGAGTGTAGAATGAATTTTGCTCTCAGTTATACCTGCCCATATCCCGATTAATCAAGCAAGGTCATCAGGATTAGCTTTTCCTCCACAAAACAGGAGCAGAATTTGGCCCTCTGTGATTGTGAGGACTTAGAGTTTCCTCTAAGGGGTTCAGTTCTATCTATTTGAAGTAAAACTTGAACATCCATCACTGAATAAATATGTAAAATTTTAAATAAATAGAAAATCAAGTACAATATAAAACATCTCAAATACTCTGCGCGTGTGTGTGTGTGCGCGCGTGTGCGCGTGTGCGTGCATATTTGTATCATACATCTAAAACATTACTTAATGAGCATCAGGCAGAGTCTGACCACATTTGCACTAAATGTACATGCAGAGTAATTCCACCAGTGCCAGAGGATTTACACCAAGATGAGAGTTTGACTCAATGAGACAGATCCTCAGGTGATGTAAACCACTCACGCTCTGCTGACTTCAGCTGAGGAGCTGGCTGACTTTGGACATGCTACATGCTGTTGGAAAGGCAGCAAATGAAGAACTTAAATAGTGCCTTTTTTCTTTTTCTAATCATTATTTTAAAGGAGGAGAGACAGGAAAGAAAAATGAAGCAGCAGTCAATGAATCTGCAGGAGAAACGAATTTGCTATTTTGTGAAAAGGAGAAGCAGCTTGCAGCAGATATTTTATTGGGTTCAGATGGCCACAAGAAAGGGAGCAACTGGGATTGCGGTGCCTCTGTTACAGCCATGTTTGCACCAGGGAGAGAAGAGATGAAGGAATAATACTGATCTCTCTCAGCTCTTCTTTCTCTAAGTTGTGGTTGGGTCTGTTTCTTAAATAATAAGATACCAAGCCCTTGCCTTGGTGACCGTCTGTGTACAGTGCAGTGTGCTCCTCCAAAACCATGTAGGAAACAAAGTACCTTTACAGAACTCAGTGTCCTTACAAAGCTGTACAAGTAAGAAAGTGTTGATGTAAACTATGAAGAGAGGAGTCTCCGGCGTGTCGCTCTCCCCTTGCTCTCACTCCCTCTCTCTCACAGTGACCCATTCTCCCCAAAACGAAACGTCCTCTGTGGAGGTCCCAGGCAGCTCTCCCCCGGCGCTGTCGGCGGCGGCTCGCTCGGCTGAGGCTGTCAGGAGGACTGCATCAGGCCTGTGAGGCGCTTGCCCGCCAGAGACTTTCCCTAGAGGGATGAACAAACAGAGAGAAGAGAGCCGAACACGTGAGCCAGGCTGCCGCGCCGGGACGCGGGCGCCGTTCCCCGCCAGCCGCCGGTGGGAGAGGGCTTGCTGAGCTGCTGTGGCACAGAGCAGACCCAGAGCCCACAGGCTCGTCTGGCTGCCAGGGCACCTTCCCCCGTGGCAGCAGAGGGAGCCTGCGGCTGCCCACCCCAGCCCCCTGCTCACAGGGGCGAGAAACATGACGTCAGCCTGCTCTTGGCCTTGCAAATGCCCGTGTTTTTTCCCCCAGGTGTTTGGTTTTGCAAGGGCGACTGCAGCTAATGGTCTCCGACAAACTACTGCTCAAAATGGTCAGATGTGTCCCAGGACACGGTCTTGTGAAGATGCTGCCTTTCTCTGCCACATGGGAATTAGTCAAAGCAACGTCCTATCCTGTGCTCACTGCTTGCATTGACCAAAGCAGTCCTACTGGTATCATGTGCAAAGTGCTACTCCAGATAAGTAAGGGCTATGAAACTGAGGCTATAATGAAACTTCTGATGTCTCTCCCACACTGCCTAAGTTTTGAATCAATATCATCTGTGCACATCCATCAGAACCACAAAATGATTGTAGAGCTAGCCTAGTCTGCCCCTGCTCTGCTCTCACACCACATTGCGCGCTCCTCAGTCATCTGCTTCCTTGCTCCTAGCTGTCCACTCCCATTTGGCTCCTTCCCTTTTGCGCTCCTCCAAAACCCAACAGAGGCACATGGCCACAGAAGCCTTGCTCACGCTGCTGGCATCCACACGAACTTTCCCATTGACTCCAGGGAGTGAGGGACCAAGGACCAGGTGCAGGGAGAAGGTCATCTGAGTATCTGGATCCCTTCATTGGCTTACTTCATCCAGCCGCTGCTTTCACTCAAGTGCAAGGGAGGATCTACAGCAGGTCTCCATTCGCACACAGTAGGAAGGGTGATACTTTTGCAATTAAGTAATAGCAACGTAAAGTTGTTCCATGCATTGCATCAGTTGTTGAATTTCTTTGGGAAGTTTTCTTCTTGAAAAATTATGCTTTTCCTTAAAAAAAGTCTTGGCTGAAATGAACATCCAGAGAATATCAGAGAGTAGTACTGGAATACCTAGTTCATCTTAAACAACCTCCTTCAGCCAAAAATTCCTTTCTAATAGGAAGTCTTACTCATTGCTGTTTGAAAGAAAGCTCCACACAAAGAGCAAGAAAAACAGACTATACAATGAAATTGAGTACATGCAAAATGTAGGAAAATCTGAAATGTAAAACTTAGCAGGTCCTCTGAAATAAACCTTGTTTAACAAGCTCACACTCTAAGAAAAAACAAAGCCCCTTCCTTGGATTTCTCATCTCTTCCAGTTAAGGGATACACCAGGAGGTTATAACAGTTCTACACAGAAGCCTAATTTCTTTACTCAGTTGTATGGACTTTACCAGATAATCTGCTTCTCTGCACACACAAATTCAGCCTAACTTTACCACTTTCTGTATATTGGCAGACTGCTGTTAAAAACACTCGTCATTTAAAATGTGCTGCCTAGGAAGAGAGAGCCATTGTCAAAGCACTGTAGTTCTTTCAGGCTTCATCGATTTAGAAGAGAATTCCCAACATGTGCCACATCGCGTGAAGGACCGTCTCGCCCAGATTTCAGCTTACAGCAGACACTTCAGTCCCACTGCTGTTTAAAGCAAACTTTCCTTCTCCTGCTGTAAATCGAGTTCTTGATTACTATTATTATTACTTCTGAATGTATGTCTTGGAGGTTTGGCCCAGTGCTACCCTAGGAGGTGAAAAAGTACTCTGAAGGGCAGTGCGGCAGTGTTTCCGGCACTGCCTCTGTAGCTGTCGCTGCTCGGCCATTGAGGAATACCAGAGAAAGACTGCTAAGGAATTATTAGTTCTTAAATTAAATTTAAAGAAAAAACAAAGCAAACTATCGCACACAGGATGTGCGCATGTGCGTGTTAATTGCTGGAAGATTAATGTGGTCAGTTTTAGAAAAAAATGTTCGTTTCAAACTATATTTGGATAGTTCCATAGAAAAACCTCAAATAAGCCTTGGGTTTGTATAATAACTACTCAGTCAGATTTTAAATAATCTGAGACAGTCATTTTCTCATGTTATCTTCTTACAGGCAGACGGCTTGGGGAAATGCCAGCTCCCTGTGTCAGGGTCCAGCTCGGAGGGATGAGTAAATGGTATTCCACATCAAATTCTGGTTTTTACATGTACATGCTCAAACAGGGAAGAGGAAATGAGAGAGTGCCATGCTGGGCAGAGGGCAAGAGGCAGCTGACAGCAGACCCAGGGCAGGAAGGCTGCCCCTGGGGAAGGTGGGTCTGAAAATAGGGCTGCTGGCTGCCACATGCCTGCAAATAGGACAGATGCTGGGGGAAGCTGGTGGGCTGCGTGGGAGACATGCTGCGGGGAATCGCTCCGGACATCTTGTGTCTTCCCCGTGATGGGTTTCCAGTGGCAACTGTTACCCTTCACGGTCAAAGGCCGTGGGCTCCACCTGCAGCTGTCCTGATCTCGAGGTAAAGATGCTAGCCTAGGAACCTCATTCCAGCTTCTGGCTCTGCAGCAAACTTCCTGCGTGCAAGCTTGGATGAGTCACCTAATACATAGCCAAGGTTGCTGGGAAGATAAGTGCGTCAATAAAATGTGAGGTGCTGAACAGCATGGTGTTCAGGGACGTGCAAGCAGATGGATGCAAGTTCTACTTCAGGACAGTAAGAAACAGCCAGTGATGTTGGCTAATTGGCTGTCATATCTACCTCTGCGATTAGACAGATGGTGAAAGGGTCCCTGGAATTACATACATAGATTAATACTGTGAATTTTTTGACTATGAGTAAGAACGTTGAACTGAAGTGTAATGGTCAGCTTGGACACCAAAGTGGCCCACAACTACAGGCATATTTATGTATGGGTTTTTGTTTCAACCCAATGCAGAGAGTATTGGATTGAATCATATGAACATCTGCAGTCAGGAGGTTGTTAAGATACAGGTGTTTGGTTTGAGCTTCTCTCATCTTAGACATCCTCATTATAAAAAAGAAAAAAAAAGGAATGGGGAAAACTGCAGTACTTTGGAAAAATTGGTATCTGTTTCCTGTTACTAAAATGAACAACAGAGTGTTAAATATCATATCACAGGGAAAAATACTGGATAGGATCCACTTGCTGAGGTTAATCAACATAAGTCAGTTGTTTTCAGAGAACTGCTGCTGATTTACACCAGTTGAGGGGCTTGTCCCTGGTATTTATGTTTCCCTTTTTAGCCCTTCACTGCTTCATAGGCTCAAAGTCCATCAGTAGACAAAAATCACAAACATACAAAACATTCCTTAGTGCCTCATTTTGCATTTGCTTAGCTGGCAAATATAAAATAAAGCATAGGTCATGCGATGGCTCTTTTGTGATGGTATACCTGGTCATTCCCCAGCCAGCAAGTTATCCCTTCATTATGCCCAAGCTTTCCTTTCAAACACACCCTCCACTGCTTGCAGGAGACGGCTGATGGCCAAAGGGTCCAAGACAACATCAGTGTGCCTTAGCGCAATCACCTTTTGCGGCTTTAAGAGAAATGTGCATCCCGTAAAGGCAGCAGGAGCTCCGCAGAACGGGTGAGGGTAGGCTGCGTCCGCCGAGGTATGACCTGCTCTTCTTTTTGCAAGGGATGAAGCCCACCTTTAAGGATCAGCTTCAAAACATCGCTTCGAGGTGCTGCCAGCCTGGCCTGGCAGAGGTTTATTTGCAGCCCTGGCTGCTCGCACAGGTCATGGTGCTGCGTGTGCAGCGTGGTTGCTCTGCAGAGCTAACGAGGAGGTGGCCATTGCCACCGCTTGCACTGAGGACTCACTCCGACACCGTCACCCAGCCCTGAGGCTTGCCCAGCACAGACGCAGGAGTCAGTCGGGTGACAGACTGCTGTGAGGAGCTGGAAGCAGTTGCAGCAGTTCATAGTCAGGTGCAATACATGGCCAAAAAAGTTCGGCCTAAGAGGTCATTTTGGGTCTGACCCCCATGCTCAGTCGGCATCCCCTTGGTGAAATCTTTGATAGAGCGAGGAATGTTTCAGATTATTACAATGTGATAGTTTGGCACAAAAAGCTTGTAATTTCTTAATAAAGTTGCAACCAAAATACATGATTTTTTCCTTCCAGATGTCTTTGTTTAGCATGAAATCACCCTCCCTCTCCCACACTTGTACCTTTCTTTTTCCCACTGAAAGAAAATGTCAGCAATTCATGCCTTATTTCCAGGAGAAATTTCACCTAAGCTGTGCTGGCAGGGGATTTGGAAAGCATACGATTTTAAGTTCAGTACACTAGAGAGCTTCTTATCCTCTGCCATACACATAAATTGAATAACTTAAGGCAAGGTTAGAGTGGACTTAAGGAGTAAACTTTTTATATCTAATCTTCCAGTCGCAAAATATTTGTCACTGGTAATTAGGGTTGCAACAACTAAAAATCCAGACTGTTGTCACTCAGACAGCATAGCGCTAGCAGTAGGGCATATGTTGTAGGGCATATGTTGTGTGTCCTGTTGAACTGAGAAACATTTTCTTTTTTGTTATTCCCTGCAAACAGCTAAGCTGTAATACAGCTTTCAGGCAAGATCACATGCAGATTCATTGCATCTAGGTAAAGGTATCTTCCAGTTCTGTCCATGCAGCTGAACAAATTTGCTGCCCTTGAACACTGGCAGGACAATAGCCCCAGTTTTAGAGGCAGTGGAAAGTCTGAATTTGGAGTAACCCAAGAAAATTTCAGGGAATTCTTAAGAAACCTCCTGCAGTTCCCCGTCAGAATTAGACGTCCATGTATGCAGCCCATCCTATTGCTCAGCTAACTGTAGGGCAGTGGACTAGATCTTGCCATTTGCTGACCATCAGGGGCCTCGCTGCGGCCCGCTGAAGTGAAGCTTAACCTGTAGGTCAGAGGAGATGCTTAGCATCTTTAATACCTGAACCTTTGCTGAGCAGCTACTAAATTAAAATGTAAAATGCAATTAACAACTATTTTAATGAAGCAGAATGCAGCAATTAAACACAGGCAAGAAGTCAAACAAGATAAAAAAATTAATGTTCCACACAAAAAGGAGGCAGCACTCCTGCCGGATGTCCTGAATGAACCACGAGAGTTTCCATCTTGCTCTTTGCTAACCACTCGGCTAACAAAGCCAGCACTTTGCACAGGCGGGAGAGAAGACAAAGGCTGTGAACTAAATTTTTTTAAACTTTTAAATAGAAAATTTTGTTTTGTCTTGTACCTGTGGTTTCACACACTGTTAGTGCGCTCTGCCCAGCATGGAGTGCGGTTCATTTATCTAACATGCAGACGTTAGCCACCACTGGCATGCACTAATCAGCACTCACCATGCACTTTGGCAGCAACTTACCTGACTGCCCAGGCAGGAGCTCTCCCCTAGGGAGTTTTGGGGCTGCCGGAAGGGGGGAGGAAGCATGTGGGAAGCTTCTGGTATTTCAGCACAGGCTCCCTTTTCCTCATATCAACACAGACCAAAGTGCTCCCAGGCTGACTGTTTCCCTCCGTGCTCTCCACCCACCAGCTTTGCACTTTGCCTGCTATAGTTGACTCCGCTTCTTGTTTTTCACCCCTCCTTACTGCCGAGGTGCTGCCCTTTTCCCAGCCTGCTGCCCAGTCTGCTCTGGTCAGAGCAGCACCTTCCCGGAGGAGCAGCCATCTCCTCTGGAGCAGCACTGCCCCTTCCCTCTGTTCCTTGTCCAGCAGAGGATGGCTGGTCTGCGTCTTTGTGCTGGAGACAAAACAATTTTTCTTTCATCAGTGTGAATCTGAGGTTTTTCACATGGTGACAGACAGGCATGGCTCGTGCTTTGTACCTGGTAGCTAACGCACTACAAGAAGTTCAGCAGTGGGCAAGCCATGTCCTGCCACCAAGCTTTCCTCTTGAAGAAAGAGACTTCCAGGCTCCTAGACCTTACGTCACTTTTTTTTTTCCATGTTACTTTACATTGGAGATCCTAGGGCAATTTTATTTCTGTGTCTTTTTAAAATATTCTTTTTATTAGATTTTTTTCTTGAAAAATACATTGCAAACAAAGGATAAGTAACATAAATTAATGAAGTTAAATATGAAACAGATTAAAAACATAAACCATAAAGAAAAATAACTTAGTTCAACACAAAACAAACACAGACACATAAACTAATAATGGACTTAAATTTCACTTAAATTAGCACACAAAATGCAGAGGAGGATTCCATCAATTCTGTGCTGACACAGACTGAAAACCGGAGGTAGAACAAGGCTGTTGTGGGTAAGGATGCAGGTGGCTACTCACTCGCAGCACAGTGCTCACCCACTGTAACCAGCACAGTCTCAAGAGTTACCTCCAAAATACCGCACAGTGGGCCCCACTCCTCTTGTAAGGCTTGACTAGCAAGTTAAACTCAGTGACTGTCTGTTACTGCTGATCACAGATAAGCAGGCTGTTCAAACCATGGATTAGGTTTATCTACATTTGATAATCCTTGCCTTTTTCTCTTTCAGGGTGTATTACTATGGGAACAGATCAGAGCTACAGCCCAATTACAATCAACATTATCTGTACCCACTTTATTTTCTGAGAATTTTGCTTCCTAAGCAAGGTATCGTGCTTTACTATGAGAAATACCAGTGCGATAGGGACCGTGTATGAAACAAAGAACTTCATGGAGCCCAGCACTCACCCACTCCTAGAGCACCTTCATCCATGTTGAAGCTCTCCACTAGCATCCCACCAGAAACGAGAGACATATCCTCTTCTGGTGTGGAGTAGCTTGGGCCCCTTGAATCTGAGAATGTGTTTGAGCCGATTTTTGGCATTAGTTAAAGCAGCCTAGGAACTGCTTAAACTTATCACACCGAAGGATGGGCCTCAGAAACCATACAGGAGTAGAGTTAAGTCCTCTCCACAGTGCTAGGTTAGGGCAGATAGTCCAGAATTTGTGTCAGAGGAGGATTTCCCCAGCAAGAATAGCTTAGGGACGTTTGAGACTATGAGGTCTTGCAATGTATACCATCCCTAGTTATTTTGGTGGGGCCCTTCTAAATGTTAACTCATCGCTCTGCAACCCGCTTGGTCATGCCAGCTTGGAAAGATACTGTCTGCTAATGCATGTGTCCTGTAGGGGAAGGCAGGTTTCAGAAGAGAGATCTTCTGAGAAAGATGCTGAAGCCAGTATGTGAAATATCTTGCAGGAACTGCTACTCCAGAACAGCCGGAAGTGCATGGCCTCTGCAGGGATACTAATCTGTCCATTCAGCTCAAATCTGTCAGGTAATTCGTACAATATATTTGTAAGTCACTTAACTATCGTGGAGGTCTTGCACCTGCAATGTGCCTGTGAGGCTGGACTTCAGCCCCACCAGATGGACTGCCTCAGGCTAGGGATCAAGGGTCTGTCCCTCTCTCTGATGAAAAATCAGGACCAGGGAGGCACAGAGAGCTCTGGCTCTATTCCCACCTTTGGTCCTGGTTCCTCGGTGGGGAGGCTGCAGCCCCAGGGAAGGAAAACGCAAGTCCTGTTTCTCGGGGATCTCCATGTGAAGCCCCACGCCCCTAGCTTTCAGTGTGTCCTTTCATGCTCTCTCCTTATTCCCAGCTCTGAATGGCTGCAATGCCGGGGCCACCTGGGCATCCAAAGTTTAGGGTCAGCAGCCCAGGTCTTGCAAGAGGCAGGCTCCCTGCTGCTACTTAGTCATGAGCAGCTGTGAAGCTGAGAAGAATTATAACAATTCCACTTAGCAACTGCCAAGTCCCAGCAGCACACTTGATCTCAGAAACACGATGTGTCAATGTTTCTAAAACAGTTTTGGAATTTCCATTCATGGAAAAAAAAAAATGGAAAAATGGTAAATTTTCCCATAAAACACAAACTCCTTATATTCCCATCTATTCCAAGCATTCAGCTCTTAAATCACTGTAGCCTATGTGCAATAGTATAATAAAAGTTTTTTTTATGCCACTGCGCAAAAATGCCCTTACTGTCTGTTGCCAGTTTAGCTCTCAGGCAGGGTGGGATTCTGTTATTCTCTCTGTGTGCAACGGACTCAATTTGTTTAACTCCCTTCAGTAGAACTGGGAGCCAGATGTGTAAATACCTTGCACAGTCAGAAGAAAACAGAAACACCACTGAATGCTAGAATAAGCTTGCCTGAAATTGCAGCAGGGTCTAAACAGCCTCCCTGAATACCTTGCTAGAGCAGGGGATTCTGTTTCTGAAGTGGGCAGCTACAGCTCTCTGTAGTGGGAAGGTACAAAGCTTTATCTTTCAGAGTTTGGGTGTGGCTGGAATAAAAGACAGTAAATGAATAGTAAGTATATTCTGAACTTCATATAGCGCCTTTTATCCAGAAGGATCCCAAAGCACTTTACAAACTGTATATATAGGGGTCACTCACCCACCGCTGGAATGTAGCGACCTCTGGGGCGTAACGCAGCTGCCACTCTGCGCCAGCAACACTATACAACAGTGTTTTTAGGAAGGGAAGTGAAGAATAACTTATCCACCAGTAACGATGAATACTTATCTTTTAAAGGAACCCCTGTATATAGAACAGACTATGCAGCATACATGCAGTACATGCAACCCACCATTTACTGAGCAGAACAGCATGCAGTGTAAGCCCATGCAGCACAGACTTTTACAGATAAGGTGCTCTGCAGATACCAGAAACAGATGCCATGTATTCAAGCGTGCAGTGAATAGTCAATACATGCACTGTACACATCATGCACATGGTCCTCCACAGTGTTAGGTACTGACTAATTAGCATACATAAGAGAATGAGTAGACGAGAAGTTGTGAATGTTGACTGGATTCCCTCATGCTTTGGGTGTGTTCTGATGCTTTCCACCACCTACATATCACAAGTACTTTTGCCCAGGCAAAAGCCAGTGTTTGTTAATGACTAAAGTACTGAACAAGCAAATTTTCTTTTTAAGTAAAATATCTTTCAAAGAACAATAACCCTTTTACAGATCGCTTTCCTTGGTTCAGAATCTAAGGAACTTTGTCATCCATTCCTATACCCTTACTTCCTAGTTTTCTGTTCCTGATATCCACTTCATCAGAATCCTAGTGAATCACTTTTTTATACTTGCCACACTTTATATACCTCTATTCTCTTGTCATAATGGCTTAAACTTTTGATTTTATTATATTGCAGGTCATGAATACTCTCCATGCCCTCATAGGCTGTTATCTACTTATACAGACAAGATCCCATCAACACTTTTCACATGTGTGACACCATGCTCATGAATTAAGAACAGGAACAGGACTGTTAGAGCGTGACTTGGACTTTGATCCAATGGCAGACAAAAAGAGAGGATATAAAAAATAGAATAGCATGAGGCAGTAGTAGTGGCCAAGAACCAGGAATGAGGTTGAGGATCAGGAAGACAGGAAAGCGGTAGCAGGGAAGAACAAGGATAACAACATGGAGTGGGAACAGAAGTCCGCTGAGAGCACCTACAGTGGGACAGCCACGCAGGTAGGGTAGAGACTACGGTTATATCGGAGCTGTATAATATAAATGAATAGAGCCACAGGTAAACATGGAACTGAACATCTTTGGGTTCCACTGACTCCTGTGGGTTCACTGAGCTGCATCTGGATGCACATACAAACACAAGAGTTCAGCTCCATCTACTCAGTGGCGATGCTCTCGGAGGAGCGATGCTCCTCCTCCTACCCTTGCTTCTCTGCTGGCCACCAAAAACTGACTCCAGGTTTGCCCTGCACACAAAATTTGCCTACTTACTTTTAGCTGGCCTCTACTATCACCTAAGTGTTCCGTGAATGTAATACAAAATACTATAGGCAGCTAGTATATAAAGACAGCTGTATCATCATCAGAAGATACAAATTGTTAATGCAAATAGGTACATCAGCTTTCATTGTCTTTTTCACCAGCAAGATTTTAGATTATTTGATAGTCTTAAAATAGCATCCCACAGGTTTTGATCACAGTATGTCTCACATAAACACATACACAAAAGCACTTTGTCAGTCAATTTTGGTGGCAAGTCCACTTCCTGGAGTAAGTTAGAGCAGTTTCAGAGCCATTTAAAATTGTTCCCAGCAGTCAGATTTAAGCAGAATTGAGGAATGTGCTGGCTATTCCCTCGATCTCTGTTCCCACTGATAGCAGTGGGACTTAGGGTAAAGACGGCACAGACATCAGCATGGGGACTTATCAAGGGAGAAGCTGCATCACAGACTTTAGGGGTGCTTTTCATTGCCACCCTATGTTAAAGATACTGGTGTCCACTGCCACCTTATCTTAAAGATACTGGTGTCTGTCCCCACCCAGGTTGGTATGTTTCTGTTCTGCAGAAGCTTAGAACCAATTCAAAAATAAAAATCCTAATGGGTTCTTGAGATCTTTCCTTAGAGGCATTAGACTTCAACACAGCCTACACTTTGTTAGAACTGCAGTTCAGATTTGTGGACTGAAGGACAAAAAGCCAATCTCCTCCTCCTGCCTCAGACATGCGCTAGTCCTAGTATCTAACAAGCTTCCTGAGCCAAGGATAGTTCAATATGAAACAGCTGGAAGATACCATGAAACTAAAGCAGATGCAGTGCTGCCACGAAAATGCCAGTTACCATTACTGCAAGGAAGAGGGCATTTTAGATTCCAAACAAAGAGCATCTTGGCCATAGAGCATGAACTATATCAAATACAACGTCTTAAGTCATATCTTTGTTCCTGGAAAAGCCATCCTTGCATGAGAAACCAAGGTGGGACGTTGGCTCCACAGCTGTTGAGATGTATGTCTGGGACTTTGCCCACAATACTCCTGTATGGATGGGAACATAAAATGGCCCAGCTGCTGTTAACGCAAGGACTGCAGCCATTCCTGCTTACCAGTTTTTGCATTCTCACTATTGTAGTTCTGTCTCCTATGGTCAGTGAAGCTGCACTGGTCTGTCAGTTCAGCTATTCACTTCTACCTGGGAACTATCTTCGGTCTTCATTGACTTGCTGTCCTATACAAAATGCTCTGTCCATAATGCCCAAGATTCTTTAAAGGAAAATTCATTAAAGAACTTTTATTCTCCTATTCTTAATCTACAATGTGCTTCCTATGCAGCTCAAACACTGACCATCTCTTCCTTCACCTTATTCTCCTTCTCTGCTGAGTTGAATTTACTGTTTGGAAAAGTCTCCTGCTTCTTCATACCTGACTTCTTGATTCATTTCACACCACATCTCTTTTCTATGTCTGGTGTCTTCTACTATTCTAACTTTAAAATAAATGTCCTGAGTCTTTTAGTCTCACTGGGACTTAACAGGAGGGCACCTTTTACCATTAAGTATTACACACTTTACAGACTGTAACGATGGAAGATAAAATACAGCCTGTAGTTTACCATGTGCAAGCGTAGGCTGTAAGCAGCTATGATAGGCCCACACAAATCACACATACGCATATACTGCACTGGACTACCAATGCCTGAGCAAGGAGGCAGGGCGAAGAAAATGCAACTGAAGGGATTTCCCATAGACTCCATTACTTTTCTTTGTTACTCACCCTAGATAAAAGTCTGGCATTTTCAACCTCAGACACCCACAATATATATCCAGCTATTACATTACTTTACAGCACTTTCTGGCTGAGGTCGTTGGTTTGGTATGGTTGTTGACAGGCCCTGTCACTGCTGTAGCTGGGCTCTGCCATCAAACAACCCTAACTTCTCCAACGCTGTGCAGCTATATTCAGTCAGGGGAAGAGACACAGCAGCTTCTTTACCTTATTCAGGTAAAGAGCTTATTCAGTTCAGGAACATAATGCCTAACAGTGTATAATGCCAATCGGTTCAGAAAAAGCTGTAAAAATTCCAAATAAACACTGTACCACTGATCTGGCAACTCTCCAGTTCTTTAAAGCATGGGGACTGAGAACCCTTTAAAAGCTGTAAGTGTATGCGCTTTCTGTTCCCAAATAAATGTCAATTGGGAATAAAATGCAGGGGTCTTCTTCTCAGTGCTGGTTCACTGTCTCAGTATTGAGCTAGAAACTTTAACAGCCATCTTCTTATGGGGGAAATGCCTTCCTTGGAATATAGCAATTTTAGGAAAGTTTGAATGCAAGTCTGAACATCATGGCCCAGGTTTCTCTCTTGAAGTCACCTGCCGAGGCTGGTATCCACAGGTTTAACTCCTGTTACTGCTGGGGTAACTAGCACTGCTTTTAGAGATAACATTCAGAATGTTGCCAGATGCAACAAGGGAACCCCCAGCTGTTTCCCCTTTTATTAAACGTAAATGGCCACCAGCACAAGTTAGGCAGAGACTTGGTGGCTTCCTTTGCAGCATAAAAGCAGCAGTGGTTTCTCTAAATGTACTCATTAAAATATATTTTCCTTCTACTCTTGGCCCTGAAGGATCATCTCAGCTTATGAGAACTAAGCTTCTGTCTATCTGATTATTAAATCATTTCTAAAGCAGATGGGAAACTACAGCGGTTTAAACAGCTAGGCTGAGACTGCATGGCTAAAAATAATATAGCAGGCTCCTTTTAATTAGTAAGATGATCAAATATGACAGAAGAGCGAGATGTAGATATATGGGTTGGTGTGTATGTGTGTCTTTAAAATTAAGTTATTACCTCAATACCAGGTATTATTTATAACATATATGATACATGATGTCTGAATTTTATGATGCCATTTATCTTCACTTGGGAGAGAAGACAGGCTAACTCTGCTTTCATAATGTCAATCCCTGCTATATTCAAAAGGAAAACTGTAATAAGATAAACCCGCCACCACGTGCAGTGCCATCATTTTTTAAATGAGGTGGTTTAGTAAGTGCTCCAATGCAACAGATTGTCAGATCTGCAGGGCGCCGCTTACAGTGAGTGCAGCTTCCTAAGATCGACTTTTTCCCAGGGCCCCCTTAGAAAGTACCAAAGAGCCAATCTAGTTTTATATCCGCAATTTCAAAGTATGGGAGTCAGGCACAGGGCCAATGGGATCAGGGACTGGGATGTCTACCACCTGACTCGGCAGCTCACATACCTCTGAGGACTTTTTAAGTGCCCGAATAGATGAGAAGAGACATTTGCCACGTCTCCGCTCCCTTGGCGCTGGGTGATGCCTGCCACGTGGAGGGCTGCTCTGTGGCCCGTTGCTGTTCAGCAGACAACGGACAACGGTGATGTTTGGTGGCAGGACTGAACAGCCAACACCCTGGCTGTGCTGCAGCCGGGGCACGGGGAGCCCGCTGGGGCCTGCGCTGCTCGTGTGGAGTCCGCCACCAGATATGCCGGTGTTGCGGTTGCCTGTATGTTATTTCCTGGCTGCCTGCAGGAGGTCTGAAGCTTCAGAGGCAGGATGGGAAATGACAACAAAAACGTGAGCTACAGACACGGTAGCAGATAATCAGAAGAGTCTGAGGATATCGGCATATTGTACACTGGGTCGGACAGACCTCCCCTTGCCTCCCAGGGAGACACACAAGGGAGACGTGGCAGGATATCCCTGTCACTAGAGGAGGGCCTGACTTGTGGCGGGCGCATCCTCCCTCCCTGGCCACTGCACGCAGGTCTGAGCTAATCCTCTGAAAGCATCTGGAACCAAAAGGTGAGCCACCACCGCAGTGAAAATTCTCCTGACGCAATCTTGCTGCCTTGTTCAATGCGGACCAGATAACATCTAGCTTCCAGCAAGATCTGGTGCATTTCACAAAGGCAAAAACTTGGTGCTTTCATTAGTTGTGAGCTGCCTTCTCCCGGACAAAAGTACCAAAAAAAGGAAGATGAGGAATTCTAATTCTGGTAGGAATGAGGCAACGAGATGAAAAAAAAATCTATAAAACATTGTTCTTTCTTATTCTTCATTGATCCCCTTGAAAGTGTGAAGCCTCTGGTTGGCTAGCAGGGCTCCACAGTTATCTTTCTAAAGGTTGTCAAAATTATGGGGTTAAACTCTGTCTCCTAATTGTGACTCAGAGATGAGCAGGAGTTGGACAAGCTCACTGCCATTTGTTCTCAGCCTGAGATCTCAAAGTCAGGCTACATAGCTTTCCACCCAGCCGGGGCAGCAATCTGGAAGTATCAAACGATTCAGCTGAGGAGAGGTTTACCCAAAATGAGAGATGAAAAGCCTGCAACATTGTCTGCAGTTTGAAGACAAAGTTTTACTGTTGTTTTCTCAAGAAGTCCAGTTTTTTTCTCTGCTTATCAAATGAGTGCTGTTAAGCTGCGAAAAACTAGAACAGGCAAACCAAGGGGTTTTGATATTTTTCACTCAAGTGCAGACTCCTTTTCTAAGGAGGCCGGCACTTCTGGCACTCTGGCTATAAATAGGCCTTAACTGGTACGGCTGCCACCCCGATAAACACAGCATCATGAACAAGCCATCAAAGGTGGTCCAACCCTACCTCACCTACACGCTTCTGCTTCGGCCCTCTTCCATTTATACCATTGGTGAAACTGAAGTTACCCAAACTTTTGAATATAATGATGCAAAACAAAACCATAACATTATTAGGTACCTGTTTTCCCTGTTTTGCCTACCAGGTGAATTGCGTCAGATTTTAAATAACAGACAGAAACTTCTTTATTCAAAGAAAAGTGAGCTGAAAATTATTTGTGTGAGGTTTTCAAGAGGCCTGAAGTGCCTCATTTCTACAGGAAACAGTAATGGTTTGATGCCAGAAGAAAATCTGGTCTGTATTTTAAAAAAATATTTTAAATATTTTTATAAACTTACTAATAACTGTGGTGGCATGGAAAGAACAAGTCCAGCAAGACTACTTTACCTCCCACTGTAATTGCATTTGAGCTGCTGCTTGGCTAATAGTTTTCCTGATGTTCTTGCCAAATGACACATATTTTCAGTCAAATTTTAATCATGAAATCCACATTTTGATCTTGAAATTCAAATTTAATTTACTTTAAAACTTATATTTTTATCCAAAATCAAAGTTTTGGAGTTAAAAAATTCCAAAAAAAATTTTGCATTATATTTTGCCTTCCAGTTCTGGAGTCTGTAATCTTTGAAACAGTTTCCATGTGAATGAAAGGGCTGCAAGCTGCTGGCCTCCTTGCCCAGCACCTAGCTGTCTTGGTCAGACTGCCGTGAATTGCCTCAGGAGACACTGCACTTGTCTAAGTGCTGAGCATCGGGAGCTACATGGTCTACAGCACATGCTATCGTGATAAGACCAAGCCTTCAATGACCCCAATTCCATCATTTCCCAAACTGTTGGGTCATAGGCCACAGTCAATTTTGAAAATTGCTCAGGGGCTTATTATGCTCACTTGTCACCAGCCAGAGCACAGTATGGAGGTGGCTCACTTCTACAGATAATATACAGTACAGCCAATCCGGGAGCCACTGCATCTCACAGATGGCTTCTTGAAACAAATAAACTTAGAGTCCTACGTATTTTGGATGGTTCTCTCATACCTGCTATTGGAAATCTGACCTCTTATTTTTCTATTTGAGAAACAGGCTTAGGGCTCCCTTCCAAAGAGAGCTGAGCACTCTGGCTCTCATCCAGAAAAGCCTCTAAGCACATGCTTAACTTCAGCATGCCCATGTAGGGGCATCTTGAATATGTGAGCTTTTAATGAGCGATCACTAAAGTGTAGTGGAGCTCTGGGAATGAGGGCCACTGAATTTCTTCACTCCTACACACTCAGGGAACTGCAGTGCATTTTGGAGAACTAGAGCATGTAGAATTAACTTTGTCTTCATTGAATCCCCTGAGTACGCCATAAGGTTATTGCTTTGGTAATGCTGCCCTTTGACGATATTATGACATGCCAACACAGTGACTTTTTTCTTAACTGATGCTAGTCACAAACTGCCATAATGCAAAGTGTAAGAAATCCAGACCTTTCCTAGTTCTTGTGGCTACCATGTCAACATCGGATGATATTTCATATCTGTATTAAGGAAGTGAAAGAAAATGTTTACAGTATGCTAGCCGGTATGACAAAAATGAATTAAAGTGCAGACCAATCTATAATGATTATCTTTACAGGCACTTATGTTGTAATCCCACTTTCCCAAATTGAACTTGTCATGTTACTCATCAAATCAAATGTAAGAGAAAAATCTGTTCTCAGCTGTGTTACTATAAACCTACCCAGACTAATAAGGTGAGAGCTACTCTTCTATGCTATCTGGTGAATCTGGAGACAGAATTTACCACTCAGTATAAAATATTTTTGTATAATACGTTTAAAAAAATTCTTGCTTGTTTCTCTTTCTGGCAGACTCTTAGAAAGTAGTAAATATACATATGGGCATAGCGATACATTTGGTAGCAACATATTTTAAATGTGTGTATATGCACTAGCTATTTAAATACATTCCCCAGGAAGTGTGCCAGTGGATGTATTACAAAGCTCTGGATACTATATTTGGGTTTGCTTGTGTAGTTAGCATGTCAGCCTCAGAAAGAACTCCTCGAGGCTTACTTGTTATCTGATAGCTCACACTTACCTGTGCAGTTCCCTCTTTTCTATCTGTATGTGCAAATATTTTATATTTATACACTGTGTGTACATATATAGTGTATATATAAATATACATACATACATACACACACACAAATGCAGGCATATGTACTGTATATACACATAGTCCAATATCTTTGTTTTAAAGCTGTTGTTATAAAGCCATAACAAGGTTCACAAACTTTCTTTGAAATCTTGTCCTGTACAGTAGCTTCTGTGGGAATCACCTGCTTGATGGCCATCTCTGCTACCCTGCTATCACCTTACAACTAATGATGGGTGACACACAAGGACTGTAGCAGCACGTCAAAACTGTGTAATGCATCAAGTCAGAAGGTACTTGACCCTGAGCAATACCTGCGCAACTCCACGCTGCTGCTGCTGCTGCTGCTGCTGCTGCACTGCCAGCACTGGTCGGGTGTTGGCCCTAGGTCACCCCGTGACACAGCCTGGTGCCTCGCTGTGCCGCCCTGGGTCCTTGCACCTCGGCTCTCCCTTCCTGCACCTGCAGCGCCTGGCCCTGGCCTTGCGCCTGCTCCCTGCCTCCCACTCACTTCCCAATGGGTCAGCTGCAGATATGTATGTGTATATACATACAGTATCATCACCATGCACGGAGGTCAATATGGATACTGTATGCTGCAGAGGCACTGCTAGAACCATGCTCTTCTATGTTACTGCGCAAGGAAAAGCCACAGCAAATACTGTAGTGGGAACATAGCAAAAAGACAACCTTCCACTGAATTCTAAACAAAAATCTATTTTACTTGTGCAGTGATTATTAGCTAGAATGAGCATTATGGAATTCTGCTTTTTTTCTTTTCCTTTCTTTAGAGCTACTATTTAAATGAGCTACAGTATCAAAAGAGAAGCTGCAAAGATGCTATCTGCAAAAATAAAAGATGAAATAAAAAGTTAAGCATCCACATTCCCCCCAACTAGAAATAAAGTTCTGAGGAAAGGGAGGAGGGGGAAAAAAAAGGAACTTACCACACTGCGAGTGAACTTTTCTAGAGAAGTTCTACGACCTTGCTCATTCTCTGGCTTAACAGGGGAAAAAGGGGGGAGAAAAAATACAGAAAAAAACCCTTCAGCTTAAATGCAGTTTTTCAAACCAGCAGCAAAATATAAGGAAGCAGCAAGGGAACAAAATTGTAAAAAAAATGTAAAAAGCAGAAATCAATGTTTGCAACAGCAAACATAAGAAGCCAAAACCCCTTAAAGAATGAGATACATCACTACTTTTACTCTTGCAGAATGTCACCTTTTCTCCTGCAAGTTTTTTGAACGGTTCAAACAGGGTCTGTGCATTGTTGTGTCTCACAGCTATTGGTATTGATTTCTTGTACATTGAATTTTTCTTCTGTAGCTGTTTGAGCTGAGACCTCTGATTCTGGTTAACATCTGCCAAACAGCTGATTGGAGGTTCCCATCTACTTTCTTAGAGAGATGAAGAAAACACAATAACTTTTACAATATTAAAAAAAAAAGTGTGTGAGTGAATACAGTGCTGGAGAGAAAAACGCTGTTGAACTGATTGCCAGGAAACCTGCACTCCTCTATTTATCCAGAGGGTAGAATCAGGTTTCCAATAAGCTTGGCTCAATCAAGACAGCATATGTGTATCTGTGCAAGGCTACGGAAGTTACAGGCAGATTTGGGGCATTGATATTTTGGTATCAAGAGTACAGGGCTATTCATATATGAGAAGACATTCAACTACGCTATGAGAAGATAAGCATGTGCATCATGGCTTTATTAACATATCCATGAGAAGAAGATTGCTCACCGCAGCACTTCATTCATTTGGCACAAGAGAGGCCTAATTGTCACTAACGAGGAATAACTAAATAATTTATTGGCATGTTTGTCACAACATCTAATGGAAAAAAATGTTATGGAGAACACAAGAAACTCAATAATATGAAGGAAAGCTCACTGCAGTCGGAACTCTGTGAGCATTGTTGGTTTCCTGGAGAGAAACTTGTGGTGAGCCAGAGAAATGGAGATGATAAGATGGAAGTAGAAATGCAGTGAAGGGGCTAAGGAGCTACATGTAAGGGAAAGCCACAGCGCGAATTATGCATGACGGTGCCCTGGAACTCAGCATCGCTCAGGAATTCCTTATCGTCCAGCGGTGCCTGCTCGCTATCCCTAGCTGCCACACGCTCAGCCGCAATAACAACCCCCAGGAGAAAGCACAAGTGCAAAAACAGGTAGAGATTTAAGGAAAAGCATGTCGGATAAATTGGAAGAAAACTCGTATAAACGAGTGTCGGCAAAGCCTTCCGATTTTTCTTCAAGTTGATTATGCTGTCATAAATTACAGCACTCTGATGTCTAAGAGATCAATCTGAACTGTCCCAGCCGGACACTGCGCTGATGCTCCTTGATGAGTCACCTGAGATAAGACCAGAACATAGGGCTATTTTAAGACAAGCAATACTCTTGGTCCAGAAGTAAGAGTCAGCCAGCCTCCCCACTTACAACCATTTGAGAAAGCCACGCGGCCAGCTCTGATGTCCCCAAAGGGGTACCAAACGTGAAAGCTTGAGGCCCTGAGAGGAAAGAATTTTAGAGCTGTTCAGTAACTCGGTGAGACTGTTTGAAGTACACTGAGTTGAATACAATTTTTAACATCCAGGACAACATTTCTGCAGGGAGAGAAATGATCTGAGCTTCTGAAGAGATGAGACTGTTTTCAATGCTAGATTTTGTATGTGTGGCTTGCAGCACCACTTCCAGAAACATACTTAAAACATGTCACACTGAGGGCTTGTAACAAGGAGGGTGCATTTTAACACACCCGAACAGCAGCTGCTGTTTCAAAGGAGGGGGCACTGCTCACTGCAGCTTCCTTCTGAGTAGCAACGCTGCTGTGTAAGGCCCAGGTGGGCAGCAAGTAGAAAGGGAATGACTATCTTGGAGCAAAATAGGGGGAGAGGTAACACAAGGCCCCCGGCCCAGGCTTAGGGCAGGCGATTCTATTCAATCACACACACTGCCCAAACAGCCAGCGAAACTCAACTGAACCAAAGCAGAACAAGGTGATGAAATCCACCTGGGAAAAGCCCCACATGGAGAGAAGACCGCCGCCAGGGAGCTAAAGGAAATACTGAGAGAAATCATTTTTAACAAGGCTGCTTGTTATGGTGATAAAGCCCAGCTTCGCCGGTGAGTGCTCCCGCGCTGCTGAATTCCTCCGAGCTCTCCCTCTAGCCCCTTGCAGGGCAGTGCTTGGAGGCTGTCCCGCTTGGTGGCCAGCAGCCGAGGTGTCGTGGGAGTCCTTGAAGTCAGCTCTCGCCTCATGGGGCTGGCATCATTTCAGCCAATACTGAGGACGGAGACAGTGCCTCAGTGAGTTAGGAGCGTGCGGGAAGCTGCAAAGCAGGCTAGCCAGGAGGCAGGAACATACCCAGGTCTTGCGTGGGCCCAGAAGAAATACCGAACATGCACCAACCAGAGGGTTAGTTCCCTTTCCCTGCCTGTGAGAGGAGAGGAAAGGGCAAAAGGACACCTCAGACTGTCTTTGGCACCGCATGCAAAGGCAGTGTGGGTGCTCGGAGCATAGCGCAAGGATCCCCTTCTTGAAGGGAACCGCAGAGGTGTCCCTGCGCCCCACGAAAGAAGAGGTGATGGTGCGGTCCTGCCGCCTTGGTCAGGCGCTTAGTGAGGGGCAGGCTTGAAAAAAGCCGCGCACACCCGAGCACTGGGCCTCTCGGGGCAGCAAGGCCCTCCAGCAGGCAGGGTGCAAAGGCACAATTTCACTCAGGAAAAGAAATACCTAGGCCAAGAGCCAGAGTACTTTGCTAGCCTCCTTAATGGAGCAAAACACTTGCAGTCTGCAGCATCATATTGCAAGGTGATGCAGCTCCTCAGCCAGCAGGAAAGCAGGCCAGTGGCATCTAAAGATGATGAGAGCCTTGCTGGGTGCAGAGAGCTCACCTAGCACAGGTGGCCATGTACAAAGCTGTTTCCCTCCCGTGGCTGAAGACGTGCACAGAAATTCAGGCACGGAGGGCCCCGAAGTGCTGAGGTGTCCTGTGGAAACGCCCTGCAAGCACTAGCTGCAGGAGCACTGCGCATTTGGCACAGGGTTGGCAAGCTGAGACCAGCTGAACGTGTGGAAAGCCGATCCCCATAGCATCCCCAGAGCATAGGTTCTGAGTCAAAGCATGACATTTTCCAAGAAAATAAATAAGCAGCTGAGGCAGGCTGGCTACAGAGCGATGAGCCAGCAGGAGCAGTCCTAATGGCAGTGGGTGTGGGCGCTGGGCGTAGGGCTCCCCAGCTTTTCCTGCCAGCGTAACCATTCGCATGCATCCCTCCAGCTCAGTGCAGAGGTGTTTAGGCTGCCTCACAAAGCAGAGGAAGGAAATTTAAAAATAACAAAGTTAAAAAAAAAAAAGAGGCCAAGTCAGACCTTTCTCAGTTCTGTGACTATATCTCAGGTCCAGCACAGGAAGTGTCTGACCAGACTGCAGGCCCCTGAGCTGTGTGCGCTGTGGTTGTATGAGTGCACACTGCATTTGCAAAGTGCGCAGGCAGAGAAACACACTCGCATGCCAGGTCAAGCAGACCTCGTGGGTGCAAAAAGGAAACGGGCTTTCTTTGCCAGTAAACACACCAACAGACTGTACCAGCTAATGGCAAAGGACATGTTAATTTAGATAAAATATGAAACAATCACCCTCACGGTAAAGGGAAACACCTCAGCTCAGGTAGGTGCAGAGAAATAAATCTCATCCCTTTTGAGCAGTCCACTAACCACTGACTGTCTTTGGGCAGATTCTACCGCACTGGGCAGTGTAAGTAGAAAAACTTAAGAAAAATAGCTGACAGATTATCAACAACAATCAGGAGAAAACTGATGAGCATTCTTACAACACTCAAGCAATCATGTTTCTTCTGATGGGACTGAGAAGGGCAGAGAATATGCAGTAGGTGGCTTACTGGACGGTACAGAGCCCTAGGGACAGAGGGTATGAATAAAAGCAATGCTTCATAAAGTGTGTGCTGAAAATGGAGCCTGCCTGTCATGGGCATAAAGCTCCTAGCCGTTGCGTTGCCTTGTTAGCATTTTTTGCCAATGATTTGAAAAGAGGTAAGAGTATATCCAAAAAGCTTGGTCTTCTGAACCTCTGGTCTACAAAATCCTTCCCTCTGGTATTCATTTTGTTGGCTGTTGGATCTTTCTTCTGGTGTGAGTCTCTTTTATTTTTTTCTTTTTAACTTTGGATGTAAACCATGCATTTCAGAGGGAATGATACTGCACTAGGATAATGGCAAACCGCTTCCGTGACACTGGTCAGGAAAAGGCCGAGAGCAGGTCCTCAGCTTTCCAGACAGTTGTTTACACCTGTCCCAAGTTAGAAAGTAGAGGGCACGTACAATGACTGGAATAGTGTTTTGCATTTGTTTTGCATTAATTTGTGCAGGGCCACAAAGAACTCACCCTTTTCTGAACCAACTGAAGAGAAAAACAGTGCTCTCCTCCTCCTCAGCCACCCCAGACACCGACCTGCTCTTCCTCCAGCGTGATAGGGCTTGCCGCCGTGGCTTTGCAGCCCTTCTCCACTGCAGCTCTGGCTGCTCTGCTGGGCCCCTCCCTGCCTCAGCTGCTCCGTGGGCACGGCGGGATGGGGGAGAGCTGCCCCTCTGCCAGGCTGACACGAACACCGGAGCCACGAGGGCACACGGAGCTAGCAATCTCCCAACACGGAGATGCCCACCAATGTCACCACTACACCTTCCTTTTACAGACAGCAATTGGAAAGTGCCCTGAGGTCTTTTCTGCTCCTCTCTCTCTCTTCTCCTCAAAAATAAAGACGAGAGCATTTTTCTGACTGGTTCTGTGCCACTAATGTAGCGTCCTGTGATGACACCCCCCTCCCCCCCCGCCCCCATCGCCCCAATGGTGCTCTAACTAACATACTCTGTTCCTTCCCCGGGGAATAAATCCCTGCTCTGCAGCCAAATCACCCAGCCAAAAATCCTACTTGCCTTGAGCGAGTGGGTTCATCAGGGCACTCATTCTTACATAAAGCTCACTGCCATCTAAGGACATCCAGCCACCTCTTTGGCTACCGTGGAGTAGGGCTGGGGAATGGTGGTTGTTACCTGCTAAAAGTAGTCTGAAGTAATGTGTGTATCAGCAGAAATATGAGCAAGCTGATGCTTGACTCTGCACAGCACAAACGGGGTGTGTTGCGTAGCTACGCAAATAAAAAGCAATGAGTCGGCTGGGGATCTCAGCACCATCCAGCCTGTCGCTGCTGAGCCTGCTGCTCTCAGTAGCCCAGTGACTTCCACCTAGCTGCAGAGGGAAGGCCAGACAGGGAAGCGCAGAGCAAAGTCAGGCCAGGTTTACGGCCATTTTCTCCTGAGGACGGAGCTCTGCCCTCACCCTTCCTCTGCTTCAGCCTGGCAGCGGAGGAAGCCTTCTGTGTGAATGACACAGAAATTTACACCCAGCTTTTCTCCTCTCTGTAACATTGCTTCCAATCACACCCATGCTGGAGGCTAACCTCATGTTCCCTGCTGAGCACCATGAATCTGCAGGATTGAGGCCAATAATACTGTGGTTATTTGTAATAATGACACTTATGAGGAAAGGAGAAAAAAGTCTAAACTGGATTAACACAGTATGTATGCGTGGTTTGTACACAGCCGATGTCCACTGTCTTGCATCAGTCAGTGGTGCAAACAATACGTTCCTTCCAGCCTCCCTGGTCCTTCTCATAAGTCTGCCATTGTATCTCAGGCCTGACCCATACCTTTCCCTCCCTCCCCTTCACTGGTCCACTCCCAGAGAAGGGATTAGAAGCTGGCGCATGTGCGGTTATTGTACAGTGTGGAAGTAACTCTTTGAACTTATGGTGTATTCTGAATTCCAGATCTCAAAAAATGTCAAGCATGTTTGAGGCCCTAATCAAGCCCTAATCAAGGATCAACATCTCCACTAAGCACGTAACTATTATTATTCCCGTTTGACAGAGAAGAGAATATGAGTCAGAGCAAAATTGTACTTTTTTCCCCCAAGATCACACAAGAAAATAAATGGTGGGATCAGGGGAAGAGCAAGGATGCTGTGGCTCCCAGTCCTGTGCTTTAGCCACACAACTAACCTCCCTCTTTCTGCTCTCTCAGCCTGCCACAGTTCAGCACTGGAAGGCATGCAGAGCAAAAGACTCCCAACTGACAGACATAAACTTACCCACAAAATATTAACATATGAATCTCAAGCCATATAAATGTTCATTTATTCTGTGCAAATAACTCTTTTATCCCAAGTTCCTTATGCTGTTCTTCTGATATTACTTATTTTCAATAATAAAAATAAGGCTATGTCACATTGGCATTGTAGACAGGCAATATTAGGATAACGTCCTTGGGGCAAGACACACTCGTGCCCCAAAGAGACAAGCTCATCAAGTCTTAAGCAACTGGAGTGAATTTCCACTCACATCAGTGAATCCAGGATTTTGTCTGTAGGCTCTAAACCAAGTCCTCCATCCATGCAGTCTCTGATATTCCACTGCTTTCCTTTACCTTCTCTCTGCTTTCCAGCTCTCTGAAGGAATATTAAAGGGATGCCTCTCAAAGTTGTGCCAGCATTACTGAAGATGTTACCATGCAGCTCATCGTACAGGAACTTCATGTTCTTCCTGTCAGCGTACCTACATCTCTGCAAAAGCGCTCACTTGCCTGACACAATACAATGTGACTGCAAAGAGCTTTACAGATCCTGGAGTAACATTAACTCCCCTGCTGCACCATGTGAAGCTGGTGAACCACCCCTCTACACAGCTCTACTGCTGTCTTTCTGTGCCTAGCTATGTTTACTCGAGCACCCACAGCTCTTTCTAAAAGGAACTTGATTCTTACTTTCACGGCTGTGTTAACACGACACTAAAACCTGCTCCTCAGGCAATCTGCAGGGGGATGAGGACGTCGTGCTGACAGGTCCAGGGCTTGATCTGACAGCAAACAATGATTGCAAAAAAACCCTCTGTTTTGAATAGGCTCAGCTGGGAGGAGAAAAATCTCCTGCACTGAAGCACATGAGACCTCATGTTCAAGGGAGACTTTGTGGGGGGGTAATGCACAGCAGGCTGATAGGGGGAGGAAGATGGCAAAAGGTTTTAACTTCCATATCATCGGAAGGTTTTTCCTTGCACCTCCTTCTTTCCCTTTCAACTCTGAGTCATGTCTAACCTTTTCAACACCATCATATTTTTGTCTTCTGGTCTGTGCTGTCTCAAACCAGACATTTTGAAACATAGGGCCAATTTAGGCCCTCTATTACCTGCCCCTAATCCACCTGCCAGGCGTTCCCAGGCATAGCAGACAGAGGGGTTTGTCCCCTTTTGTCACCATACGCGTGCTTTTAGGACAGACAATGACAACTAGGACAAAAATACCACTGGGATTTCATTGTGTTGTGCCAACGCAAAGTAATTTGGCAGCACACAGAGAATGCAGCAGAAAAACAGCAGGGAACGTGGTGATGGGAAACCACGCGCTCAGGAGGCAGCAGTCAGGAGTCATTTTGTCTGCTCTTCTGGAGATCAAATGTAAGTGGAACACACACGCATGTACATGCATGCAGATGCACACACACGGACACGCAGACTTACGGGAGTAAGTCAAGACGTGCAGAAAGCACGTGAACACAGCCACAAACGCAGAGATAAGTAGCTTACCTCCCAGCCCCCTCAGAATGAGCGACCTGAGCCAGTTGGATAAGAGCTGCCTCAGTTCTACGTAACCGTTCCTTTGCTAACCTGAACTGGGGATTCCTGGCAGTAATATAGTGCTGGCAGAGGACATATGGACACCAAAAAGCCTGAAAAGAGCTCAAATCCAGTTCTTCCGTGAAAGGTGTGGATGAAATTCTTGATTACTATATGGGTTGCAATTCTTTCTTTCCTCAAAGAAAAAAAAAAAATCACATCTCTGGGAAGCCAAGAGCAAGGGAAAGAGGGAGAAAAGCAGAACAGAAATCAACACAGGGAGGTTTATAGGTAAGGCATCCAAAGGGAAGATCACATGGTGAGACTACGGAGGCAAAGACCAGAATGGGTGAAATAGATTGATGGGTTCTGCTTCCCATACCCGATATCAGCTTTGTCATGCGGAAAAGGTAATACAATTTTAATTGCCTGCACTGAGTTTGTGAGACTTGTGCAAGACAAACGCTTTTCCATACTTTGTACCTTGGGTTGCTAACTATTCCATGTTTTGCCCAACACGTATGTTGAGACTGTGCATGCGGATGCCATACCCTGTGCCCTCAGTGAAGAAAACAAAAGTTCTCATTCCGCTCTTAAAAAAAATTAAAAGAAAAGGAAACAATATTCTCATTTTCACACTAGCAGCAAGCAGCAGGCAAGAATCAAGAGGTGCTAAAAGAGGCAAGCATGTCCTTTCCAACAGATACCTTCTTCTTCGCCAGCAATAAATCCTGGTAAGCATTAGAACGGAGGAAGCGCGCATAGCTGTCACTCTTCATCAGCTTGTAAATGTGCTCCTGTGGGACGGGAGGAAATGAGAGACAGAGAATTCTTATCAAAACTCATTTAGACATCACAGGGACTTAAAACACAGGCAATTAGAGGGAGAGAGACTGATCAAAGTTCTAATTAAGTCTGCTATTATTGATTATTTGTACTGTGGTAGTGTGCAGGAGGTCCATCCGGGGGCAGGACCCCGGTAGGCTAGGGGCTTTATAAACCCAAAACAAAAAGACAACCCTCACCCCAAAGGCTGGCATTCTGTGGCCAGTGTTATTCTGCAAAGACTGTAACTCTCAGAAATCCCCACATCATAAGCAGCTGTCTAGCCAGGCTGAAACTAGTGGGATGTCACAAGGATGAAGAAAGAAATGCCAGAATTTGTACCTATGATTACGTTTCATTTTATCATTCTTGGATACTTGAACTGTCAGCCAGTGCTCCCCTCAGGGTTCATGGAGGGGAACTGATGCTAGGACACATTTCATCTCCACTTAAGGCAGACACTTAAAATAAGCCAAACCGATCACGTCCTACAAAAGTCTGTATCTCTGGCTGACCGACTATACAAGGTGTTTATACAGCTAGCTCAGATGTGGATGTCTATATCATACGTATGAAGCTACGTCAGTGAGTCCCTCCCATAGGGTCTTATTTTCCCTTGTGAGTCAAACAACTGTTACGAGTTTGCTCTGAGTATATAGCACTTACTATGTGAATCTTCAAACTTGCAAACTGGCATTTCATTGCAGTAGAACTTCTTGCCTAGCCCTCCTCCAATTTGCTTGCTCAATTTTATTTTCCTGCTGAAAATCCCTTAATACAGTCAGTGCTTCTTCTCCTAATTCTTCCTGAATTTGTAATAGATATTTTCCCAAACACTAAGAAAACAAAATAAAAATACCTTGGACAAATAAAGACTGAGAATACACTAAAGAAACTCAAGGGGAAAAACAGGCACCCTGGACATTTCTCTCAGACTTTGCCCAAGGATGTACGTTACAGAGTTAATGAGGAATTTTATCTACACTGATTTATACAATGTGAAATACTTTCACCTGCCCTACAGCCATGGTACACGAAACTTTAGAAGAGCCAAAATAGACTTAAGTTGCAGAGCTTATTTCACAGCGTTAACAAGCCAAGCAGAATTCCCTTACCTTCACCATTATGGGTAATCTGTGATGACTTGTTTATGCACAGAAGAACTGCTTAATTCAGCCTTCTTGCACTATTCAGTGTATAGTCCTACCATGGGCATAACTGCCACCGATTTTACTAAGACACAGTATAAAACGTATCCCTTGAGATATAACCTGGTGTGGAACAATTTTTATCGTTTAATTTCCATATCTGCTTTTAGACATGACAAATCCTCATTTCTGTAGCGTTATCTATCCAAAGGACAGCACAAGATTTTACAACAGAAATGCTTGTAGAGGGTCGTTCAGTGAATATGAGATCCTTTCCCACTGCGGAAAACACAAGTGAGAGCACAGATTCATATTATCACCCACAGCACTGCCATGAGACTTCACGTTTAGCAGTGGGATATTCTTTCTGTTCATTCATGACAGAATGTGCCAAGCATGCACAGAGACAAGAACAGGGAAAATAATGCATGTATCACAGATACAGCCATCAAAAGATTTACATTTTTCTGGTTGAATAAGGATTTTTCATGATCAGATCTCTCTCTCTAATACTTCAACTAGCAGGAATTTGGGATTCTGTTGACTTAAACTCAACCTATTGTGACCAGCTCAGCTGTATTTTTACCTCTCAAACTCCGTGTCCTCATAAGGAGTGTTTCATAACCAACTGGTGCTGCAAAGCTAACTGCATACCTATAAGTCTTTTTCCTTCCTCCTCCAGGACCATGAGGAAGCTGATCATCCCAGAAGTGGGATGGTCTGAAGACCCCATGAAAATTACCTTTCTGGTGCCTAGAGACAGTCCACCTACAGTAGTAGTAGATGAGGCAGAGCTGCACATTCAGAGAGGGTGAGTAACTGGGGCAGCTGTCTTGCAGCCTGTCAACCCTAAAGGGCCGGAGGGGTCTCTGAAGCCCCCTCGTCACAGTGGTCCTCCCCCACAGCACCACCCCAGGAGTGCAGCGTGCTGGCGCCCATGTTGGGCTGGGGAGGATGGTGGTGTGGTACTGAGATGAGGTCATGGGTGACAGGGATCTTTTGTTTAACATTTTGATAGATAGGTGACTAAATATTTTGATTGCCTGTGGATCCCAAATGGTTTCTTTACCTCTTGTCAGATAAAAGAGGAACACACCAGAGCAGAGACTGGCTGGCCATGCAACCCACCCGCCTGCCAGTAAGAACAATCATTCTTGCTCATGTCAAGATGACTTCGTGTATTTGACCTTAAAAACAGTATAAACTCACTATCTGACTGTGCGAAGCAGGAAAAACTACTTCGATCTTGAGATGAAATAAACCACAAACTGACTTCTTAACTGAATCCATTACACGAAAAACATGACTATTTCACACCCCTAGCCCAACTGCTGCCGTAGCTGGGTAGTTGCTATGAATTATCTTCTCTGGTTTTCACATCTCAGAATCACTGAACAGCAACACTGCTACCTTTCAACTGCTTGCCAATGACATACTCAAATTATGAAAAACTATTCCTAGGCTTTGATTGTTAATGAAGCAAGAAGGCTGGGCATAAGGAAAGGGAGGGACATGCACAGCTTTAGAAGCAAACTTTCCTACCTAATTGCAAGAATTCAAAGGGCTTTCTTTGAGAAGCTCTGGACCAGGGGCACAAACGATACTCTGATCATTTATTTTACAGCGCTGCATTTCTAAAGCACCTGCTGGAAACCTAAGCCAGTTGTTCAGGTCAGCAAAGACTGTCTTCCAATTTACAACACTACAGGACAGCTCACATTGCTGCAGTCAACATCCTCGCTGAGACGGCACCATCAGGGTTCCTGCTAAAACTGTGGCTACAAAACGTGCTTGGCTCAGTTACACAACAAATCTAGCTGCAGGACAGGAAATGTTAGTGACTGGGACATTTCCTTTGATCTTTAGCCTACCTATTCCTTGCCACCAAGCTATTTTCTGTTATAATTTCAAAAATCTACAACTCTCTAGGGAGAATTTATAGCCACTGCTTTGTAGCTCCCCATTTCTTAAATGCATTAAAAAGGTACTGCAGCTTCAACAACTGAGCACATTCTTCCAATAAAGCTTGAGCAATGGGCATACTAACAGAGGTGTGTGCATGTCCCACTGCAGCACAGACTTACAACTCACTGTGGATTACCATGTCAGTCCATCGGTCTCTTGCTTCTTAATTTACTGAGCAGCTGCTTTTGTTTCTCCTCTTTATCCCATGGTTGAGAAGACTCAAAACCTCACAAAAGACTGCAATTGCCAACTACGGTCAGCATCTCTAGCGGTGCACTGTATACACTTGCAGGTTCCACGACATACCTGAGGCTGCTGGCAAGAAATTTAAGCCTTCCCATCCCTCTTCTGAGAGAACTCTGCATTTTATAAACCTGTTTATTTTAAGAGAATGAGCTCATTATTATTGGCTCCCTGAATAGGCAAAGTAAATCCACCATTTATGCAATTCTTTAGCAACTCAGCTGCAGCTCCGGACATTGCAATCTGTTGCACTGAGAGCAGCCTGCCCAGAATTATCACTGCGACATTTCTTTGCAAGTGCCATGGAAAGTTCCTGCAACACATGCGCACAACAGCAGGAGAAACATTTCATCTAGGAAGGCAGTATCTCCTAGCCACGCTGGGTACTGCTCCCCCGCTAGGACTCAGAGTCCCAGCCCTCTACCCTCTTCTTAAGATAGCACTCCTTTAGGGAGCCGCATTGCCAAAAAACAAACAAACAAACAAACAATCTCCCCAAGTCATCTGTTAAATCATTACACAAGGTAGCACCCTGCTTTTAAAAACAGCAAAAAAAGTGGGAAAAATATGTCCCTGGCACAGCATGCTGCTGAGGAGCGCTGGCTAGATCGATGCTGCCCTGCGAGGATGGATTCATTTGGCTATCTCTGTCTTAACACGGAGGCTGGCATAATAACCTGCTTATGTAATGACGGGGCTCTACTGGTAGCATCGGTGTGCCTTTCAAATGTCAAAACAGCCACACAGTGCTTCTCCTCCCTCTTTTTCTGCTGTAGGAGTAAATTTGACAATTTAAATGGACACATTTGACACATTAAATAGTTGTAGCTCTGGAAAGCTAATGGAGAGAGACACACTGCCTCCTTCTGAACGTGGCAAGCTCCGTGGCCGTGTGCATCCCTGCAAGCAGTACACACGCCTCGATCAGCAAGCCGCTGCAACGCGCTCTTGTTCCCTCTGGTGAGCTCCTGAGAATCCTCCTTTTCATCACTCTTTGGACCTGCAGCTGTTGCAGGATGTCATGGCTGGGGAAAAAGAAGTCACCTCTCGCTAGCAGTGTGGGCCAACTTCAAAACAAAGACCTTGCGCTAGACTCCGTGTTTATCAGAAGACTCATCAGAAGGTGCAACACAGGAGCCACAAGCTCACAGCAACCTGAATTACAGTGTCTTTAAGGCATATTCCTTGTTCTTATCCAGGGATGAACGGCACACCCAGTTAATTTTTTTTTTTTTTTTTTGGATAATAACCAAATGAAAAACATCCATTTTGGTAAGATCTTCTATGACCTTTTGTCCTCCTATATTTGTGGGCTGGAGATGGTGGATTTGCTCTCCAATAAATGAACAATTCTCTTAAAAGTTTTGTAAAAGTAGAGCTGGTCTGCTGCTATGCATCTTCCAAAATGTTGCTCCCCCAGACACCGAACTAAGGCACCATCTTTAGAAAAAGGTCTATCCCTTTTGTGTTTAGTGCACCTGAACCACATCTCTTCTGCGGTGGGAAGAACAACACACTGTGCCTGAGGGCTATACGAGCTATGCTAAGTGTGTTCTCTACGCCTAAGTTATAATGAGAGTTACACTTCAAAAATAGCTGGTTCCCATTCCTTGATATAAAGGAGAACAAACAGTAAATTTTAAAGGGAAAAATGTTGTCACTTCAGTGAATTAGAACACAAGGGAACCAGCCAGGTAAACCACAGAAAATGTCTTTTCTACGGTTACGTGAAACCAAGAGGAAATCCCACCCCAGCTACAGCTGACAGCTAAAGTGCAGGGAAAAAAACCCTGATAAGATTCAGCATCTCTCTGCTTTTTCCTTTCACATGCCCTATCTTTGGAAGGAGATGAAGGACAAGCTCTGTAAATTTTCTTGACAGGAGGGGAAAGGGAAAAAAAAAAATCAAAGTTTGCAATCCAGATGGGAATGTGGGAGGTGGATGAGATAGCAGAAACTGTCTGAAAGCTGCACCTGCTTCAAATCAATGTGCTGCAATGTGATCTCAGGTCTCTCTCCCCCTCCGCAGTCAAAGCGCAGTGACCCTGAGGAGGGCAGGGGGTGGCAGCAAAGCCAGCCAAGCCAAGACAGCCAAGCAGAGCCTTGGAAACACCCGACAGATACGTGGGAAAAAGCTGAACAATAAAAAAATAACAACAGAAACTATCTTGCACAAAGCACCTGGTAGACCTCAGGAAGTGTGTTGCCTATTATTAAGAACATTCCTTTCTGGCAGAAAATCTTGGCTCTTTCCTCTGAAATGCGCATAGGAGAGAAGAGCAGTGTTGCTGGTTAAACAAATCTATTTCTAAACCCACCTGTACCTTACCCACTGTGACATTTCGCGACAGGCCCGAGATGTTTAGGGGTAAGACCAAGCGCAACGGTCTCATGACCTTTGAACGGCTGTACATTTCCAGTATGCCCTTAAATTTTAACTTGCTGAGAGAAAGTTTCCCCTCTTTGTACCTCAACACAGTGGTAAGCTTTAGCTGCTGCAGGGGGGGGGTAGGGGAAAATCTCAGATTCTTTGCTTGTTTCAAGTAAAGGTTTTCCCACTCAGCACATTTTTCAGCCTGTTACAAGGGAGGTTACACTAAGATATCTGCTAAGATTCACTTCAGCTCCAAGGTCCCATTTTGCCCTTCCTAAACTGGTCAGAAACCTCCTCGCTGTAGCTATCCCACTCTTATCTTTCAGATTGTTTCAGGGCCTCCCTTGACCCTGCCACTGAGACTTGGCATAAAAGTAGTAAGAGTTTATTCGGAGCTCTCTCTGTATTGCAAACATGCAAGCCCTAGCAGCTACCCTTCTAGCCAGCTGCAAGGGAAATTTGCAGAATGTCAGACAAATCCATTAGAAGAGAAGGCCACAAGCAACATAAAGCAGTAGATTAAATAACTAAATAAATAATGGCAAACCACAATGAATGTTAATGCTTGTTTTACCTGTACACGGGCATGGGGGAAGAATTTACTGCACATTCACACATGAGAGAGCAGAGGCTCAGTGAATGCCTTGTGGCCTTCGCGAGGAGGATGATAACCAATGCCAGCTGGGGACCTGTCTGAGTTTGGCTTTTCAAAGGGCTGTCTCCACTGCAGAAAGAGGGGATGGGAAGGTGGGAGCAGGCAGATGCTTTTCTGAGCACCCAGCGCGGGACTGCTGCACCTTCCCAAGAGACTTGGCAGCTGCCCAATGCCCCTCTGCCAGTGCCTCTGCTCTGCACAGACACCTCTGCCGCAGAGGAGGCAAGGTTATGCCCCAGGGCCAGAAAGCATGTGTCCCGCAGGCAGCAAAAGTGCTACCCAGGGGCTATTCTCAACATATCACATTGGCTCCATTGCACTTGTCCCAGCCCACCCTCAGGTATCCCGCCTGACCAGGAGGACACTGTAGCACACCACCACCAGGTTCTTCCTAAATGTCTATGCCGAAGAAACGAAAGCAAACCTACTCAGGTAGGTAGTTTACCTGTGCCACTACTCAGAGGTAGTTTAGCTGGTAGAGGTAAACAGAGGTAGTTTACCTGTGCCACTACTCAGTACAAAGGTTTTTAGGAGCATTAATTATCAACTGCCGTTCAGTCTAACTGACTGTGCTGAAATGTGCTCCAGGCAAGGCGGGAAAAATGCCATGTCGGCCCTGGAGGCAGAAATAACCGGTAGCAGATACAGTTGAGACAATGCATGCAGTACACAATAGAAGAAAAGACCTTCACGCTTGTCCTGACTGAATCTGATAGGAAGTGTGTGTGCGTGTCTGTGTGTGCGCGCACACACGTGAAACATGGGGGTTTTATTCCAATCCCCCTTAATGTCTCCAAATCCTCCCTAAGAACTCCTCCGGAGCTGCTTATTCTAGTCTTTGCATTTAGCACTTTACTCTTCTCAACAATGCTGTACTGCCATTTTTGAGCTGTCCGAATGCGTTAACCAGCAAGGGACCCCTTTTCCCAAGCCTCACTGGTGCCCAGCAGTACTGCCACCTAGCATGGCTAGCAGTAAATGAGTGCTGTTGCTGCTGCTGGAGTGCTAGATTTCCTGTGATTTATAGTTTAGAAAAGAAATGTTTCAGGTTGGTAAATGACACCTAAGGTGAATTCACACCTGAGTGCGAATTGCTCTGGAAAATTTGAGCTATATCTTTTTGGCCACTCTCAGGTTATTCAAGTGACACAATAATTTACACCCACGATTTTAGCTGGTGCATTTTCTTCACACTCAACCAAGTTGTTTTTATTACCAAGGAAAAAAGATGAATAATTATACTGTAATATAGACCAACCTCCTTGCTAAACTAAGAAGCATAAAACCTCTTTTCAGACCGCAAATGAAATTACACTGGGCTGAAGGCACAGTAATGTAAGAAGGAACTTTAGCAGGAGAAATAACTGTAAGCAATGAGAGCTCATTTTGAGTAATACACAGAAATCCTTTGTTTAGCCCTGTAGATACATAGTTGGAAACACAATGTAAATCTTTTGCGTGAAAGTACATTGATAAAAGTAACACATAAATTTAGCTTTGGCTCCCCTGTAAATTGATGAGACAACTGGTTTACTTCATACCTTCCACCATACAAACGGGAACCCAGAGCTGCTGGGGGGTCGGGGGCAGACGCAATGCCGAAGCCGACAGAGGTGAAGAGCTCTGGCAAGCAGCACAGTTAAGGGGTCAGCTTGGTACTGTGGGAGGATTTAGTCCTAAATATAGCAAGGGCTATCCTGGGAGACAGGAGTGGGCTGCCGGGAGTCCAACGCCGTATGAGCAGCTTTAGGTTTTGAGAACAATGATCGTGGCTAAGAGGCTGATTCTCTCAATATGGGCCAAATCCTTGCTGCTGGCAAAAAGCCCAAGTGAACAGGTTTTGCCTGGGAGGAGGGGAGAAACTTGCATAGTGCTTGGAAGCCTGGAATCCCTTTTCCAAACAGGATACAATATCTAGGAGATGCAGCAATGCAGATGGCTCTCTGCGCTCCTGTACGTGCTGTGGTGTAGCCATGGGATGGAAACTATTCAACTCTTTGGCCAAAACCATTTGCAAGGCCATCTGCAGCTTCCTCTTTCCGTTTCCTGTGGTGAAAACCCTGCCAAAAAACTGAACTCTGCCATGGGTGGGAAAACACAGAATCCCTCATATAGCAGCAATGCACTGGGCATTGCATTCTCTGTCCCATGGAAGATGGTGACAGATCAGGATTCAGCCTTACAGAAGCAACCTACAATAGAAAGTGGCATATGGCTTCTCGGTAATGGGGGCTATGCGAGGATAGGTATAATCAGCCCTTCTTGGATGCCTACATGGAGAATATATGCTGGATATATAAACAGATCTGCAGCCATCCAAATCTCATTAACATTGTGGCTGTAGGAAATCTACTGGTATAACATCTTGGATGTGCCTTTAAGTGATTGAGCTCAGGTCTTGGAGTCCACACCACAAATGCATACCAGAATCTTAGATCTAGTTGCCAACGAACCCATCCAGACAACATATGACATTCATAGCATGAGACGTGGACTCACAGAGTCCTGGATGCTCAGGTACAAAGGGGCTTATTTGCAAGCACTTTCTCTCGCTACTTGGGAGAAATAGAATAGTGTTAGCTGCTGCCTCACTCACGTGACCAGGAAATACTCTTGCTCAGGATTTGACATACAGCTACTTCTTGCATCCAAGAAGCACAACGCACAGTACTGGCACAAAAGTCCCAGAGAGCCAGGGCCTGAGTGCTGAATTCCATTTTTAAGTGAGAGACTTTTTGGAGTTTTGAAGTGTTTGGCACATGAGAGACTGTTACTGTTCATGCATGTGGTCCTAGCCAGCCTGGCATGATCTATATACCAAGGAACGGGCAGACTATTCTGCTGTGCGAATATGTTGCCCGTTCTTGTCACAGCACTCTCATGAGCTTTCATCTGGAGATGAAAGATTTGGTCACTCTAAGTGCAAGGTGAGAGCTCACTCATGGTTTTTCCTAGCCCTTTCTCTGCCTGTGGAGTACAGAGAGGAGTTAGTGTACATAGTAGTTCGATCCCTGATGCCTTAACAGACAGAAAAGCAAAAACTAGACAAAAGCTGGATGTTAAATGTTTGTCATAAAACACGACCACCGCAAATTAAAATGAAAAGCACTGGATAAAAGCAGTACTTGATGATTTGTGGTGTGTTTATACCTTAAGGAAAAATCTCAGGAAAGTAGTAACACTAAATATCTGCTACTACGTAGACCTCTGCTTCAAGTTTTTTACTTTCTGCTCTGTGCAGTAACACCCATGCTAGCATAACCCTTCATATGCCCACTTTCCTATTTTTGTTCCATCCACCTAATTGCTCTGCGGGGTATACTTTGGGGCTCTAGTACTTAGATTCTGTTGGGTTGTAGGTTGTTTTGTGAAACCCACAAGGGAAAGAACTTGCACGTGTAACAGATACACAGGAACAGTGATGCTTCTGGTGAAGGCTGTTTCTACAGTCACAAACACGTACATATAGGGAGGGCAACTGAAGTGCAGCGTAAGGAAAGATTTTCCCTTCCAGTCCCACAGCGTCAAAGCCAAAGGAGAAGAAGAGAATAATGTCCATGTCCTTCTGTAGTCACTGCCCCCCATAGGAAGGTTCAGGCTCTCAAAAGGCTTCAGGTGGCCCCGTCACCATTCACGTACACATACATCCACAGGGGCTCTGACTTTTAGATACGCAAGAAGAGGGGTGGAACTAGGCTATATATTACCTGTTATTCAGAGTTCTCTGTGCACTTGCAGCAAGTTCATCTTAATGTGAATTGCAGGTCTAATGCACCCGGGGGCAACTTAAAGGACAGTCTGCTGAGGCCTCATCCAAACCAAGCACCGATGGCCTGAGCTCTGGGACAGCACAGAGGAGGGCAAAGGACAAACTGAGGCAACAAAGCGGTCTGCTGCGAAGATTAGAGGATTAGTGCATGGTAACACAACCCACTGGAGATGCAGGTTAAAGTTAGTCTAATGGGATATATGAGTTAGCACAGTGTGAAGATAATAGCTCAAGGGTGGACATACCACAGCCAACAGGCCTTATCCCACTGTCAGGATACCATCTGGTGAAGAGCTTTGGGCTGACTCAGCTGCAGTTTTCAAATCCACGTAATGCAAGTAGCTAGGTTTCTGAGCAGTGCTGGCTCAGGTGGAGGCGAGCTGCCCTTCAAGGAACTCCTGGGTCTGTCCTATGCTTTCTTACTGACTGTCCATCCCACCAAAGAGAACTGTTATGTGCTGCCTCAGTTTCCTCACCCTTATTCATCTTCCTTTATAGATGTGTGTGTAAGTAGGGTGACTCGTTGAAGGGGAGTAAAAAGATTTAAGAAAGTAGCAATAAAGTTTCTTTAGTTTCTTATATGAAAGGTGATACAGGCCCACAACGAATGACTATTTTCATATTTTCCTTCCATGCTATGATTTTGCTCCAGTCCTACAAAAGAAGTTCTGTATGCTCGCTCAATAGGTACCATGCATACACTGCTCTGTATGCTTGCTTTCACATCCTGTGCATGCTTGAAAAAACAGTCAGTGTGAAAAAGGGCATCCCTTATTTTCCTTTCTCGGTAAAAAAAATGACATTCCCCTTCCAGGAGATCCTAGCTCATGCCTGCAGACTGCTTTTGAATTCAACAGGATCCTGTCACGATTGCGTCTGCACTCACAGCTACTTGATGGGACCCGAATGAAAAACTGAGGACTGATCACCAAGAACGCGGCAGAGGCTCCTATTTCTGTAACAGTGCAGAACAAACCAAACCAAGACTCGGGGCAGCTGAGAGCGTGACGTGGGCCCAAATCTGGGCCAGGTGCATTTCTAGTTTGATCAGCTCCAAGTCTGGCATTACAGTCTAAATCTACTCTGGAATTAGTCAAGCATATGCACAGCATAGTTAAAATCCCTAACGGAGCTGAGATTAGAACTGAATTCCCCTGGATCATCTTCAGAGAAAACAATAGCTGATTAGTTCAGGTAAGGGAAAGTCACTCTAAAACCCTGTTTTACTTATTAAAGATGAAAAATAAACAAAGCAACAATAAAAAAACTCCATTAAGCAAACAGAAAAGTAATTGCAAGAACAACTATGTGGCTCACCTTATTCTAGTATTCCTGGCTCTGAACCATGGCAGTAAATGCCCCTACAACCAAACATTCATATCAGGAAACACGATGCATTCTTGCGATAGCTGTTTACAATGCCAAGGCCTTTGGGAATGAGAGTGAGATTAAAGACTTTCTGAAAGCAGAAAAACATTTCGGGGGAAGGAAGGAGATACCTGAAGCTGGGAAAAAATTCTTAAAGGCCTCATAATGTGTTGTAGAGATAAACCATAAAATAGGTTACCCTATTAAAGATAGGGTTCCCCTATTAAAGACGAATTTGTCTGGCTGTCAGCAGCTCATTAGCCAAGAGAGGCCGCTTGGATGGACGAGAACATATTTACTTTCTAGAGCTGGCCGTGGCTGCTTCAGATTGTGGGGCCCCACATTGGTTGCTCAGTGATGCTGATAACTCCTATGGAAATTTAGATCCTGCAAAATAGTTAATTGAACTGTTTGAATGAGCTGACCTTTCCCCATGGTGCCCCTGTCTTAAAAGCTGCTTTAGTCCCCAGTGACAATGGTTACGCTATTTTGTTTAGTGGACAGTTGTTTAAGAGAAGAAAATAATGAGCCAAACTGGTAGGCTCTCCTCTGGCAGGGCCCAGCTCTAAAATAACAACACGTCCTGCAGCTCAGGGCAGCTGGCAGTACTGAAGATGAGGACACAATTAGCAGCAGGAGTTGTCCAGGTCGAGGACGAGGTGCGAGGCAAAGAGGGGTGGCAGGGGGTGGTGGGCGCAGGACCAGCCCTGCACGCTGCTCCCCGCCGAAGCGCCCGGGCAGCGCTCGCGCGGCGCCTGGGGCGGGCGACCGGCATGAGCAGGAGCGCCAGCACGCGGAGGCGGCTTTGCGCAAGCAGAGCGGCGCAGGCCTGCAGAGCCAGCAGCGAGGGAGAGGCCGAGAGGAGCCGAGATGGGGAAACGGCAAAACACGCGCTTCTCGAACGCGGGAAACATCTTAGCAAGAGCGTTGTCTGAAACAATAAACGCCACCCCAAAATCAGGTTGGCTTAGGAGCTCCTGTAAAATGCTTGGAGCTAAGACTTTCAGTGTCACTTTTCCTAGCTATAGGGACCATTTGCCTTCAGACTGCGAGAGGCCTTGGGAGCCAGAGGTGTTTAACCGAGAAGCGTGTTTGTCAGGAGCCTGCTTTTCTGCCTGTGTTCTTCTACACCAGCTTTCTCACCAAAACGCCCTCCGCTGCCTCCTTCGGTTGCCCTTCGTGGCTGTGCAGAGTCTGGGAGCGCTGTCAGGGGCAGCGCACAGGAGCACGCCCATTTACAGCATTAAATACCTGAAAACAGCTTCGGTTATAACACATTCACTAGCCTGAGGTAATTTTTCTGTGCTCCACCTCTCCCTTCTCACGTGCAGTGACTGAGTTCACTTCCAGTGCTTTTTGTACGGAATTGGCATTTTGTGGGTCTCCCAGGTCAGCATAAAGGCTACAGTGCCACATCACCTTCTCCTATTTTCCCACTGCAGGAGCAGCATTTTTTTTTCTTCTCAGTTCAGCCAACCCTTGTCTTTCCTCTTAGTCTTAGTGTCTCCGAGTTGCAGGCATTCAAAGAATGTACTGTTCTGTAAACTAATTTTTTTCTTGTTCTCCATTCACAAGGACATTTAAGTTGTTTTCTTCTTTGTGCTAAAGTTACACAGGACGGGACAACACTCATATTTTCCCTCCCACAGTGGGGTATTTTGACTGGTTGTGTCTGGTTTAATCCATAGGAATGCGGGACGTGTGGGAGCTCCCATGGCTCTTGGGTGCCAGCGCGCCGCGATAATGGAGCTGGGCCTAAACCTGCTGCAGATTTATGAGACAACAGAGTCAGTGAGGTAGGTAGCGCTGACCCGAGCGGGACATTGGGAGGGCAGGCGTGAAGCTCAAGAGTGCGTTGAGGAAACCTGTGCTGGCTCCTGTGAAGAGTGGATGTGCAAGAGAGGACGTTAGCTCCTGCTAGGACGTGAGGCATTTTGGCTACATCCTGTTTTCCTCTGCCTTTGTTAGGCAGCCTTGGTAGCTATCTGGCCAAGCAATCAGAAACAGCTCGCTCGGCTTTTGGAGAACTACCAGAAGTCCTCTGCGCTGCGCAAGAAGGCAACCCAGCTTCACCTTCCACATCACTGTATCCTCTCTTGGCACAGACTCAGTCTCCAAGAGGATTATAGCTGGGCCTGAAGCTCTACCTTTGCCTCACACTTCTATTTCCGTGAACCAAAACAGATGAGCTGAGGACATCAGGCAATATAAAAATCCTCTGAAATAAAATTAACCCAAGGAGCTAAAATTGCAGTCTAACTGTAAGAGCTCCAGCTTGATTTCATCAACTCCCCTTTGAATTGCAATTACATTTTTGAACTGCTCAGTTCAAGCCTAAATTCTCACTGTCTTCTTCTGCTTAACTACTCATTGTCAAAACATCTGTCTTATTCACAGTACTTTACTTATCAATTTAATCAATTCCCCCATAATTCACCTATCTGCTTTAGCCTCCATTTTGCCATCATCTTTTTTTCAGGTAAGGCAAATTTACAGAAGTTCTTGCTCACTACAGCTGCAAAGCAAAAAAATCCACCACAGCCAGAACATCTTCATATTCCTGTGTGCCTTAGCGTTTAAAAGAACATTTAAGTTGTTTCACATTCACAAGGGACTGGCTTGAAACTTTTGCACATCCCTTCTATGCTGGCCCCAAGGAGCAGGATTGGATTCAGGAAAATAAAGTATTTGATGCTAGTTCGAAAAATTCATTGCCTAGCCTTGTATAAGTGGTCCACAACATCTCCCCTGAGTCAGCAGTATTTTGTTACTGGAGTATTTTGAAGAACGGTCTTTGAATGTCAATTAAAAAAAAAAAAAAGAACAGGGATTTCCTTGCTGTAGGTTTTATTTCATGCTTTTGATAAAAATGATTATGAGGAGGATATCTTTTAATTGTGTCCCTGACAATATTTGCTAAATGATCCCTTCTTCCTTTTTCTTTTAGCCTTTATATAATGACACTTCCACTTTTTCAGAAGGTTATGCAGTCTTAATTCTTCCTTGTAGCAGTTTTTCATAGATTATCTGTATTCCTAAAGGCATTTTCTGTGTACAATTTATCTGCAAAATTTATCTGATAAATCTGGGGCCCTTAGGAGGGGAGGATTAAGCACACTGCATTGCATCTGTCCTATCATTATTGTAAGATATTGTTTGGTGGACAAGTTTCTAGTTGTGTTGGAGGAAGCTCTTGCATTTGTTTTTTTTTTTTGGGGGGGGGTGGTGGTGGTGGGGATTTAATTAGTTAAAATAAAATAAATGACAAAACAAGCGTAGCAACCAGAATTCTGACATGCTATCAGCCATTCTGTAAACATGACAGACTTTGGTGACAGGGAATACAGAAAGCCAAACCGAACTTGATTGTATTCTTTCATCTTTGCTTTCTTTGAGACATTGCTCCAGCTCACTGTGCCTTGCAGACTTGTAAATTTTGGAACATTTGTTCCCAGAGGAGCATGAGCCTGTTATAACTGATAGATTCAAAGAAAATATCATTTGCCCAGCTTGAGTAGATATCCTCAAAGTCACTTCCAACTGTGCCTCTCCTTTTTCTTACAAATGAGCAGTGACAACGGGATAGGAGAAGACTGTGGTAAAACAGAGGGCTTTATTAGCAGTAGTTCCATAAAATCAGAAACAAACCTGTGCATCTTCATATGTGTATCTCCCTGGGTCTTTAACATTTTGGCTTGTTTTCTCATAGCTGTGGGAATCGAGGTTGATAGCACTTTGGGCCCCAGGGGCTAGAAACTCTTGCCAGATTTCCTCCACTCTTGTGGTTACGTCCTGTAAAGGTTGTTTTTTGAGATCTTGGACAGCGAGCCAAAACCTAGTAGTGGGGAAAAATGAAAAGGGGAGGGAAGGAAGAAACAGAGGGGGAGAGAGATAGAGAGATTCAGATACAACTTTGTGGAGAAACCTGGGCAGAGCACAAAACCACAGCTCTAGAGTCTAATCTTACATTTAGCTGAATTAATGGAAGACTCACTGTTTAGTGTGATTGCAGGGGAAGGTGTGATATACTTTACACCAAACCATTGCAATGTGGCTAAGATCAGAAAAGTGACTTCAAAAAGTGACACATTCTTATTCAAGCCATACCATTCCTATTCAAACCATCTCTGCAGAAGTGTGACACTAGGTATGCAAACAGGAAACCTCCAGAGTCAATGCACCTGGGGGAGAGGGGGTGGATTCTGCTTCCTACAGCCCTGGTGGAATTTGCTTATAACTTCTGCCTGCAGGATCTGTCGCCGGGAGGTGATGCAAAACGCAGAAGAAATTTTATATTCACATCATTTCCAGGGGGAAGCTGTAGCACTGGCACTTAGAGAAATCTTTCTTTGTGACTTGTAAACTGACCGGCATTCAGATGGATGCCACTGAAAAATGAATACAGAACATTGTTATGCCCATATGCCAATTTTACAGGGATACTTTCTTGACTAGATCCACACCGACGGACTAAAATAAGTCCATGAACATAGAGAACATAATCCTTTGAGGTCTAAGGGCATAATCCACATCTCGATCTGTGAAACAAAAGGCCATGGAATATTTCTGAAAGAGTGAGACACATTGTCTTTTAACTTAGGAATAAAAGGTGTTTTGGTGGTGGTGCTGGGTTTATTTACTTTCACCTGAAATGCGGTCTTTCAGGCGACAGCCCAGAAGAAGGTTGCTCCCTTGTGGCCTTTTGCTTTGGCCAGCTCTACCTTTGGGCAAGAACATATTCCTGGGCCTCCCTCCTGGGTACCCAGGTCCTGCGACCCAGCAGAACGGCTACGATTCTGCTCTGCAGGCACAGCCAAGGGTTACACTGCAAACAGGGTTAAAAGGGACCTTGGGAACCCTCTACAGTAAAAGACTCCTTCTGACCCCATGGCAAAGGAGCACAGATGCCCTGACGGCTCCTGCGGCTCAGATGCGCCGTCCACTGTGTCCTCGCACAGGACGCACTCGGAGCCAGTGCCACGGCTCGTCTCGGAGGTCCCTCGGCAGCCTGGTGGTGAAGGCCCTGCAGAGCTCGCACGCACCCACATCTGCTCCCCAGACCATGCTGCGGGGACAAGATTTGTCTGGGTCACGAGCTGTTCAGGGAATCGGAAAGAGGTGCTCAACTTAGAAAGTCCCTTCCCCCCTGCCCAGCTTGTCGTTGCGAGGGACTACTAAGTAAACCAGCTGAACTTTACCTGACAGCCTAAGTTCCCATCCCAAATTACTCAATGATGCCAGCCTGCTACCACTTAGGCAAATACTCCCCCATGGTGGAAGGACAAAGATACAGTCTCTTCTAAAGGAAAAACCCCTTTGATAGAGGGGGTGACGGACAGATGGAGGAGCCAGACCCTGGTAATTAATGTTCCGCTTCAGACCTCCACTTCCTACTAGCTCTAGTCAGGATTTCCTGGCGCAATATGTAAATGTCACAAAAACACTGGGGTTATCATAATCAAATGAGGCTGTTAATCCGTTTAGCCTGGTCCCCTACCTGTAATAGAGGGAAACTGCCGGTTTGAAAGACAGACATCCGTTTTCCATGCAAGGGTAGGATAAATCATCCTTGTGCATGCCCCGCTCCCCTTCCTGCCAGCCGGTAGCTCTGGAAGAGGACACTCCTGCACCTGCACCTTGCACGTGCAGCGGCTCAGCTTGCAAGTATGCGGCATTTTGTCTCTTGCTCCAGCTACTGCTGCTAGACTGGCTTCATCTTGTGCACTTTCCTGTTGTTACAGTCTCTTTCTCTCTCACCCGAATAAGGTACTTAATCCATCTCTGAAGTCTGAGAGAGCTAGCAGTGGGCTGCACTACTTTGACCTTTAAAAACCTCCTGCAGCTTGACTGACTGGCGTTGGCTCTCTCCTCCGCTCAAGCCCTAGCAACTGCGAGCAGGAGGAGGACCCGCACGCCGAGGGACACGTGCAGCGCTGCCGGGCTCGACGCGGCGCAGCCCATGCCACCCCGAACCGCCTGCCCCCGGCGCTGCCCCCAGCCTGTCTCAGCCCCAGGATGAGCCGCAGTGCCCTGTCGCCAAACCTGGGGTCCTGTCCCCATCGCACGGACACTGTATGAGGCAGGTGACTTCAAAACTGTCCCTTGCAAAACGCCCTCCCTGGCCTCCCCAAAGTCCTGCCCTGCCCGCTCCACGCACGAAGCCTTGGGGAATGGGTGGCTGGCGGCGAGGGGCAGGCCGGCCACGGCAAGGCCAAGCTGTCTCCGGAGGGAGGATATAACTAGGGCGAGGAGAGAAGTAATGTGCCTTTCTGAAAGCGGTGCTTCTGTCCGCGGTCCGGGGAGCAGCCTGCATCGGTGGAGGAAGGGCACCAGGGAGGGGAGGATGCAGCCAGCTGGGAGATAGGGGTATGGACCGGCACGGCACGGGAGAGACGGCCAAGAGGAGCAAACAGCAGCGCCAGCCTCCTTGTGCTGCTCTCCGTCCTGACAGCTCTGGGGGATGGTATCCCGCCTAGGCAGGACTTACTGCCTGAGACTGCTGGTAATTCATGTGAAGTGACTGTCTGCCCTTCGTGGCTCTGCTCCAGTGTCTGCAGATTTGCTGTGTGCATGGGGGCTAACGCTGCAGCCCTGACTCCCCCCAGGTCATCTGAACACACTCCTTCAACCCAGTCTTTTTTGCCCCCGGCATGCATTCAGTGAAACGAACCTGGGACAGTGCTCAAACCACTACATCAGTACCTTCAGAGTCAGACACTGGCAAGGAAGTTTAGCTTTATAAACTGAAATAAAGTATACTGGGCTGTGTGTCGGGGGGTGTGTGCGTGTGACTGGCCTTTTTCAGTCTTCAGGATGTTAAGATAAGGTTGTCTGATGTCCTGCCTTGTTATATCTTATTATTTGACTAAAATGTGAGACCCCCATTTATCACATGTACATAGAGAAGAGGGTGGCACTCACAGTGATACAATCTGATGCCAAACGTGACTTTCTTCACACTGAAATTATTTTATCATTCCATTTCAGATGTGAGTGTAATATGTGAATACAAAAAAGGTGTAAAAAGAAAAGACGCTAATCATTCCAGAGTAACTGGGACACTAAAGACAAACAGACAGCTAGACAGAGAATTTTCTAGTGGCTTATCTTCTCCCCCTGGAGCCTGGGAGGCGGGCTGGGAGAGCATGGTTGCGGGGAGAACTGGGAACATTAGAAGCTGACATCTTGCCAGGACAGGAGCACCATCCGTTTTAATAACCATTTGGCTCAATCTGGAAATCAACCAACCAAACCAGCCTGACACTAACAAGCTTTTTTTACTGCAAGTGATTGCAAATTCATGCCCAAGGCTGGACGTCCTCTTCAAGGCAAAAGGGAATTTTGTCTTGGTAAAAATTTCCAAGTTATTCACTATGGCTGGTACCTGAAAATCATGAAACATCAAAGAAGGACACCCAGCCCTGCAGCCTTGACTTCAAGGCAAACTCTCTGCCAAGAGGAAGCCACTGGCACCATCTCAGGATGCATCTCACGATCCAATGCATCAGCAGGGTTCACATGGGATTCCTACAGCACTCACAGGAGCGAGGCAGGGATTTCTGCCCAGGAAAGGAGCGGGCACAGGATGGCTGCGTGGGAATTTGTGCTCAATTATGAAGTGCAAATGTGCTCTCGGACTCAGTTCTGCAATTTCTGACCTGGAAGTTGAGCCACATCCCAACAAGGGACCAGGCGAAGACGCTGCACTGCCTCCCAGCACTTCTCTGGGAGGTGCTGGGAGCAGCTCACAGGTGCGGCTCTTGCACAGAGCAGGAGAGGAGGGGAGGCATCCGTCTGTTCCCCCTCTGCGGGTGCCCTAAGGAGAACAGGACAGGCCTGGGACCAAGGCTGTCTGCATGGAGGAAAAAGCAGCATTGATCACAGGTTCTCTGTCCTTTATAAAACAGCATGTTGATCTGGAGAAACCTGGTAAGATGGACACCAGTGTCCTAAAATGTTGTCAGAGGGATAAACCACTCCCTCCTCACCCAGCATGTAACTAAGCTGCTGTCACTTGCAGAAACCGTCCCACAATGGCGCTAATCCCGCAAAGACCCCCTCGAGGCACAGAGAGCCTTCTGGGCGTCATCCATGCATCTGCTCTGCTTCTCTGCAAGGCTACCACAGAGGCTGCCAGTCGCTGCAGGCCGTTTGCAGCTGCCTCTCAGTGAGGAAGACAGCTGGGAAAGTACAGGGAATTTTTAAATTGCTTCTGAGGTACACTGTAAAACAAAGCTGGATTTTTTAAACCTGATCAGAGGCAAAATATGGATGGCTCTGGAGACTGAGAAGAAGAGACTGTCAATATACGGAGGATAGTGTTACATCCCCATCTTGGGGGAGGACATGATACTCCTGCCTTGACGGTGTAATGACTGAATGGCTATCAGAGTCTGAAACATGCTCCATACTCTCTCCTTCCTCAGGAGCTCCACCTTACTAGCCTGTTACACCTCCCATCTCACAGCTCTCACTGTTCACAATCTTCTTCTCACTTCCTTTCACCAAGAAAGAGAGAAAGAAAGAGAGAGAGAGAGAGAGAGAGAGAGAGAGAAAAGCATTTTAACATCAGGGTCAAGAGGGGAAATGAATGAAAGTAATAGGTACAACTCAACACGAGGTTCAGCCAGGGCACGTGTTTACACCACTGCATGACGTAACGGCCAGATCCTTGCTATGGTCAGCCTGGTGCGGCTGAGACCCGCCGAAACCTGTCCCAGGTGGCGCGCGGAGGGGATAGACAGCCGCAGCGAGGATGTGTGCGAAGGGCACGGCAGAGCGCTGGTCCTTCACTAATGCAGCATTTCCACGGAGACCGCGGCACTTGGTGCCCACGAGAGCGTGCTTCACGCTGCTCACGCTCGGCTCCTCCCGCAACCAGCCGTCCTCCCTTCCTCCTCTCTCCTTCCCTAGACTGTGCACCCTGCTTTTAAACTGTAAGTTCTTCTTACTTGTGCCTTTTAGTTTTCCGAGGCAGGAAAAAGCTCAGTGTAATTAGGCAGCACCCAGCGTGCTTTGGGACACCTGCCAGCAAGCAAACAACGGCATGAGACAGCGCACCAAGATTCAGGTACGCGCGGGAACGACAGCCAGCGCAGGGGTCTCATGTCCATCTCCTAAATGGTTACGTACAATTTCTTAGTCGGGCAAAAGCAGTACAAAAACTACTCTTGGCGGCCGGGGGGTTTCTGCGTGCCGGGCGCGGGCTGAGCGATGGAGCTCCCCTGCCTCCTGGTGGCCACGGGGCGCTCGGGGCGCAGGACGGCAGGGCCCGGCAGCGGCGCTCAGCTCCCGCTCAGCGCCAGGCTCCACCGCACCCCTTCGGCAAAGGCTTTCCAAGAGAGCAACCGCCCCAGCAACCGACCTTGCACAGGAACAGCTAAGAAATAAGGGCAGCCCCGTGTAAATGTACCATGTAGTAATTGCGTTTCAATGGCCTTTGGGGCGTATCTGGTTAGAAACTTTCTACGCAAACGTTTTTATTTAGAGAAGTGGAGGCTTGGCTGGGGGGGCTGCTTAATATGTCTGTTCTCCTCAACATCCTGACAATTCTATTTTCTGATGAAAGTTAAAGAAAAATTAAAGAAAAATGAAATAAAAATAATTTTGGCAGCAGGTTTCAGCCAGTAGGGGTCATATAAGATACAAGTGCTTTCTGCAGACAAAACTCTTTCCAAGATAACTCAATTTTCAATATACATTCACAGTCACACACAAAATTATTGTATTAGCGTATTGCAAGCTTCACAGTACATTCCTGTAAAGCGCCATGTGTTCTCTAGTTAGGTCTATAAACAGGTGTGCAGTCTCCTTTCCCTTTGGGTAAAATTAGTGTGTCCCATATTCCCACTTAGTCATTTCTCTTTCCAGCTGACACACTTTGAAGATGGGAAAAATCAATCCACCAGTTAGATGAACATCTCCGCAATCTCAAGATGTCTCAAGAGATTTCCAGGTCGTAAAAAATGTATACAGCTCTCTGTTGGCCTTTTTTTTTTTTTTTTTTTTAATGGAAGCTTGGCATTTTGTCTGCTATATTTTTGCACGCTTCCAAAATCAACAGAGGCAAAACAAATCGTACATGAAAGATAGTGACAGAGAGGCGGAAGAAACGAGAGCAAGAAAAAGAGTTAAAATAAAAACACAGAGAAAAAAAAACCCAACTGACTGGCTTTCCTGCTCCCACATAAATAATGGACAGCCAGTAAATAAGTAAGTTATGGGGCTCAGCCAAACCCAGGAGACCAGTGGACATGATCCTGCAAGTTTATCAGAGCACAGAAACATGCTGGAAAGAGACCGGGGAGGTCTCCGAGTCTTGGCTGCTGCTGCCTCGGGCAGTGCCTCACAGGCCACCCCCACCACAACCAATTTGCTCAGCTGGAAAGACACAGAAATATCCCACTGCAATCAGCCCAATGATTTGGGATTTGCACTGCTGGGTATAAGAGCAGAACTGGTCTACTTGTTATACCATTGAATTACTCACTTTCATTTCAAGCCACTTGCAATTGCAGTTTTCATGAAATCTCTTTGCTAGCACTACCAGGAAGCGCTAGGCTTTCCAGCGCTCGCTTTCTTGGCTCTGCCTTGAGCACAGCACAGTGGTGTACAGGACTCCTGCCAGCATTAATGAGGATCCTATCGACACTCCCAAGAGAGGCTGTGTCCCTGCTGTGACAGTTCCCACGTCTTTGGACAGTTTCTGTGAGAAAAGTCCTTACAAGATATCTGCAAATGTAATTTTTCTAACAAGATGCTAGATGCTGTGCCCTCAGAAAGTTCCTCACAGCTTCCCAGGGCTTGGGTGGGATGCATCTCACTTAACTGTAGATGTCTACAATGCAGACACTGTCATTTGAATTAGTCTCTCCAGACTTACAGACGGTGGAGAGAGACAGACACTTTACAGTGTAATTTCCCTGCTTGTAGATGTTCACTTAAGGCTGAAACAAATCCTCCCCTAGTGCACGGTGACTTGCTGACTCCTCTTTCGCTTCTGTTCTCTGATTGTAAAGGCAGCTTTGATACTGAATACAGGTATTTTCAAGCTATTTAGCTGAAAACAGCCTTGCCATTAGCTGTAACTTAAATTCTGCTTGCTTGTTTAAGCATCTAGCAGTTGCCTTCCTTTCTACCACACACTCTTAATGAAAATTCAAGAGCTTTCTCTGCCACACCTGAACCCTGGAAAGCCACCTGCTGCTTCTCAGCACTGTTAACAGTCCATCCTCTTCCAGCTTTCCTTATGAATACTTCTGCCTTTATGTCCCATTAAATTTTATTTATAGCCCCAAGCAGGTTTGCTAATATTGATCCAATATCACGTAATAATCGTACCACATTAGCCAATACCATGATACCGATACTGTAAGAATGACAATAATAGTTCCATGTTACGTAATTATGACACCGCAGTCTTCCAAAAAGGATGTAGGATTCAACCTCTCCCTACCATAGTCCCCTGGTCTGCAGCCTCCTTTTAGTACAACCTATCTCAAAATTGAATGCACATCAGCAGGAGGAGCAGCTGGGACTGACCGAGGAGAATAAATACTTGCTTTCTAACAATGAAACTTGCTCTATTTGTTTGAGTAGGATGAGTGTGGGGGCACCCACTAGTGTAAAACCTGCTGGGTTTAAATAGCACAACCCCAGGTATATTTCAGAAAAGCCATTTGAGGAGTGTTTCAATACAGATTATTAATCTTACGCATCATTACTACAATTTAATTGCTAACGAGCACCACCGTACATAACTGCAGTAAACATACACAAGTTCAATAACTGTTCAGCAATACAATGTCAAGTTCACATATGTAATTTAATAACACTCCCTTATCTTACAAGTAACTTTCAGATTTTTAAAAAGGAGAAACATGAAAGCACGTTGATTTTTCACCATTTTGCTGCTGGCTTGTTTTTTGTATTTCTCGCTGGGCAAGGAAATACAATAGTCAGTTCCCATGCAGTTTAAAGTTACTTTCCAGGGAATTTCACTTTCAGATCTCACAGGCTAGCAGACTGCAATGAAGCAGCAATTGTCTGCACACTTTGCTAATGCATTTGATTCTCTAAGTAAAAAAAATAAAGAAAGCACAAACTTCAAGCCAGTGCAACCAAGTTTCCAGCTGGCATAAACTGAGAACAACATCCAACTCACTCACTACCAGCAAAGGCACAAAGCCAAAGGCACAGCCAGATTACACTGCTGCTGGAGCCTTCTGTGTCTCCAGGACTAGGTAGGGGGAAGGTGCAGGTGAGGACCGTCGCAGATACCTATGAAGTGCCTGTGACCTCCTGGACTTCGGTCAAGGAGCAAAGCTAAGGATCCTACGCGCATGAGTCTCAAGAGACCAGGAGCCACCCTTGCTGTTCAGCCCCTGCACACTGGTGCCCTAACACAGAGCCAGGCCCTTGCCTTCAGCACGGATCAGGGACTGCAGCCTGCCCTGGCACTAATCACAAGTCATTGTGATTAGTCCTGCTGCTAACAACCATCTTCCTACTTCTGCAAAAATGGGAGAACATAGCAGTAAATCTGGCTGTTTGGCATGTTTAAGTGAGAATCTGAACCATAACCTCAGTCAGGGACTATCAACCTCTACCTCTCCCGGGCTGACTCGCTGGTTGTCATGAGCCCTCTCCCATCTTCTTTGGACTTTGCAGAACAGAGTAACAAAGCGAGCATTTAAAAGCCTGCAATCCTGAATGCTAATCCTAATGTTAGCCCCAGCCCTGTTCTAAGTATAATCCTGCAAACCCTAATTCCTCAGAGCTCACACCAGTACATTTGCTTCTGTCGTTACCTGCCCTATTTTAATTTTGCAGGATACTTGTTTTCCTGTAGCTCCAGGATGCACCAATAAACTAGCTCTTCTACTGACCTCTCCCTCTCCACAGCAGCAGAGATGCTTCCCTTAAGATGACGTTTAGTGTTAGGGTTGGAGTTAGAGTTAAGGTTCAAGAGAACGGATGATGAAATACTGGTCTGTGGCTATACCCCAACTGATGCCAGGACAAGCAAAGTCAGATCCCTGAGTTAATTCTGCAGTGGGACTGCATCTTAGGGCAATGTGTTAAGGTTAGAAATTGGGTTTTGATCAGCGCTACAGACAAAGATGGAGGGGCTGGATCTTCTAGCAATTATTTTCATGTTGGTCCTTGAAAAATGGTAACTTATTACTGCTACTCATTACTGTTATAGCTGAAGCAGCAGAATTGTGCTCAGTGGATTTAAAGACTTTAAATCTGTTGTAGAATCATGTGAGCGTCTACATAATGTTTCATAATGGAAGCTTTGTTTTCTACAGAATAGGAGGAGATTAGGTACCCAGAATACCTGCATAAAAAGACAACTATTAAGGTCAGAAAGCCAAGCTCTCAAACAATTAGCAGGTGCCAGAATTTAAAGAAGCTGGTACAAATCGGATTTGCTGAGTACCAGTACTACAACAGTCTTTGGGCACATGAACGCCAAACTGTTTCACTCACAGGACCCCTGCCACAAACTCACAGGCAAATCCTATATATTTATATTGTGTATAAGCATATGTTAGAGGGCTTAGTAGCTATATGCCATGTTTCACCGCACAAACACGTTGGCACACATTTGCAGACCTTTGCATGTGATACCTGACAACACGGGCACTGCTAAGCACTGTTCCTATGATTACTTACATTATTCTAGTATAGGCACCCGTAGCAGTGCTGTGGGCTACGGCCGGCTGGTTTCAGCTTGGTGTTTTTAGCAGCTCACCAGAGACCAAGCACTGCGTTTCACTTATGCACAAGAGTATGATTAGCCCCATTTATTTAGTTCAAGTCAAAAAAGGTTTTACCTGAGGTTTTCTGAGCTAAATTCTGATTCCAGGAAACGAAGGAACTGGTCTCGTCCTACTGGATCCTTCAACACCTCATCCATAGAGAAACCCCATCTTTTCACACGCTGCTGGCTAGGTTCTTTGCTGTTTAGAGAGAGAAGGAAAAAACAGATGGAACGTGCGTTTCTGCCTGCTGTCCCAGCAGCTGCCACTGCTCCTACTATGCAGCAAAGGGAGGAAGATTATCGGAGCAGGAGATGCTGTCTTCTCAAGATTTTGCAGAAATACAAGCTAGCAAATAACATACAAAAAGAAGCTATAAAGACCAGCATAATTGTTAATGCAATCGTATTATCTGGGTGCTGCTTATATATCAAGACGAGAGAGACAGAGTATGATGAGATTTTCAAAGAGAAATGTTTTATATGTTTAATGTTAAGAACAGCATGCTGTATGTTCCTGAATGATTTTTCATTATGCATTTCTTATGCACCTTCTTGAATGCACCTTCGTAATTTCGTGTATGCCAAGGCAGAGATTTGCCAGCAGCGTTTGTTAGGCCCCTGGTGAGCTCCAGAGCATCTCCTTGCATCCTACATGGCGCTGGCTGGTCACTTGGAGCTGGCTTTGGATTTTTATTAAAAAAATGAAAGCGTTGCATTAAAAAGGCAGCTTCACAAAGAAGCAGCGAGGCCAAGATTTCTAAAAATTATTATTGCTTTGTTGGCTTTTATTTTTCGGTGCCTCTGATTTTTGGATGCCTAAGTCCTGGATGATTAGAAAACACTCCCTGAGCCATGACAATCTGGCTCTTATTTTGCGTCTCAGCTGGGAAACTGAGAAGCAGATGCACCCAAAATCACTAATGACCTTGCTCCTAAATCATTTCTTAATAAAACCCTGCTAACATAAGCTATTGTTTGAATTGCCAGACATGCTGCAGAGATGCCTATGGGGAGAGGCAGTGCCTGGGAATCACAGTGAAGAGTCTTTGAGGCAGTCTCTGCCTCAGACCGTAAGCTGGGCGCACAAAGTGTTTGAAAGCTTCTGGTGTGATGGCGTCATACTATGAGACAACCACTAAAATACAGCTCAGCTGCTCACATTTGTGACAGTACAGCCATTGTTAACTCTGTGTATCTATTAAACTGCATGTCTCATCATGTCCGTAGTGATTCCTAATCCTAGAGCCTTAAGGGACAGTGGCGATCTGTGCTGAAGACAAATCAGCCAAAGGGGTAAATAAAATGACTACTTTGATTTCCCCTTGGTGTAAAGACAAAGCAAAACTGATGGGCATGTCCTTACTCGAAGTGCAGAGAGCTCAGGCTGGCTCCTCCCATGTCCGCCTGGGAGCTGCAGCGCTGAGGGCAGCAGTGCCGAGATACCTGCCTTATCGTTCAGCGAGCCAGCCCAGACACAGGGACGGCAGAGCCACGCTCATGCAGTGCTAGGTGTGAGCAACGTTCAGGGAATTTCCTGCCCAATTCAGAGAGCAGTAGCTGTTCTACTGCCCAGGGCGCGCTGCCGTTGCGTAGCGTTCTTGCATGAACTGAAAAGGCCAAAGCGCTGTCCGAAATTGAAGGTTTTCAGTGGCGTTTCCCAAGACCTGAAGTGCCATAAAGGATTAACTGCAGTGGCACAGGGCTGTCTGTACTCAGATAGATAGGGCTTCACCAGTGAGCAGCTTTGTTTTCCTGAGTGAGGGCTCTGCCTTCCTAACTGAGGAAACAGCTTTGCAGGTAACACACGGGGCTACCACTGCTCTCAGGGATCATTTAATTATTCATGCAAGTTGCAACTGGATGCAGATGCAGTCAGTTCTCCTACAAGAGAGAATAAAGTGGAAATATAGAACTGTTTGTTCGTCTGTCTCTCAACAGTACTGTTTTCTCTTTTTCATCAGCAGGAGAATCGCCTTCCTTAACTTAATGCAGAGATCATAGCAGGAGCCGAGCATTTATTTTAAATTCATATAAAAGTCAAAACATCTGGTTAAATTGTATTTCTCAGGGACACAGAAATCATTTTGGGGATTTCCAGCTACCTCAGCAGATGCAGAACTAATGGATGCCTAGATACCCTGCGGATGGGGGTTTATCCAGAGAAGTATTCTGCAGAGGTTGCATCCGTTTCTAAACCTGCTAGGGAAGGATGGAGAAGATGAGAGAAACTGACTAAAAAAGAAATCTCAAATATCCAAATTATGTGAAGAGGGGCAAAGATTAAAAAACAGGTTATAGATTTCTATGACTTCCAGTAATGCTGATGAAAAATACCTTTTATGTCCCAGATCACATGGGTTTTAAACAGGGAAATAATTTGCCCTTTTCCTGGGACACTGTTTTCTATGGATTGGCTTTCTCGGGCTGATAGCATCTTAGACTTTACACTATTACATAAGTACAGACATTATAAGATTTGGCACTCTCTTCTCAAAGATTTGCTGAAGTGAACTCCCAGATCAGACTTGATGCTGAAGAACAAAAACAGCTAAACAGTAGGAGAAGCTGCCAAGCACTAGCAATAGCTGGCCAACGGATTTGTGCGAGTGAGTCACGAAGCTTGTGGCGAATCACAGCGTACCGCTGCAAATCCAAAGCTCAAGTCTTGCTCTGGACTTATGCTAAAAGCCAACCAAACCATAAATGAGCACTTAGTCTTGCAGGCTGGGAATCAAAGGAAACCAGATGGTGCTTTTTCGGAATACCATTCTCTTGTATGCCACTGGACACTGAAACAGGTACACCTTAACCATGCTAGCCCAGTGGATTAATTAGACTTAGAGAAACACTGTACTTCATTCAGATCTGCTCCTACAGCTGTTAGGCATACAGGCAAGCAGGATAATGCTAGTCCTGCTACTAGGGCTGCTGATAGCCTGTGACTGCAACAGAGGAAGAGACTGGGCAGATTTCCTTTGCAACTGCCTCTTAGCTGGGTGTTCACGCTCATGTCACATGGGCCAAAGATGGTCTACACTGCAGCACTACGCATGTTTTTTGGAGAAACGCCCTGAGGCGTAAGGCATTAGAGATCCCACGCTCCTTCCTCTCCCTTTCCATCTCTTATTACACACCATCATGGAGAAGAGCCAGTTTGCTCACTAATAGGTAAGGCCCAAACTCACTTTGTCCCTCTACCATATTTCGAACCTGCAGAGTGTCGTGCATGGTGTGAGAGCTACACTCAAGTTGGCTGCATGTCACAACACACCTCTCTTACACAGCGACTCTGCCGGGCAGGTACAGGTGGCACCAGTGTCTGCCCGGCTGTGTGGCCAACTGTGCCTTGCATAGAGATCCCAGGACAGTTAGCAGGCTCTCAAGGGTCAAAGGAGGTGCGCTGGAACAAATATCCCCTAGCAGCATCCAGTATTCGTGAACACTTAGACTTGATTCTGCACGTGCTTGACAGGCGTGAGCACACCAATTACTTGACTTACTGAATACCACACATCAAGAGATACACACGTGGAAGGGCTGTATAACTCACAGAAGAAGAAAATGTAAGCTCCTTTTTTAACTTGTAGCTATATGCTTGTATCTTGTAAATTTACAGACATCCAACTTCCTATCCAAACAGGGTGGTGGGAAGAGGATACAGACAAAATAGCAAGACTACCCTAAGATTACTTAAACTTGCCAAGTAAAAGCCACTTCTTACCTCATTTCTATGTCCCACAAAGCCACGTCATCACTTATCCAGGGATTAGAAGGCTCAGCAGGAGTTATAAATGGATCATATTCCATGTATTGCTCTGAGTAGGCTATTAAACTATGACAGATTAAAAAAAACATAGAAAAGAGAAAAAGAATCAGGACCTGAATGCTGGGTTGCATATTAGAAAGCTATACCTTTCAGCAATTCCTTTTCCTTGTGTTGCTTTTTTTCTTTACGTACCGATGGGTCAGTTCCTCAGCAACCATAGGAGTCCCTTTCCCCAGGGACTCTGTAGAGAAGGATTTCTCTGCAAACACCCACCAACTCACCACAATATTTTCCTCAAGCTTGCCTCTGTCGAGATGCCTACAAAAAGGCCTGATGAGGCGGCAACCGGATTGATATGGTACGACTTCTCCTAGAGAGCAATGGGATGACTACGAACCTTACGTTCCCCTCTTCATTTGTAGCATACTGCTGTAGCCTCTTGTCCTTTATTTTGCAAAGACTTTTGCACGCATTTAACTTCATACATTATGAGTAGCTAAGGAGAGTCACGCACTTCAACTAAGCATATGCCTAAATCTTCGCAGGATCACAGCTCTGAATGTCAGATCTTCAGACTGCGGATCATGTTTTTGTCATGTAGGCACACTGCCTAGCACAATGGTAGTATTGTGATACACTTTAACAGTAGTTTATAATAATTAACTTAAAATACAATAAATGATATGCACGTTGGAAAACCACGTGGCATTTATGCCGGTTTGTTTCATGACTAGTCAGATAAGACACATAGAGCAGCCTCTAATCCTTACCAGGAGCAGCTTCAGAGCACTCCCTGGGGAAATAACTGTCTGCTTGCAGAAACAATTGAGGAATTCCACTGGGGTAGGGACTAGGGGGACATTTTTACAAAAGCGAGACAGCATATATGAAAAGAAATCAAAAGAAATTTGTCTTACTCCGTACTTCAAACACTCTAAGGTACATTTTACATTTTTTTGCCCAGCTCTGTAAACTAATTAAGTAAGGTAATTGAGTCTCATCATACTGAACAACTAATCTTTGCCTGCCCACGCTAAACTTTACCTCGGTCTTCCATCTCTCAAAAAGGCAGGAGAATTAAAATATCCTGTGAAACAAAGGGTCACAAAAAGCAGAAAGTTTCCCTGACCTGCTCTACAATAATTATTCTTTTTGTTTGTCCAAGCTCTTATCATGAGGCATTAAAATCATACACTTTTGTAACCACAGCAGGTTCCCAATGCCCCTCAGGGCACTCAGGGCTGTCTCATCTCATTTCATTAATTACATTTCATGACTGCTGTGGGTCAAGGGTTGGTGGAGGGAGCAGCGTCCAATTTCAGAGAGCAGCAGCAATCCCTGAGATATCAATGAGAGAGAGAGGGTTGATCAAAATAAATCCAACAAAAAAGAATCAATCAGGAGTTATCTGCTGTGAAACATGAATTGCTCCTAATAAAATAATAATAAGGTATCAGAGGTGCCACAAGTACTAGCAAAAACAAAAGAAAAAAAGCTAAATTAAATTGAACAAGGGGGGAATTGCCAAATGCATTTTACTGATTCAGCATAATGACAGCAGCTGAATCATTGCCTCATTGTCTACAAGAGGTTATAAGCAGGATGAACCCTACGGGAAAGCATTTCTGTCCAAATGCAGACCTGGACTTTTGGCCTCTCAAGTGATGCAATGTAATTCACTGAAGGGTGCAGAGCTTGAGTTGAGTACCTGCCTGTCTTGCATTCAGGGGGCCTGCTAAGCCTTCACAATAGATTTGGGAAACTGAAAGAATAACACAGATTAGTGATAGATTTTCACCTAGCGAGCTGAGACTGCTGCTGGTAGGAAGATACTCAGGTTTTCCTCAGCCTTTTCTATAATGCCACAGGTGATGGGCTTGCATCAACACTGAGTGATGCAGTCAGCGAAAGCGGGAGGTAGAATTTATCGACAGTTTTGCTCAATAGTTCTCCAATCTCCTTGCCAAATCCTAAAGCTGATAGTGTGCAGGTCCCAACTGGTGAGAAAGGATGTGGAAGAAAGAAGCGGAAAACAGTTTCCAAGGTGCATGCAGCAGCTGAAGGACGCCTGCTCCCTTAGTTGGTGCGGAAAGGTGCAGAAATTGTTTCAAAAAAGAATTGGTGTAGATCTGCTTCCAGAAGGGGAACAGGAAGGCGGAAGAGGAAAACCTTCAGTAGTCAGCATTTATTCAACAGGAGCTGAGGATAACTTTTCCAATGCCCTTCCAGTCCTCTTCTACGGTTGGACAAGGACAACCCAATAGAACATCACACATTTATGGAAAATTATGCGCTCCGACAATCACTACTAATTTCTATTATATTCCTTATTTACCTTCTTAACTGTCTGAAAATTGAGACATTTAATGACTAACTGTATTGTGCAAGTGATAGACTGAGTGACAAATCCACTCCTAGTACCTGCTGTGGATTTGTTTTACGTCTGGCTCAAACTCCAGAGCGGAGCAATGGGCCTCTAACTGCCACCACTGTCAGCAGGAACTGCGAGATGCTGATGTCTCTCTACTCCCTCTTATTCCCATAACTCAGTTAAGACTGGGGCGCTCAGCACAGAAGTGGCTGATTGCTGGCTTTCCCACTGCAGCCCTGGGTGACGTTACCTTAGAAGGCACATGGGACCTGAGTCGCTAGACTATATTCTGGTCTATGTTTTCTTGTAAAGACAGCAGCTTGTTTCCCCCACCGCTGCCTGCCTTATTTCTTCCTTATGATTTCCCTTATGCTGTCCCAAAGTGGCTTCGCACTGCACCGAAAACAGGCCAGGAGGTGCTGCTGTGGGGGTCTGGCTGGGGAAAGGAGGGTGCTGAGAAGCCGCTGCTGCTGTGCTCCAGCAGCCCGGCTGCTGCGCTGGCACTTCAATTAATCCCAGCAGTGTGGGGCCAGTCTGAGAAGTGCTCATAGTGGCACCTCCTTACTCAACAGGTTTGTTCCTGGTGTGTGTGTTCAGTGTTTTACATGTTGCTTTCAGGCCATATAGGTTTTATTTTAAGGAATAGTTCAATTTAAGTCAGATAAACTCCTTTGCTCTCATCCATCTCGCCTGTCAAGCTACTTGACTTATCAAGCCCTTCATTTCTCTTCCTGCAGTTGCCTTTGGCGGTCTTGTTTAGAGCCCTCCACGTTTGGGTGACTTTTGCTGTTGCTCTTCACCTCGAACTCCACAACAGAAGAGCCTGCAGCCCTTCAGCAATGCCGGTGCCTCAAATCATCACATAACTGCACCCTTCTTCACGAGGGGAAAATTACTCAGAGGAGAAAGGGGTAAGCATGGGCACAGGTGTCAAATCTCCATATTTGGGGATTTTCAAAACTTGCTGGACAAAGCGCTTATCTAACTTTGAAGACGGTCTTGCTTTGAGCAGGGGTTCAGACCAGGTGGAAAATGTCCCTTTCGGCTTGAATTTTTCCATGACTCTCACATGTAACCTTTTTCTTCCAGATAGCCTTCTTGTCATGTTATGCTTCTGCTTGCACTAAATAATCACAGAATCACAGAATGGCCAAGGTTGGAAGGGACCCCTGGAGATCATCTAATCCAACCCCCCTGCTCAAGCAGGGTCACCCAGAGCAGATTATTACTGAGGACTGTGTCCAGATGGCTTTTGAATATCTCCAGGGAAGGAGACTCCACAACCTCTCTGGGCAACCTCTTCCAGTGCTCAGTCACCCTCACAGTGAAGAAGTTTTGCCTTGTGTTCAGATGAAACTTCCTGTGGTTCAGGTTGTGCCCGTTGCCTCTTGTCCTAGTGCTGGACACCACTGGGAAGACTCTGGCCTCATCTTCTTGACACCCTCCCTTCAGATACTTACACACATCCATAAGATCCTCCCTGAGCCTCCTCTTCTCCAGGCTGAACACTCCCAGCTCTCTCAGCCTTCCTTCAGAGGAGAGATGCTCCAATCCCTTCATCATCTTTGTAGCCCTTTGCTGGACTCGCTCCAGGAGCTCCATGTCTCTCTTCTACTGGGGAGCCCAGAACTGGACACAGTACTCCAGATGTGGCCTCACCAGGGCTGAGTAGAGAGGGAGGATCACCTCCCTCGACCTGCTGGCAACACTCTTCCTCATGCAACCCAGGATATCACCGGCCTCTTTGGCCACAAGGGCACATTGCTGGCTCGTGGTCTATTTGTTGTCCACCAGGACTCCCAGGTCCTTCTCGGCAGAGCTGCTTTCCAGCAGGTCAACCCTCAACCTGTACTGGGGCATGGGGTTATTTCTCCCTAGGTGCAGGACCCTGCACTTGCCTTTGTTGAACTTCAGGAGGTTCCTCTCCGCCCAGCTCTCCAGCCTGTCCAGGTCCCTCTGAATGGCAGCACAGCCTTGTGGTGTGTCAGCCACTCCCCCTAGTTTAGTATCATCAGCAAACTTGCTGAGAGTGCGCTCTGTGCCTTCATCCAGGTCACTGACGAATATGTTGAGCAAGACTGGACCCAGGACTGACCCCTGGGGGACACCGCTAGCTACAGGCCTCCAGCTAGACTCTGCACCACTGACCACAACCCCCTCTGAGCTCGGCCATTCAGCCAGTTCTCCATCCGCCTCACCGTCCACTCACCCAGCCTTCACTTCCTGAGCTTACCTAGGAGGATGTGATGGGAGACAGTGTCCAAAGCCTTGCTGAAGTCCAGGTAGACAACATCCACTGCTCTCCCCATCTACCCAACCAGTTGTCCCATCACAGAAAGCTATTAGGTTGGTTAAGCATGATTTCCCTTTGGTGAATACCTGCTGACTACTCCTGATCGCCTTCTTGTCCTTCACATGCTTAGAGATGGCCTCCAGGATGAGCTGTTCCATTACCTTTCCAGGGTGATATACACACTGACAGAAAATCAGATGAGAGGGCTTCTCCCTTCAGAATAAGAGCTTTAGCTACCTACTCGTCTGTAAACTCTATGTTATTGCATCATTAGGCCAAAATCTGCAAATGTAGCTAATGACTTTGACTACCTGGCCTGAGACACCGTAAAGGAGCTGATGTTTCAGAATATGCTGCTTACAACCTCCTAGAAATCAAATCCACAGAAGGCATCATGACTGCAGATTCAACAACAGAGGCTCCCTCAACCTAGCGTTAGGGAGGAATTTTGCAGATAAACTTTTTTCTGTTGGAACAGGAGAGCTAAAAAAATTGTACTAAAGGACGGGTTCTGATAAATATCCCAATTACATCTTTTCAATTTCAAATTCGTCAGTTAGCCTCTGTACATTTTCAACATTACAAATTTCTGTTTGTTGCTTTAAAAATTTCTTCCTCTCACATCTCAGTGAATTTACAATAAAATATATCTATATTAAAGAAAGTTAACATCAGAATTAACTATTTCAAAACAAGTTAAAAGTTTTTGATTGCCCTGATCTAATTTACTTTTCTCCAGATTACCAGTTTGCATAAGTTTTGATAGCTACTTTTTTCCTCCAATTTGGGATCAATTAAAAAAAAAAAAAGCCAAAGTCCTTCCAGACCAGGAAAATTGTTTCTTATCTAGTTCTACCCAAAACTAATTAATAGATTAGTGTTTTCAAACTTGGGCATTGATGATACTTATTTACACTATCAGTAGCCTCTTTATAAACTTGAACAACGGGGTGCCATATAGACAGGAATGAATGTCCACAGTGAATGATTTATACTGAGTCCATCTTACGGAATAAATACAACCTTAGTAAAAATTCAAGAGAGGCAGATCTGCTTACCTATAAATTACCAGCCTGAAAATTATTACTGCCTCAGGCTATTAAACTCATTGTAAAATTCACTGCAAATTCAGTACAAAATAACACTTTTCTGTAAAGCACAACTTTTTCTTCTTAATAAAAAAGGACAGAACCAGAAAGCTCAAAACATAAATATGGATATGCTAATTTCATAGTACAAAATAGCATATGCAGGGTTTCATGAATACTCTGAATGTTTTCTTTTTAATTAGATAAATTTTCACTTTATGAGCTGATAGGAACTTACTTTTGAGCTCTTGTCATTCAGTTTGCCTAGTTTAGTATACACATGCTAATTAGCGGAGGAGGCACTGCAAAGCACAACTTTTCATAGAGCAATATTTAATTTAAAATATTTAAATAAAAATTCCTTCACTATTTCTCTACAAGGCACCAACCTTATAATGCACATCATGTTCAACAGAGCTTTGCTCTAAAAGGTGATGTTACAGAACAGTGTGCTGATCCCGACTTTTGTCTGAGTGATTTCATTGCAAATGTGCATAATTTAGAACGATGAGTAAAGGAGCTGTCATTCACAAGAAGTTAAATTTGAGCTTGTTCTTTTCTTGTTCATACTTCCCTACCAGGAATAAACATTCTGCAAGTCAAATTGTGCCTCGATTTGCCTCCATGAGACATTCGTCTCTTAAAACACTGCTTTGCGTAGCACAGATAGAAACCTAGTACTTCCCACAGTGTTTTATGTGCGTAAGTGGGAGCAGAAACTTGCCCTTAAACCCAAATACGAACATGGACATGAACAACACATGCAACAAGCAGCAAACACAGCTCCCTCCCCAGAGCTGTGCCAGACTAACAGGAGAGATGAGCGCTCAAGAGTTCACCCACAAAAGTAAAATGGTTATTTTAAAACTGAAACGTGAATTACTTTTGTGTAAATAAACTCCAGGCTTGTGAAGGAGCGGGAAATACAACCCGTGAAAGGGCTCCTTCTTTTGTGAATCACATTTCTTCTGCCTTTACAACACAGTGATATCCCCGTCTGTCACCTACTTTTTCTCAGTGGCAGAAGAGCGAGTGCAGAGGTGTCAGTGGCGAGCAGACAGGCAGCACGGTCAGTCAAGGAGGGAGAAGGATTTGCTGAACAGAAACAAAGGCACCAGCCTTTGTGCGCTGCTGTGCGCTCTCTGTTTCTGGAAACACCATATTTGAGAGGAGAAAACATGGGAAACCATGCAGATGGAGACACTCACCTTTCTGCTACCTTGGACATCTTTAAACAATGCCTGTCTATCTGCACATTCAGAAAATTTATCTGAGGAGAGAGATGACAAGGACATTAGCAATCCAGGAGCTCTTGAGCATGCATTGATCATATCCCAACACACCATTGATTTCTCATTCCAAACAGCTTGCCAGTAACTCAGAAGGAAATGGGACCCTTCCCTAGGTATTAGAAGAAGCTTATTAATTGCTTCCAACAGGAGTTCCGATTTCATTTGGCAAAGCCCTGGAGGAAGCTTCAGAAGAGATAATTAAAAGCAGGAAAGGAAACACGCACGTATTGGGGGCTGAGGTTCCTAGACTCAGGGCCCAATGTGATCTCTTCCTCTTCGCTCCACACTCCCCGCTTCCATTTTTGTTTCTAACTGACTGCCATCACAACACGAAATAATGGTTTTATAGCACATTTATACCACACTGTGAACTAGTTCTTAACAGTACTCTGCAGCCTATGTCGCCTATGATGGAAAAAGCTCAAGAAATTTAGTGTTCAAATTTAGTTCAGAAGTTCACCCTAAAACTGGCTGCCTAAGAACAGGTGTAAAAGCTGTCTTTACTTAAATGCTAACCTAGTGATTCCTTCCTGCACTTCACTGGGCTGCTTGTTGCAGAAAACATAATTGGGAGCCACAGCCCCCTGTGCTGCAGCAAGGATGCGAGTTAGTAGTCATTCCTTGAAAGTACTGTGCAAATAATTTTCTCCCAGTTCCCTGAAAGCTCATGCCCCAGCGTGCTGCCCACTTCCCTGGCCTTTGTCACTGCCTACTTTTGAGACATCCTGCAAATTAATCTATCGGCCCACAGGCAGAGTAATACTAGATGCAATGGTCAATATTACCCATAACTCATATCACTGTGTAACTGCACAACTCAATATTTATCTTTAAATGCTGACTACTTTACAAAAAGTATGCAAGGATCAAGCACAGCTAAGGCATACAATTGGTTTCACTGATACCTCAATAACTTTATATGCTTTTTTTTTCAGGCAACAGTAGTCTGAATTTTTCAGATGGACTTAGTTCTCAGAAAAGATGCTGTATAGGTGTCTACTTACTTGTTTTCGGAAATCCTCTTTTGTAGTTTTGCGTACAGGTTGGGAGGGCACGTGTACAGGGCTTTGGGGTTGAGACTCCTCAGTAACCCCATATACTGACTGTAACGAACCAATACACAAACAGAAGGGATTACTACACTTTTCTGTTATGCAGAAAAGCGCAATACATAAAACAGTAAGGTAACAAGTCAGCAATTCCCTACTGTTTCTTTCCAAGCATGTGAATAATTATTTAGCCTGGGGCAAAATTTACAAATCAGATTGCATTTGCAAACGCCTGCACTTGGAAAGTCTGCAGACACATTAACTGAAACCTGGGGGTTTCAAGCATGACCTTGTTTCCAATAAAACTCTCATAACTGAAACATTCCCATTAGATATGAGGTGACTACTCTGTGCTGCTGCAACCTACAGGCTTGTTTCACAGTATGTAAAAAAGGGGTTTGTTTTGAACGTTACAATGCAGCTGACAATTTTCAGGAGCTTTGAGCGCTGTGGCTGTCGATGTTTGCAGGATGAGCACCAGGAAAGGTCACTGTGGTGAACCAAGTAGAGAGAGAAAGAAAAGATGGGAATTTTCTTCCACTGAGTTAAATTTCTTGTCATAAAACTACACATTAAGGAACAAGCTTAAACAGGTGCCAGTGCATCAAGTTCACATGAACCTCTCTGAATGAAAATCTGCAAATTGAGTTGTAGTCATTTATTTTCCGGACACAAACCTGCACTGAAAGTAGTATCAATTATCTTTGCCTTTAGTGCATTTGCTTTTTATTTAACATTTGTAAGGGACACGTGTATGGCTCTGCTGCAATTAACTGTCAATGAAAATTAGGAGTCTGGTGTCACCTCCAAAACCGACATATACCCATAGGAGCTAAATCTTGCTGGAAGTCAAAGGCGCTCAAGTTGCTCGTGAGCCAGCCTTTGAAATGATTAAGTCAGGTAAATAGCTCTGAAAAATGTATCCCCGTATAATTTCTGAAAATGGGACGTAGCTACTTTTGCCAATTGATTTTAATTTTAGGAGTGCTGAGCCAGCAGATGTCTGGAGCACTGAGCTCCCTAACGCTGTTCTCCGGTCTACCAGTGACTCAATCTGGTCCCTCTCTGCCTGGGAAATGGGCATAGTAAATCTACTGATTAAAACAAAGCTGAACTGATATTTGAAAAACCTTTTTTTGATCCATATAGGGAAAGTCTAATATACTGCAGGTGTCAAGTGTGATTCCAAAACCAAAACAAAACCAGACCTTTTTGACCTTCTGTGGGTTTTTCATACGACGACACTTTCTAATGTCCATTTCTGTGGTGTTCACACAGCCTGGCTGAAAAGAGACAGTAATACTATTAATCTTTTCTGTTTACAATCTACATGCTACCTTATCTTTCTAAAATATATGACTAGAACTTCTTCAAAATTCCTTCCTTAAGTAAGTTTGTGTCCCACAAATTATGCTTACTAAACAAGAGAACGCATGTAGCTAAAGTTGTTGGCATCTCAGCATCACATCTATTTACTTATAACTTTGGCACCAAAAGGAAACATCTCAGCTAAGAAGAGAGTCTTTTTTAAAAAAGTCTGGGCCAAACTAGTTGAACTGTTTTTCTTTAAACATACAACAAAAAATTGCTCAAGTTTCACATTTATCCTACGTTTCCAAGTCAGTAGTTTCATGCATGCACAAACCTAGATTGTCTAGAAGGACAACCTTGTAGAAACTTGACTTTTTAGAAGAACAAGGGAAATGCACATGGTAACTTTAAAAGTAATGTCCTTGCGCAGCTCATGGCACAGTGTTTATTAGTGTTAAAACCTTGTTAGAACCTGGACAGCCTCATCTTTTTAAAATAACTTTACCACAGGCCTGTGCACATCCCAGAATGCTCTTTCCTGGCTGTCCAAAATTTTTCGTTCTGTTTTATCCTTTTTCCTGTCGATTCTGAAAACAGAAGCATAAACATATGAGTCAGCATACAACTAATGCTTTCATCTTTGCTGCAGCTCCTCACTGGGGTTTTCAACCCCATGACAAAAACGTTCAGCATATTAACCTATTTTTCAAACAGGGGTGTCACACTCCTGTTTGCAAGGACATGTGTCATGAACCAAATATCACTGATGTTTACCCCAGAATGTGTCAAAAGAGACTTTCCTATTACCATGGAAAATTTATTTCAACATCTGTTTTTTTAATCTAGTGAGGAAAACAACCTTTCTCGATACTCTGTTGCCAGACCTTGATTTGACAGAATGGTGAAGGTCATGTTCGGCTTTGGCTATGTCAGGGGACCCACCAAGGATGTGTTTGCTTCAAGTTAAGCTCACGGCCTGCAGTGGCTGGAGGTCCAAGTTGGGTGGCTCCTGACTCCCCCTGTGCACCCCAGCAGTGCTAGCAGTGTGACTGCAAATTCCTCATGGACGGCTGCCTGAGGAATTACCAGCCGCAACAGCAAGGGCGGCATTTGTGGCCACCCTCCTTAAGAGTTTCAAGGACAGGGTCTGGCTATACGGTGTCAGCATGAAGCTAGCAGAGCACGGCAGCAGTGTGAGCGCTGCCCGGTGGAGCAAGACTCGAGCTCGCTGCCCTGGCCATATGCAAGCCAGCACTCATCCGAAAAACACCTGGTTGCCTTGGCACAGCTGTAACTCAATAAATTCAGGCTTGATACAGCAGTACATCTGGAGGTTGTTCAAAGCAACTGTACCCCTATCTCTCAGCAGCATCCAGTAATTCACGTCTGGCGCCTCATTGGTGTGCTCAGCTCAACACATCAGCACAGCAAAAGCACCATCAGCTTGCAAGATATGCTTACGGAGAGACCGGATGAGGCAAGGAGGAGGAGGAACCACCTTTGCCTCCAGAGCAGGCTTGGAAAGCTGACAGTCTCTTTGAATTTTTTAGCATTTGATGCTAAAAGTGTAAATTCTTTCTAATGATACAGAGTGCCCATACTGATATTCTTATGCTCCAACTTTACCAACTTTCAATTTTTATAGGTGACAATTAGCTCTGTGAAACGGATATGTAGGCTTTTAAGTACACTAGTCTACAAACCGTTGACCATACCTGTTTTGCAGTAATAACGATGACAACATGCTCAGTGCACTAAGAAGGGGCTTCAAATTGTTGTAACAGAGAAAGAAGTGAAAAACTGTAGATTTCAATTGCAAGTAGAAGATGGGAAAAAACCAAATATTAAGTTTGGGTATGTTTCATGTAAACGGTACCCAGTTCTCCACACTAATTTAGTAGCACAAGCAGGACTGTAGAGAGTTCAGGTACAACAAAGTTGACCGGGGATTGGTATAAATGAGAAAAACAAACAGAGTCTGCTGTAAAAGCCACCTTTCTAGGTACTCCGAAATGACAGCATTTTTAATCTTCAAAACATTTTACAAACATAGAGTAAAACACATAGAGGACAAAATTTTTTCTTTCCATCTGTATAAAACAAAAATGTTATGCAAAAGTAGAAGCAGAATGGGCAAGTGAATTGCCCAAGCTCACATGATGAATCAATATCATCTTAAGAAATCTAGCTCAGGAGTTCCTGACTCACAGGGTTATGTACAGCTAATTAAACCCATCTTTCAGTCTCTGCCACAAATCTTGAGAATTAGCTCTCTGTTGTTTCTAGCCAGCCACTGACTAAAATTTACCAGTACTTTCTGAGTTTAGTTGCAGTAAAGACCTGGATGGAGAAATTTTATCTTCACAGAATCCCTTTCCCTGCACAGCTCTAAATATTGGCACAGTTCAGCGCTCTAGGATTACTTACTTCACTTGGGCCTCAGCTTGCATGAAGATAAATTCCCACTTTCTCGCAAATGCCCTCTGAAGTCTTGCTAAGTTTTCCTGACAAGAGATGAAAATAGTGAGAACAATTACTCCTGGTAATTACAATAAGAGCTTAGGAACAGTTATCATGTTGGGTGTCTATTCTATTCCCCTCCCTTTTTTTTAGCTTAGAAAACTCAAGACACGAAGTTAGCGTTGGTTTCGATGAATTCCCCTGTCGGCAAAGCAAGGTTGTGACGTCCTCTCAGGCCTCCCCATAGCTGCAGCGAAGAGGACCCTGTCAGGGAGAAGTAATGGAGTGCGATGAAGACAGCCAGAGCTCTAGTAATAAAACAATGATGGACTTGTTCCCCAAAGATAATACTGAGCAGCTTTGTGAAATTGATGACTTTCATTTCTGTTAGCAGATGGCTGCCGCCTGCGTGTTTCCTTCTCTTCCCCCCACTTTCCCTTCCTCCCTGCTGCCCAGCTCTCTCCTCTCCAGGCTTTCGCTAAGGTGCAAGGCCTGAACATCCCTTGCTGTGTGCAGGGCTGGTCACTGCTGAGAGCGTCGAGCAGCTGCACAGCATGGACATCTGGGAATTACCAGGATGATTCATAAAAGGAAATAGCTTATTTGTCTGAACAACGAAAATAACTACCTGCAATGACTAGATCCAGATGCAGCCTTGCTCTAAACCTGAGGTAAGAGCTCTTGTCCAGATTCATTACAGAGAGAGTTGCGATCTGAATGTTTGGAGGTGGACTGACTTCAGCATAGTTCAAGGTTGAACTCGAGGCATGGCCCGAATTTCAGGCTCAGGCTCCTCAGACTTAACTCCTAGTTGGCACCCCGAAGTCTCGTACGCACGCGCGCTCTGATAAGGAGGCATACGAAACTAGTACCTTGATTCTCTTATCCATTATAGCTGGCTTAAGTGTTGCAAATTTTCTTAAGGGATAAGACGTTATTAGTTCTACTGCCATTCCTTTTATGCTTATTTCCTTTATTTCAAGACAGTGTTTAAGCACATGCGTCTCAAGACCGGACGTAATCTTTATATTATTTACTGTGACCTCTTGTATAACACAAGACGTAAAGCTTGAGCCTGTTACCACTAAGTCCACATGGGAGTTTCAGTCCATTTACATGGAAAAAAACAGTTAAGCAAATGATTTATAGCTCTCCTGAACAGTGATGATTTCCTTAACTGTGGCCACAGGGAAGAACTACTTGCAATATCTGCAAAAGCAATTTTCTGTACGTTTGATTTTTTTTGTTTTAAGCTACGTTCACATATGCCCTCTGGAGTACACATGCTGAGGCCAATGAAACAGCACCACTTGAAGCAGTATTGGAATCAGGCTTATGTTTGACCAATAAGAAACAAAATTAAATGCAATCGCTCGAGCTCAATCATATAATCAAGACTACTGTTTTATCAGGAGAAATCTAGAAGGTCTATGAATGACACAAGCAGAATCTAACATGATAAGATGTGCCCTGTGCTGTTTTTTTACAGATCCTCTCGGGAAAGTCTAGGTCAGCGCTCATACCTATGGAGAAGCATCCCCATGCTACGTCTGCAAAAATGTGCAGTAAACATATGGGACTCCTGCCCACTCCTGTAAGCCTGTTTCTCTTACTCGTGCTCAGCTTACATCTCCATTGCTGTGCCCCCTTCAGCTCTCATTATGAGTAGGAAGAGTCGGTGCCATTCTTATCTGATTGTCTCTAATTAAGAGAGCAAAATTTGAATGCAGTCATCTCTAGCTGTGCAATGCAATCTTCACAAGAAAAATGAGAGACTGCCAAGATCTAATTATTGCCATCACTGGAGCATTGCTACTCTCAGTAGACAACGATGTGCAAAAGTACTTAGCCATAGCCTCATTGCATGCGTGTGGGTGTTTGTGCGCTGCTGAACAGCCTTTTGTTGCTTTCTGATAGATCTTTAGAGTACTTGCAGTTAATTGGTTTGCCGTGAGCAATTTTAATTGTTTTAATAATGAAATAAAAAAATATGCAGAAGGAACTACTCGGCAAAGCAACGTATAAGTGCATGTGGGTTTTTGTACTCCTTAGTTTATGCCCATACCTCAGGATTGGAAGTCTTGGGAACCATGCATACTTTTCACGGATGGACTAGACTAGTAGCAATTTTTGCATGCCCTTCACTGAAAGCACCAAAAGATGTATTAATGTCCATATGCCCCAAAGCCCCAAAATGTAGAAGGTAAGAAAAAAGGGGAAAAGTTCATTCTTGAAAAAACCCATAAAACATATGCAATATAAATGTTTCATCCTAATAAACATGAACACACAAGGCCACTACAACCAGCTTCCTAAACTAACACTCCACTGAAAAACTCTGTATTTGAAATTTGGCTGTTGTACTAGTAACCTAGAGCTAGTAAACAAGGCATAGACAATATGAAAGAAATAGAAGTCCAGCTGGCCAGTCTGTTACGCTGCCGGCATTTAAAGAAACTCGCACCAACGCTCCCTCCTCTCCTACCGCCAGCTTCCCATCCCTCTCTGCCTGAACTCTGTGCAGCTTAAGCTGAGGCTGGGGATAATTTTAAGTGCAATAGCTTCATAACAGAAAAAACTCCATGAATAAGCCTAACAAATAATATTTACATGGCAGATTGAAAGCGCAGTCCCATTTTAACTTCTGAAAACTTTCCTTCTAAGGTCTGTAGCGATATGTCATGGGTCATGCGCGATTTAATTGCCCAATAATGCACAGAAAATCCATCATTTCAGTGTGTTAGTATCGACTCTAAACCAGGAACTGTTAACTGGAAACAGGAAACTGGTGTAAAGTTCTGTGTAATTTGCCCATCTCTGTGGGCTACCTGGCAGATACTTTGAGACATTGCAAAGTCTCTGCCAGGGATATTCCCCCATCGCGTACCTGATTCTTTCTCCAGATCAACTCTCACACAATTCTCACGACTAAAGAAGAAACAGTAAAAGCTGACCCCAAAACACAAGGCGGCAGCATCCCGTCAGTGAACAAAGCATTCTTGCCCCCCTCGAAACTCGAGCAGCAGTGTACCTACGGCTTCATAATCCGCCAGCTCCAGCCTAGCTTTGTTCTGCATCGTCCGTTTGCAAAGATAGATGGCTAAGGGGAGAAACAAAAAGGAAAACAATTACAGAACAGATTATTAGTACAAGAGCTTAAGAAAAAAGGGGTGCATGCACTGTTCATCCTCATCAGAAAGCAACACGAGCCAAGGAATGAGAGGGCTGAATGCCCAGCTAGAATTCTCAGAGGCCTTAAACATCTGGGAGACCTCATGTGAAAGTGCTGAGTAGCTGTGAGGACCTAACAAGAAGTCTGAGAAACACACAGTTGCGTCTGGGGTTGGTAGAAGATTTAGCATTAGCAATCTGTTCCCCTCAGCACTTTGGGAATACGCCTGCTGACGTGAGCAGCTCTCTGTATCTCTGTACTTCTTCTCTCCTTTTATTAAAAAATAATTTCAGGATATTGAAATGAAAGCAGAAATAGAGGCCAGATCTTAAAGGTATCATACATATGAGCATTCCTTCATACGCTCCATTCACTTATTCCGTACATTTTATATGCCTTTAAAAATCCCTCGCATGTATCACCATAGCTAGATATTGGAGAAACCTGAGGTGCTTTTGGATTCTGAGGGTCCAGCTGAGGCCAGTGCAGGACTACACATCAGGCAGCGTTCTGGGAAAGCCTCCGCTGAACTGCTAGCTCACCCCTTTTCTGTTTTGTGCTGAAACACAGGGATCCCCAGCACACCCTGGGTATAGATTCAGACCTGAATTACGCAGTAGAGATCCAGTGCTCTCATTTTGGCATGCATCTGGGTGTGAATTTAAAAAAAATCCTTGTCTTTTGCCCTCTCTCTTGTACTGCATGGCCAGGTACAATTTCTCCAACCAAGGGAGAAGGCAGAGTATCATCTACAGGAAACTTCTATAACAAATCTTTTTCAGAAAATTTCAGGTTTTCTTTACACACCCTGCAGTTTCAGTTGGTGCTAAATGCAATGTGTTGACCCTTTCATGAATGCTTTTCATCGGAAACCTAGCTTTCTATTTAAAATACATGAAAAGAACAGTGTTGCATAAAACATTCATATAATGAGGCAACATTACGCACGGTGACCAGACTTGATCAGTTCTTGTATTTCTGTTCCTTTGTATTTATACTTCTCAAGAGCAGTTTCATCTGTAAGCCATTTACAACACCAAATTAAGTGACAGTAATCTCACAGTATTTCTTCACGCTAGGCAGTGACCTGTCATTAGCAAGTCAGTTCCTGTCCTGTAAATGGATCCATGCAAATAAAAAAAGTATGAAGAGCTGCTGGGATTTCAGTTCTATTTGGGTCTACTGCCAGTTTGGGACTAATTCCTGGGAAGAGCCCATCTGCACAGACCCAGCTGATACACAAACACTGATTATAAACATATGTTAGGGATTTCTAGGATAGGTGAAAATCTGTCACCACATGGCTCAGAGCGAATGCAGCCGCAGCTCTTCCAGCTGTGGGTCAGCTCGTGTAGGACTTTATTTTGAGGTGTGCTGTTCCACTCAATGCCTCTGCAGCACAACCACCTAACTGTGAAACCCAGTTATTTGTCAAACACTACAGGAAACAACAGAATTTCCATCATCGGATTGTTATTTTGATATTTCCAGGAAATACTTTTGGTATAGTTCAGACTGTACGGTTATATTTATATGGGGGCTGTTCGTAAAATCTCTGGAAATTATTTTCCATATAAGAAACATTTCCATATTTTCTCCTAAGCAGTTCCTTGTTGGGATGAACATGTAAGACTGCACTAGCTTCCACAGCAGACGAGCACTGAGAATGAACTAATCACATGAGAGACACCATTGCGGGCAACTTCTCCAATCCAGGAAATACTTTCAAGAATCCATAATGACGAGTAATCATTAACGTCTGGGAAAGAAAAAGAATGATTGCTTGGGGAAGCGTTACAAACTGATCTGAGACTGTGAGATATTTTAAAGAATCGCTTCCAAAAGTTCCTATTTTATGAGCAGACACATCCTCTTCCAATGCCACATCAGGACGAAACAATCGATTTTACCATTTAACTAAGAAAGAAGGGTCGTTCTGGAAGAAACAGCAATACTGCACAGAGACAGCTAAAGATAACAACATTGACATATTTTCTTTATGTATTATCATTGTCTGCAGCCACAGATGTTTAATACAGTGTGTTGCAGTTTATTAGCTCATAAACTATGCTCAGTCTTCTCTTTTTGCCAATTATCAGCTGGTAATCTTAAAAAAATGGGAAAAATGTTTGATGTCATATATCAGAGAAGCTTAACTGTGGGCTGTCATCAGTTAGATACTGGTTTATTGACCAGCCTGATGAGTGCCCAGATAAGATAACTTTTTATTGATGAATATATCAAATTCAGCTACAGATCAGAGTGTGTTCCCCCACAGAAGCAATATTGATATTATTTAAAATTCCCAAGGAGCAACATTCTGCTTGCCATAAACCCTAATGAAATGAACAGAGCTGTTTGAAAACTGAAGTAACAGTACATAAAATCCTGGCCCTGTTGAACTGGATGGCTAAAACTCCATGGGTTTCAGTGAATCTGGGCTAGCACAAATCTGCCTCTTATGTTGCAGTCTTACAAGCAACAAGAGCTGCTGAAGGGTTTGGATGACCAATAAATAATTACTTCAAGGACAATGTTTTCCATCACACACTTTCTGCACTAATTTTCTACAATGAAATAACTATATTCTCACCATAATCTGTGTTTTCTGGTTCCCAGCAGTTTGAAGGCCAGAAGTATGGTGCCTGAAGAAACAGCACGTGTATTTCAGTAATTTAAGAAAGGAAAAGCAATTCAAATGCAGAATAACATTAGAAGGTGGAAAAAGAAGAATCACAAAGTCTGAGGCCAAGTCTCTGCCCATATATTGCTACAAATTTCATTAAAAGCGAGGATGGCTTCCCAAGAAGGTATCATTTTTAGCATTCGCCAGGTAAACAGAGATACTGAAGCACAGATTCAGGATGTGCAGTACCCTGATGATATTTTAGGCACTGTTGCCACCTCATCTGAATACAGGCCTTCTATCTTCTATCCCCAGATCCTCCTTTCCCCAGGAATTCACATGTACCCTGAATCTTTTTTTAGGAGCGTGAGAACAAGCCTTGTGGCCTTTTGTACACACTACATACCATTTGGTTTTTTGGAGCAGCTACCAGTATGGTTGGCAGCCTACAAAACAATTTACTTCTTAAATAAACCAGACGGCAGAGTTCAGAACTCAGCTGATTAGAGTCCTTTTGAAAGCAGAAGCCCTGCTAAGCTTACTGTTTTTGTTTTCTATCCAGGTCTGCATACTGAGGTTGCCACAATTAATTACAGGATATTATTACATAGTGGCTGTATTTCAGCTTTAACATGAATGAAAAATAATGTCCTTGTGATTACACAAATTGCAGAACACTGTTTTGCATTAGTGATGTAATGCCTTAAATGGGCATAGGACACCACACATTTACAGAGACCGTTCCTCGCATCAAAGTACAATGAGAAAACATGGAGGGATCAAATACTATGTGGTTCAATGTTTCTCACCGATATATATATCATGAACTTCATGAGATGATGAGCTACTGTTAAAGGAGGGATGGATGTCGAGGTAGAAAGTGGCAAGAACAGGGTAAGGGAACAGAAGAATGATTCTGTCAAGTTCCTTCTGTAGTGAACGGCTGAGGAGAATTGTTGCAGGAAGCGACAGCAGATAAGGAGTAAGTAAAAGTTGTAGGAAAAGGTAAGAGGAGGAAAAGGAAAGTCAATGAGCAGTTAAGACAATTGGATGATGTAGTTTACATGGGCTTAAAAATAAGAAAAATAATTCAATTATACCTTACTTTTGAAGTAGGTCTTCAAAACTGAGAGCTGCAGAGGACAACTTAACAATTATCCGTCCTATGGGGGTCTTTCTTTTAAAATGGAGAAAAATACAACTAGATAAGCAAATGGTATTACCCCTGCTTCTGCCAAGTGCTGTATGAAAGGAGAAGGACTTTCTGAAAAGCAGGGCAACTGCCATGAAAATCTTAGTCTGAGGGATGGCAGGTAACCAGAGGGCAAAGAGAGACCAGGGGAGGTCTGTGATCTCCTCTTTTTTTCCCTACTGTGTCACAGGTCTCATAGGGTAACAATACCATATTAGCAGCAAGACGGTGGGTGCGAGTGGCAGCAACATCAGACGCAAAGATGCCAAGATGAAAACAGATTTTTCAAATAAAAACTAAAGAGAAAAACAAAGAAAAAGGAGGAACGGGAGAGTGAACCGAAGAAAAGTCACAAGAAAGATGTGGGAGCTGACATGGACCATGCAACAGGAAATCACAAATTCAGGTAGGAACATTACGCAGCAGGACTTCAGGATTGAAGTTACTGCTACTTTTAAAGTTAAACAATGTATCTAAAAGGAGTGGTTGCAGCACAAGCACTCAGTTAGCTAGGAAGACCAGGGCAGCAGATTTTGGAAAGGGCATGGAACGCAAGCAGAGGCTCTTTAAAAATTCAACACATCTAGGAACACAAGGACACTGAGGCATAGAGGTATCCCAGTTTAGGTGACTTTGCCAAGGTTACACATTCTCAGTAGCAGAATCAAAGCGAGTAACTTGTCCCTTTCCAAACAAATCCGCAGCCAAGATAAAAATGTGAATTTTTCTGTTTTGCCAGACTGTGAATGCTCAACTCCAAGTTTGTCCATTTTGCACAGGAGAATGGCTACTCAATTCCCTGCTAGGGTTAGAAGCTGAAAACAGTTTTCTTCAAGATACAGGATGATGTTCCACTACTGGTTTAGTTCAACTTTAAACATAACAGGCTTGAAATCACACGTCAAAAATAATCACAGGACATATTTGTTCATTTATGTAAAAATTGTGGGCCTGAAAGCAGAAGAGAGTGCTTTGGGATTCTAAAGCAGACCTTTTTGATGAGACTTCAGAACTTCCTGAGACCTCTACCAAGACAGCTGCAATCCCTAAAAAAAAAAATCTGCTGGCTATTTATGGACCTTACCAATGCTTAGGAATAAAGAGCGTGTGGATTTCAGCGGTATTACTGCAGGGATAGTGAAAGGGGCCACATGGAGGGCAGGGGGCTCACCAACCTGAAAACGATAGAATGTCCCATCATCTTTCAGGGTAAGGACATGGTCTGAGATCGGAAAGATATAACCCTGTGCAGCGATAAGACTTCCCAAATGTATTGCTTCCACTGTGAAAGAGCGAGGAAAAAAAGAAAACAGCAGGGATGCGTCAGAAAGATGCGCGTTACACACTCCTCTGCTTTCAACAGCAGGTCTGGTGACGACTCACAGCAAGACCTAGCACATACACGCCGCTCTGTAACCACACTGCATCCTCATGCCTTCCAATCAAATCATGCAAAGCAGGAGAGCAGAAATCAGCCTTACAATATAGACACAACACTACACAAATGCTTAACCTGATGCTTTTATGTTTATAGAATGGCCCACACCTATTCAGCTCTAGAGTCTGAAATTCAATTCAAAGCACATTATTCACCACAAGTGACAGCTGACAAGCCTGTTCCTTCAGTGAACCCCACTCTCCCCCCCCAAATTAGCCATACATCTGCAACACCAGGTCATTAGCAGCATCTTTCTTCATAAAAACAAATCCTGACGTTGGAGAATTGCCGTTTGTTAGAATAAAAAGACGCTGAAGTCAAGGGGAGTGCATATTCTAGCACAGCTAGGACAACCTTGCCTCTTTCCCTTCATCACACCAGAGGTACATCTGCACAGTTTTTCAACTGATGTCAGCTGTCAAAGCTGCTTCAACTTTCTCAGAGTTGTGAAATGCACATTAGCTTATCCTGTGCCCCCAGGCCGATCATAAAGCTATTGTCTGCAGCTGAAATTCACACTGGGACTTGACTGGGCTCATGTGAAGGGATGTGTGTATATGGATGCCCTGGGTGAGACCGCGCTGCCTCTCTCTCTCCACTTTTAAGTGGTGAAAGACACACCGGGAGCAGCAAAAGGCTTTATAGGCCTGAATTTAGGTAGAACTTGCCAGTTTCATTTAGATGAAGACAGACATAACTTGGCAGCTGTCACAGCCTTGACAAACACTTTCTGCAGCCATGTGGTGTGGATGATGCCTTGCGGGATCTGGTGTGATCAAGTAGTCACAGGCAGTCTTAGACGTTAGAGATCTGGTAGGAGGTTAGTGAACCTTGAGCAATTGTTGAAAGCCAGCCTGCACCAGGAAAACACTTGGAGGTAAGATGTTGGGCTTTCTCCCTTTCTGGGAAGGGAAAAGAAACTTCTGGACCTGCAAAAAATCTTTTCTTCCTCTTTTCTCAACAGTTCTTAACTGTGCTGAAGTGATTTTTGCGGCTCAGAATAGTAAACTGTTTGGTGATAGACTGCCCATGCACTGATCACAGTTTATTATCTATGTATCTGTCTGCCAAGATAAATCAGCAGTCATCATCTGATCCCATGTCAGTGTCTATGTCATTCTTGACCTGTATGTCTTGTCAGTCATGGCTACCTTTCTCCACACGATGAAACTCTATCACTGCCTTTCCCTAGTTAACCATGCACATCTATCACCTTGGTTTCTAAGTCCATGAACAGCCTTAAAATAAAAAAGACTTTTTAAGGCAGCAACAATTTCACAGACAGGCTAGGATTCCTGCAAAGGGCTTTCAATGTGTTGTAGTGCAAGGTATTAGATTTAAGTGAGATGCTGATTCTTATCTCTTTCCCTTCTCCTTCTTTCCAAATGCTTAAAACAACATTGCTGTTTCACTAGAGTTCTAGATTCTGCAGCAAAATAGTACCTACTGTCCAACAGCACACAGAATACAGAAGAAGCATCTTTTCCTTCTGAGCCATGGTCACCTTACCTGGATCCTCAACACTGAGGTTCTTCACCAGCCACTGTACAATGTCAGCACCTGCAATAAAAATGGAAAAAACATTAAACATTGAAGGCCACAGAGCGTCTGAAAGCCCTGGGGAGACGTGGGGAGACTGAAATGAGATACAAAAGAATTGACATGAATTTTAATTTATTTTCTTTTTTTAATCTCCACTGAGGGTTTCAAAATGTTTTTCCTTCTTTTCCTGCAATTATATACTTAGTTATATATACTAAGTCCCAAGAAGTATTCTGTGTGATAGGAGACTTGGTATACCTTAAGTCAAATATTACCCGAATGGTTCCACGTAAACTGTTCTCTCCCAGTTGCTTTCCTCTCAAATCAGTATACAGGGAACTATGCTTCTGAAGGCACTATCTGCCAAAGAGAAAAGGGAGCCCTTTACTGGCACCTTTCACCCTTAATGTTAGAGGCAATAATCTAAAAGCACAGAGCTGAGTTATCAGTCAAAAAAAGAGAGAGAAAAGCCTATGTCAATGACACAAGCCATGTCTTGAGAAAGAAAGTGGGATTAAGTGTGCCTGAAACCAATCTATTGTTGAGTTGCCATTTGCTAGTGATCTCATTTGCTAGTGGCCAGGACCAGAGAAGTGGATCGTTAGGGCCCATCAGGTAATTTTTTTTTAGCTTTTCAGGCCCCATCAGGTAGTTCAAAGGCTGTTGCTATCTTTTAAATGGTGTACAAGAGCTCTAGCATTGATCCTCTGCATGTATACAACCTCTTGCATGGAACTCTCAGAAGTGGAAAATTGTTCTTTAGAAGCTAAGGCTTTTTAGCAAAATGCAATACCATAGGGACCACAAAATTTGGCTAAACCTCATACTCAGGAAGTTAAGCTTAAAATCAAACGTAATAGTGACTGGGCATCCAGTGTGTAAAAGCCAGTCAACATGACTTGCTCAGCATCAAACAGTCACAGGAAATTTAGCAAGTAAGCGTCTAAGTTACAGTAGCTTGCAGCACAATGTAATGATGCTATGTCTGGATGCAGACATAACACCAAGCCCCTCTCGGCATACCTTCATTTGTTGAGAAATATTTGCATTCACTCACAGAAGACTACTAGCCCCAATAATATTTAGCGTGGTGTTTTGAGATGTATCAGTTGAAGACAGTATATGGCAGGAAGTGATCACCGCATGGTTTGGTCTGACTGCATGAACCCTGGAGGATCATATTTGCATGGAGCACTTCTGAGTTCAGACACAGAAGGTACTTCAAGAAACAGTACAACCAATATGATGTTTATTCCAAAAATTTCGAAAGGACATTTTGCTCCATATGCCCTCACTTTCCACAGGCTCAGAACATTCCCACCCTTTCAGCAAACTTACAATACAACAAAGGCCAAAAGTCACAATTCTGATGTGCCACAGAGACGCAGGCACTGCCAGGGTCCCAGCTCCCTGCTGCAGTATCTGCAGGTCTCTCTCTCTGTGACTCTCCCATAGAGGTGAAATTCGCACTAGAAAAGCAGACCATCCCCCACAGAGAAGTGAAAGACAGCCCCCGCTCCCCACCTGACAATCTAAGCTGCCCCCCGGCTCCACTAGGAGGGAGCACCAGTAAACCCCATCCAGCACCCCTCTTTTCTCTCTGTCAGTCTTCAGAGTCAAGACTGGACCACATGGACCCCCATCCCCACAAGAAAAGTCAAACAGCTTTCTTGTGCCCCTGAAGATCAGGGCAGCATCTGCTTTAGCTTAATAATGGGCAAACAGACAAGACCAACAAGCAGCCACTGGCCGTGGCCTCAATCTGCCTTGCAGGTATCAACAAATCAGATACTAAAGCCCTATCTCACAAGCCTGTATTTTCAGCTAGGATCCTTTCATACTATCCTTCTTACAAATTCCACTTAAAAGCAATTTTAACTGCCACTAAATTTGAAACAACCTATCTGGAAGGTTATTCCAAAACTTTTTTTTTTTCAATAGAACTCTTCTTGCAATTTCTAGTCCAATATGCAATGTATATGCATTTAATATCATACCCATTTTATCATTTAACTCAAAGAATTATTTTCCTTGATTAATTGTTGCTTCTGAATATTTCTAGAAAGGGTTGGCCCATTGCCTCCCTACCTCCATTTCATGAAACAAACCAAATTCTTCTTGTCTCTTCATAAGATGGACTCTTCATTTAATTGATCATCCTTCTCAGTGCTTTTTCAAATTTAAGTTACATTTCTTTGAAACGCGGTCACCAGAACTGCACACACTACCTTGTAGAAGGACTAACCAGGGCCTCTGGCAATGATGCTAACATTTTCCTGTCTCTACTGAAAAACAGCTTGCCAGGTGCATCCTAAAATCACTTTTTTTTTTTCACAGCTGAGTCACGTTAATAGTTCATAGTTATCCTATCACTGACAGACACACAGAGTCCTCTTTGTGCTTGCCTCCAACTGAAGATTATTTGCTTTATGCAAAGGCTCTTGATAATGGTCCCTAAAGGTTTACTTTTCATACGGGCTGTTAAAATTCTCCCTAGCTCTACTTCTCTAGTTAACAAATTTTATCTGACTCTTCCTGTATGACCATCTACCCTCCTTGGGATTGATGAGGCAAGGAGGAGTCTATGCTCTTCAGATGGGAGGACAAGCTCAGGGTTGGTGAAATTAAGTCTTAATTTGGAGCCAGGATGTGGACTGTGTACACACTCGCTATGTGAACAAATAGTGCTTAGCACATTGAGTGTGGATATGAAAGGTATGATCAAGAGCCACAAGACAAAAACCACATACTTTCGAAAACAGGAGTTCTGAGATTAGTCCAGAGGTGGGAGTGGATGAATCACTCCACAGTTGGGCTAGGGGTACATTTCTCCTCTGTGACCCCTTCCAGTTTTGTTCTGCCTCCAGCACTTGGGTATTCAGATGATCTGCCAGTCTTCTGCCAGTCACACACCATAAGCCCAGCAAGATAGCACATTTGAACTGCTTTAGAGCGCTACACGTGTCTCAAGAGTCCTAGCTGACCACGGCTTTAGCCCATTTTCTCATACCATGCGTAAGGCACAAATGCCCAAACAATATGTAGCCAAGAAATCCAACATCTTTCCATTACTTTATACATGTGAATAACAGACTCCATTGATTCTCCCTATAACTTGTGGCACTTTGCTATCTAGTGCAATAAGCCACATTTTTAGTGAGCCTTGACTTATCTGTGCCCAGTATTATGTGCTTCCAACACATGGGATACCTTCGTGATATTATTCTTGCAGACACAAGCTTGTTTAGCCATGCTTTGAGCCAGGCAGATATGAACCACCTCTGCCCCAGAAGAGATGTGCTTTAGAGCTGTACCTGGGCACAGGACTGGGCAGGTCAGAGTACAGGTTCAGAGTGCTTTTATCTGCCTCTGCAACACCATGCAGACGTACCATTACACTAGCTACATTGCTAAGATTCAAGTAGAGCTAAGCAAAACATTTGGGGTTAGAAAATCATTTCACAAAGATGCAAATTAAGTGCTCCTGTGCTGTTATACATAAAACAAAAACAAAATGCTGTTTCAGTTCAGGCTAAATCAGAATCTTTCTTGTGTTTTCCGTTCGTCTTCCAAACTGGAAAATCCATTATTTGTCCAGACTTTGATATCAGATTACAGTCCTTGGGCTTGCAGTTATCTTTTAGTCATCTTATTGGCAAGTGGCATGACAGCTCAGCTCTGACAGCCTTCTAAACCAGGAGCTCCTTGCCTTGCTCAAGGCTAAGGGAGGTGAAGTGCATTCTAAACGATGCCTTTCCACCGACACAGGAATACTTACTGCAGGATTAAGTCTCGTTGCATTTTTACAAAGACCAGTCATGTCCCCAAAGTCACTCTCCTTTTGAGGAATCTATTCAATTTTCATCAAATTACAATGAAAAACTCAAGTAATGCTGAAAGTTGATTCACCACATGTTATTAAGATTTTCCACATTATTACGATTAAAAAAAGAGAAGTTTAAAGCAGCAAGTAAACTGAAAACATTGACTCAATCAGACCTACTGCAATCAGTCACTCCAGAGTATAAGGAACACTTGAGATCATGGATTTTAATTTGTCTCTGTTAAAAATATGAAGTAATTCCTGAATGTTGCCAAGAGCCTGGAAGATTTTATAGCTGTTCTCCAGTTGTCCTGAGGCAGGCAGATTATCTTTCTGCTGAGTTTGCTGAACCATTATTTATCACCTGCCAAGACTGATTACTCACCCTCGGGACAATGACAGGGCTTTCCTTCCTCTGTTAATTACTGTCATCATTAATAGCCATGTCACTAATTAATATTCAATCATAATGAAAACTCCTCACTGTCATCTCCCATAACACCTTCAATTTTTAGGGTTACCGTCATGTTGGCTTTGCCTTGGCTTGCGGCTGTTTCGCTCACTGCAACCTACTTTTGCCACCTACAAAACACTGTGTAAGCCCTTTCTTAAACTAGCAAATTCAGATTTATCCTTACATGACACAGTGAAGATGTGAGTGAATCCTTTACAAGACCCTCTTCTGTCAGACCAAGATACAGATTCCTTTATCTATAAGTTTTTCAGAAAATCTCATCTTCATCCTCTCCTATAGGCCAGGCACTACTGATGGTCCCCACATAATTCACCTTCCTCAAAAGATCTTTTCTGGCTGTTTTTCAGATTCCACGTTTCACAAGCTCTTTCAGAGGACAAGAGAGGGAAACCCTCGACCCGACCACATTCTCAGTAGACATTAACGGGGCATTTGGTATCTTCCAAAAACAAATAATTGGATGTGTTTTCATGACAGAAAGCGTTGCTGGATCTAGGTAGAGGAATGGCTCCCATCTCCTCTATATTCCTCTCTATATATCTACATTTCCTCTAAGTTAGTATGCTCAGTTCAAGGATAGTCAACAACCTGTGAGCACCTAATTCCTCCTCGCCTATAATGAAATATATCCTGTTGCTTTAGGCTGTTCTTTGAAGCTGCAGCTGATGAACTTGCTTAATACCAACAAAATAGTTATATCTTTATGCCCAGATGGAATCACAATGACCATTTTATCTACCTACCTGGTTTAGAGACAGATTAGCAGTTTTCTGCTTCTTGCTGTTTTCTCCATTTTCCGTTAGGCCTCAGTGATCTGATAATAGTACCTTGTGTTCTCAGAAGGCCAGTGCCTGTCAATGTGACAAATGACCAGCCAGCCATGAAAAGATAAATTAAGAAAAAAAGTTCATATGGTATGAGGCCACAGGCAAGATGCATTTAATAAGGTGAGTCACCACCACTGTACCTGACACCTTTTTTACTCAACCTCAGTTGTTCTTCCTCTTCCAGAATAGCAGGAACTCGGAAAATCTAGGGCTACCTGTAATGGGATTTGCCCATCTTCTACTCGCTATGTGAAACAGCAAAGGAACATAGGATGATGCACCTTCCTCCAGCAGTTTCTGAAGATTTGCTCTCTGGAGTAGAGATATGCTGAGAACATGCTGAACAGAGAATACGCTGCTGATTCTGGGCAGTGGAACTGGGACCCACTGGGGCCTGCTTACGGACTGGGTCCACCCCTAGCAAGTTATATATATATATGCATATGTGTGTGCGTGTTTGTGTCTGTGTGTGCGTATAAACATACATACATTCATATATACATCCATACACGCACACACACATACATATATATACAAAAATACAAAAGTATTTCTAAGACATTAGCACACATACGCGCCTCTTTGCATTTCTTCTTAGGCCTGACAGAAAAGCTGCCTTTATTTATAAGAAATATAAATTTAAGTTGACAGACTAGCAAAAGCCTGAAAAGACAGGCAAGAACTTAAAACCTTTATTTTTGCTCAGTGTCCTGAGCTGGGAGAGCTGGTAAACACTGTGGAGGGTAGCTCCATGGTGATTTGACACATAACGCCTCGTATTACTAAGATGTGGCGTCAGTGATCAAGGACTAAAGTTTGCCCTTTCTCATGAGAGCTGCTGAGCTGAGCCTGGTTCACTGGATGCCATCCAGCAACTATAGCTGATGAGGTGAGACACTCTGGATCTCAGGTTGCTGCACAGCCTCACTTCACACTGACCAGTGTGAACACGGAGCAAAGCATTTTTTTTTCTAAGAAACAATACTGTCTGGTCACGTTATGAAAGAATTTGTCATACGTACATATCTACAGGAACAGATGTAAAATGTCATGGTTATTTCCTGGCTTTTACCAGTGTAACCCTAATATTGCTGAATATATTTTAATGACATTTTAAAATTATTTTTTTCATAGCCTTTTCAAAAGAAGTATGAAAAATCTGAAATGTTCACTTTTTCCTAGGCAGTATCCACATCCTCCATGACACACTATAGGAACAAAGAAGCTACATACCGAGCCTCTGTTGTTGGTCATCCCCAAATTCAAGGTTCAGTCTGTATTTTTGATGCAAAGGTGAAAATGTGTTCTCCTTCCCGTTACGTCATTCTTGACAACAGATGAACCCATTTTAGCACCAGATTTTCCAAACAATTTGCTCCTGAACTCGGACGAATCTTAAAATATTTATATCAGAAAAGCAAGACTGAAGGAAATCACAAGCAGTCAAAATGACTTATAAGAATATGCGCACATGTGCACAACCAGCCACTGAAGCTGCTTCTCTCTGCCAATCAGGGCAATCACACTAATATATGGAAATAATGTGGGTTTTTTTTCCAGACAGCATTGAATCCTTGGTAAATTTAGGAATAACAGGCTAATTACCTACCAATGCTGTTACTACCAGACTTGCAAACATAAACAAATGAACATCATCCATGCAAAAGGGTAAAACAATTTCATAGAAAATTTCTCAAGGCCGTTAGCATTCCTTGCTGCTATTTTTCTTACTCAGAGCCCACATCGACTCCCACAGTGATTTCTTCTAGGATGGAAGTGTAGAATCATGCTCACAGTAGGGATTTAATGTAAAGCTCAAATTTTTATGGTAGGGGAAAAAAGAAAAAAAAAAAAAGAAATCTCCAGGTTTCTCACTATTGTTGTGTTACAGATATACGGAAGCACTTTACAGAATTTGCCTACAATGAGCACATAAATAAATACCAATGCCAACTAAAACATTCTCAGCAGTTGACTCTGAAAATGTGGTAATTGTAGCTCTCCTCCATCAGCATGTGGTAATTGCACCACTCAGTGTCAGCAAGGAGCATCATCAAAGCTACAACAGCTTAGAGCTTCTAGCAATAGCAATTTTCCTTTACATTATATCCAGTTTAAATCCTGTTCGTGAATTATTAACAATCGTTAGCAGCAGGACTGTTACCCCTTTCTGATCAAAGCAGACAAAGTTTCTTTCGAAGGAGTCTTTATTTCTGTTCATCATAACTTTTCAATGCTTGAATGTAATTTTCTTGTAATAGAAAATGTGAAAATATGAAGCAAGAGAGCAGCTTGTTGAGAAGCTGGAAAGCAGCCCATGGAGCTAAGTTGCCCTCAGGCATTCCAAGAAGATGGAAAAACAGTGAAAAGGACAGGTGATTTGTACACTTCCTGGGTCAAAAATAGCCAGACCTGCTGCATTTTCCAGACATCAGCGTGGGTTATTTATCACAGAGTTTGGACTGATATGCCATTCCAACCCCTTTATTCTTCCCTCCTCTGCCTTCTTATACTCTTGGTTATCTACAGGAAGCTGTTCAGTATCCTTGCCCACTTAAACTAGATGTCAAAATTTCAGAGATGAGTTCCATACTAAATGCCAATCATAGGTTTTCCTATGTTGCTTTTGAATTTAGGCAGCACACTGCTTCTGTCGCATGAGCGCCCCTATCAGTATAAGCAAAACAATATGCTAATCAGACCACAGATTTATGGAAAGCCTATTAAAACGAACAACTCTGACGTTTGACTCTCTCCTGCTTGTTCTTGTCCCTGACACCAGGACCTAAAACAAAATTAACAGCATGCCTATTAACGGAGGAAAATTCTCTCACAAAAAGGGGGTGATATCTCAGACGTTAGCTGTACTGCACGGTGTTGACGGATGTTTGTGTCGTAGGAGAAGCAATAGGAGATAACCTTCCAAGCAGAAAGAAAATGCCACAGACTCCTGTAGTCATGTGAGGGAAAAGAAGATGAGCGGTTGAATTAGCTCAGTGAATGAGACCAGGTGAAGGTCAACACACTGGAGTCACAGAGCTGCTTGTGTGCTGTAACTAGGAATTGAACAGTAATTTCAAGCAACCCAGCGCTGACATATTTTCAAATAGCCTCTGAAGTAACAGGCTGCAACTTTACAGTTTAAACCATCAGCATTTCAGCGCAACTTTGCTCTGAAACATATAGGTTTCCAACATATAGGTTACATATAAGAAACACGTAGTCTCTCCTGCATGCATTTTAAACACAGCCAGATCAACAACACAGGGGCCTCAAATCCAAATCCCGGTTTACTTGGTTTACTCGGTTTACTTTCCCCCAATTAGTATTTCCTTCTTTTAAACTGCTATTTGGAGGGACTCACGCCTTCTCACCAAAGGGGTAAGACTACTAAAGTGAACCTACTTTCCACAATGCCAACCAGCAGAGACAGATTTTAGCTGGTCGGGAATCAATAAAGGATCTAGAGATGAGAGCGCAGAATCCTCTGTGGGCTGGTTTACCCAGTCAGCAGTGATAAATTAGAGCATAAGATCTTGGTGACACCATGGCTAGCCTGCCTCTGTTACGGTGCTGCCCCTTTCGAAACACTTCAGACAGCTTTACGACACATGAATGCGAGCAGTGTAAGACATACCCAGAGACGGACTTCTTGCCTTCAATACACTCACATCAACAACACTTAAAAGCAGACAACAAGCAGTGAGGAACAGAAAGGTGCTGCTAGCTGAGAGCAACGGCCTTAAAACGATTGCCGCTACAGTTGCATCAGCAAGGCTGCACTAACAACTCTCTTAATGGACATCGTTAATCCCAGTGAAAGGGGGCTGCCAGCACAGCTTTAACCAGTTCCTCAACTGGAAAAAGTGATACCAGCAAAATGTCTTTTTCCAGGTGAACTGCACCAACAGGAAGCACCTGGCGGTCTGCCAGCGCCAGACCTGTTCTCACTCCCCTTTGACACAGCCGCGCAGGGTGGGTGCCGGGCCGGCCCTCGCGCCCCGCTCGGCACCGCTGACTGCGCCAACGCTCGCCTTTGCCTGTGCAAAGGGATGCCAAGCTACGGCCTTAACACTGGCGCAATTACGCTGGTCTCCGCTAAGCTCTCCTGCCCCACCTTGGGGAACTGAGCTGCTGTTGGATCTGTGGTTGCGACAGGGAGGCCTGGCAGAATAAACATGGTGATAAACCCAAACATACACAGACACACCACAGATCATAACGAAAGCCCAGTGCAAACCTCCCTGCCCTTGTGTCTCTTGACTACTATTTGAACTCTCCCCAAATTAGGGACATATTTTGTGACCTGTGCCCAAATCTTGTTCTCTCCTCAAATGGAACAGTGAACAAACGGCTGTGTTATTACAGCTATAGCAGCAAACTGGAAAATCAAAAAATGAATAACTCCATAATCTGTATCACACAAATATCTACCCGTTCCCTCCTATAATACCCACAGAAGACAAACACACAGCCTTGAAAGCCATTATAAGCATACAAGAGGCAGGAACTTTGTATTCATGATCTCCCAGCAGCAACAGTTGCAGCATTTCACAGTAATATCAGAAGTTACCTCCATCTACAAATTGTTATGAACTGCAGATGTCTCAAGACATACCTTCACACCTACAATTTATAATAAATTTACAGTTGCTTTTCAGGTTGCTCTGCTATTACATCACACAAACTACTGGAAGTGACTTGTGTAACTTAACAGTTTGGCCTTTTGCCATACACTACTGTTTAGACACTGTTCCTCATGCTGTCACAACAATTCAGGGACCAAAGAGCCAGGCAAGCATCTGCACCTGCTGCTGCAGTCCGGGGGTTGAAGATTCCAGTGTCAGATCTTGTTAGGGCCGAGACATTTTTACTACCATGCATTTCATGCACACAGCCTTTAAATAAAAGGCCATCTTTCCATCATTCCAATCATATGTTTATATTTTTTAATAGCATACTTTCTTCTCAGGGAAATGGGAAGTTTAGTAAAGCGCAGAACTTACAGGTACGCTTCAGCACGCCATTATTAGGTTCTTTTACCCGGTGTCCTCACTTACAAAGTGGTTTTCAAATGTTATCAAATCAAGATGCTCCTTGCCCTCACCAGCGCTGCACAGTTTCTCTGCAAAAGTGTAAATGACACTGACTGGTGCAAGAGAGTAAAGTTCTCCAAGAGCTACAGAATTTTAATAATTTTAGTATTAAATTTATTTACTAGGAGATCTGGCCCCTGCAGTCTTCACGTAAGTCAGGCACTTATTGATTTCAACAGGAATTTTCTTTGCAGAAGCACTCAATTTTTAAACCTCCTAAGGAGCTCTGGCCATGACAGATCTGTCTTTCACAAGATCACACACTTCCCCGTTAACTGCAACAACATTATTGTCTGCTCTCCCTATTTCTGATAAGGATGAATAGCATCATCAAATTCTCTAAGAAACCTAGTTCATCCTGACATTTTGCTACACTTTTCCCTCTAGTTCTTCAGGAAAGGTTGAGAACCACATGCGGTGTTTGCAGTGATGCAGTATCAGTATCATTACCTGGAAAATGAAATAACCTAACATCTGTGGCTTTTTTCCCTCCAGGAGTTTGTTGCCCGGAAAATGAAACAACCAATATTGCACAGGGTTTTTCCTTTTGCCTGCTAGGCCTTTCAATCACATATACAAAGCAAGGGGCACTGGAGTCCAGTTTGCCTCACTGGATCGCTACACTGGTGCAGCAGTCCAGCAGAGGGACACTTCTCCAGCAGGACTGAGGTTGCACACACAAATTCTTTTAGCCAAGGGTAACTCCATATGAATTATGATCATTTAGCAAGTGCTCACAATACACTTCACACTGTGCTAAACAAAGAGAGAATATTGGCACTAATATTAAAGGCCATACTTTAAACAGCATTCTAAAATGGTGAGTTAGAGGTGTTTATACTGGCAAGAAGCAGCTAGTTTATTTTGCTGGCAACAGCTGAGTTCCTGCACTTCAAATTCGGGCAGAGAGCTATATCAGTGTAAGTTTTGATATGCAGGACAATTTAATGATCGCACTCAAACAATCAACAAGCACAAATCTGTTAGCATTCCTAACAGAGTAATAAGTTCAAAGCAGGTACATTTCCTTTTCCTTCTTATGTCTGACGGATTTCACAAGACCTCATAATAATAAAAGTGGTAAAAACAACAATCTGCTTTTCTAAAATACTTACATTGTAAAATTGCTTTTCCTGTCTGATAACCCTCCAAGTTTATTTTACCAAATAACTTCTGAAGGTAAGAAGCATTTGAAAAAACTGAAAGCAAATACTTTTCAGTTACGTAATTGAATCTAGCATCAAAACATTATGTAGCTTAGAGCTTTAGAATATTTGTATCTACATGATCTTTAAAAGGCATTTTTGTTTCCATACAAAGACAGAGTGAATCTACTTAGTAAAATATACTCTTTTCTTTGTTTTACTTTTTTTCCCCCTCTGAAAAGTTTAAGAACTGCATTTCATTAAGTCCCCTCCAGGTAAATATGGATTTGGACTTGGAAAAGCTTATTGGCTACTCAAAGCAAATACTGAAGATTTCCTACAGTACCTGTCCCCAAATTCAGGATGGGCTCAGCAAGAGACAGGGATTTGTATCAGGAACCTAATGTCCTTGTCCTCTCCCTTTGGTAGCACACGAGCACAGAGCATAGCCTTCATAAGGCTGCTCATCGCCCAGCAAAGTATCAGTCTAGTTCAAAATACATCCTCAGAGAGCTTTGTGGTGTAACGTCCAACAATATTTTAGCAACCCAGACTACCCTGCTACTTTCCTAGTCCATCCAACAAAGCCTCGGTTCGAGGTCCAGCAGCTTCACCCAGCGCTTTCTCGATATCTCATGAAGATAAGTCATCGGCTGTCACTGCTGATTGTCTGCTGACAAAACCCAGCTTGCTAGCGCTCCCTAAAAATAGTGATGCCAAACACATCGGCAACTTTGTACTCTGTGAACTCATCCACGTCCTGGCTAGCAAGGCAGGACCAGGCTCTGACCTGACGGTGTTTCTCAGCAGACACCGTACGTCTGCGCAAATTCGCACAAAATATCCTTATAATGGAACAAAACAAGTTTTGAATTATGTAAAAATTGTATGTTTTTAAAAGCCATACTGCTCTTTTAAAACAGCAATATTGTTGTAAAGAATGTTTTGGAAATTACTTCTACTCATCAGCAGTTTTGATGTTTAAAGGAGAGAAGTTTTAAAAAACCTTCAGTGGGCAGAGCTTCACAAGTGATTGGAAAAACTAGAAGTGGGTAAATACTTTAACAAAAACCTTCCTGTAAATATTAAGATTTTAAAAAGTAAATACTTTTGACCTGTGCTCACATCACTTCTGTATTTGCTTTCCACTAATAATAACCATTTCATATTTATATTGTTATATCCCCAGGGTCCCTCTGGTAAGCACTGTACAAGCACAAACAGAGTTAGTCCTGTCTCCGAATTTTGTCACAGCAGTAAGTTGACCGACAGGACTGTAAGAGCAACAGTTAAATTTCAAGGAGCAGTGACGGAAAGCAAAGGGCTGTGTAAACGTGAGCTGGAAAATTACCTTTAAAAGTTACAGGCACTGACAGCAGGATAGAGAAAACGCCAGGTGGACTTTACGGCAAATCAATGCTTATCAAAACGAAGACACATCTTTCCTAGGATCTGGGATACACCAGCATGCTTAGGAGCGCTCTGCAGGCCAAGCGTTACAGATGTCCTTCCAACGCTTTAAGACCGCGTTCTCACTTAACACACGCGTTACCTTTTCCCTTGTTCTCCACCCGTTGCCCGTTCTCCCACGGCTCCCCAGCGCCCTTCTCCCTCTGACGTTGCCCTGACACCTGCGGAAGGCAGCCGGGAAGTTGATCGCAAGGAGCATCATCAGCTCCACCAGAAACTCGGAGACAAAGCATCGCTGCCTGCAGCAGGCAGAGGCGCTGCCCGGGCGGGCGGCGGCGGCGGCGGCGGGGGTCCGGTCCAGCCCGGCTCGGTTCGGCCCGTGCCGTGCCGTGCCGTGCCGTGCCGTGCCGCGCCGTCCGGGCCGGGCTCCCCGGCTGCCGCTCACCGCCGCCAGGTGGTGGTGTTGCCCGGCGAGCGCCAGCGCAGCGCGCAGCCCTCCCGGCACTTGGCACCGCGGACAGGCATGCTGCTTCGGGACTTCTTTTACATCAGCAGTCGTGACCGCTCTGAACATAGCCCCGTTCGGTTCTCGGTTTAGAGCTACTGACCCGAAATCTAGCCCGCATCTACTCACGCAAGGCTGTGGGTAGGAGAAAAGATTTCTGACGAATTACAGGGCTCCAGCCCTTGTTCACGATTTTAAAACGTAACTGATTTCATGGGCAAATAAACAGAAAGTCCAGGCTGAGAGGAGAAGACAGAGGCAGGGACCCTGCGTCTCTCCCTGCTGGGCGAGAGAGGCACAAAGGGACACAAAGGGTCTCGTCCAAACTCACCCACAGGGTAAAGGGAAGGGAGGCGGGAAGGCAGACGCTCCCAAGAGAGCAACAGGGAGAATTACAATGGCACCCTAAAATACAACAGGTCACACCTTCAGGCTGTATCTGAAAACAAGCATGGAAAGGAGGAGTGAGGAAAGGCCTTGTTTATCCCCTGTTTATTTTTCACTTGTACCGCAGGATCATGCATTTGCAAGGCACACGCTTACATGTGGGATGCTCTTTTTTTTTCCCGAATGAGTCATCAGCTCCTTGTGGGAAAAGTGCCCCAGAAAGATGGTGACACAGCGGACACTGTGTAGCAGGCATGAGGCTGCCAGCCGGCACGAGTGGCAAAGAGTAGTCTGTCACCTCACTCAGTGCAGGCAGCTCTCAAGCTTGGCTGTTCTCAGAATAAAGTTAGGCACACACAAATATTTCTGAGGTCTACTGGGGATGCCAAGTTTTTCATGATGGTACAGACTCTGCTTTTAAAAAAGGTATCCACTTAACATTTTATTGGGGGAGGTAAGGGAAAACCTTTGTTTCTGCGCATCTCAGAGATGCAAGCAGGTGAAAGCTCAGACTCACGAGGAAGACTCTCGTATGGCTGAAGTTTTGAAATCTGATTTTCTTCTACCCTCCCAGAGGACAACCACCCCACCGGTACTGAAGGGGTTAAAGTAGTGACCTTACAGATGAAATTGAATCATGTAGGAGAAGGGAAATGTAAGCAGTTAAAGATACTGGGATGAAGATGTACTGGGATGAATAAAAGTTTTAAAGAAAAATATTTTGAAAACACTACAGTATATTTATCTGAAAAACATAATAATAGAAACAAATAAAGTAGTCAGCTCCAAAAGAAAACACTTTAAATCCAGGACAGAGGGGAAAAAAATGAAGCTAAAGTCACCTCTGTCTTACAAAATGTTTTCTCACACAGATCTGCTTGAGGAGCACAGGTCAGAGAGTAATTTGCTGGATTCCTCACTGTATGGTCTCTGTTGCAAGAACAAGCACTAAGTTAATGTGTGGAAGAAATGGGACCAGAAATACTGCTACACAAAAGCAAGGTAACTAACTCAGTAACAGTTAATGATGAGACACGATTAAGCATAACAACACTGAATAGATGTATTAATGTTATAAATATTATATAGATCTCAATATAAAATATGCTTCCAAAGGCGATGTAAAATCCAATCAACTCTGATATAGCAAAGGCCTCCCTAAGTGGCCTTGTATGTTCTATGAAAACGTACCATTACTGAGTCCCAAAACTGCACTTATATTGGAAAGGAACTGTCTTCTGTGTGCTGTTGGGAAGCCTTTACTGGATCTCTCCTCTCAATACTGCCAGGCTAGATATCTAGACACAAAAGATGTCAAAATTAAGTCTAAGCAAGGAACAACGCAGGCTCTTACGCTACTTGTGAAACTCAGCTGGCATTGGCTGTTCTTCCTTTGCTCTCCTTCTCATCAGCTGCATATCTGAATATAAGCATTTATTGACAAAAAGGGCGAGAAAGACAGAATTTCTATGCTCCAACTAGAATCAAAGTACAGACAGCAAGTTGTAAGCTTCTTCCACACTATCCCTGTGCCAAAACTGCCCTGGAGAGACCTTGCGGAAACTGGGAGGGAATTCAATTTTCGAGGTCACTTATTCCCCACCATGTACTTGGCATTGCCAAGGATGGTGCCAATGACAACTGTGATTTCTTTTGATGTAAAAGTTTCTCCATATGGAGTCAAATTGTAATCCATAGATCATCACACACAGGCAATTCTCAACATCCTGAAATGCTTTTGAAAGCAAATACTCTAGAAAAGCCAGTTTCTTTCATTCTTTCTTCTTCCTCCCTCCCTTCCGTGATTTATGTAGACTAACCATATTTTTTGGTTATTTATGTAGGATAACCAGGGGCTATATCTCATATTCCTTGGCCAAAAATTGCAAATAAAGTTTCTTCAGCCAAATGCAAATATGATCCAGCCAGCACTGGCTGTGCCTTCTCTTCCCTTGCTACGGCCAGCATTTTCTATTTTGTATCAACTGCACCGCTAATGTCACTGTCCATAGTCTGCTGAAGCCAGTCTAAAGTGTGGCTGGTCAGTGTCTAGGACTGCAGGATCTCATAAGCTGAGCAGACTCCATGCAACATAGTGATTTACTCCAAAATAACCTTTTTAACCAGTTCATGCTCTCATTAGCAGTAGCTTAAGTTGCATGCACTGAGGCATGTGTAGATGTCCTGGAAAGCACAGGGCTGCAGCCTCTCAACTACGAAAGCATATGATTCACAGCTGCATACCGTGCACTGCCAGCTCAGGTTTGCTCCTCCCTTGCAGTAAGAAGAGAAAGCGTAGTAGCAAATAGAGAAAGAGTGAGAGGATGTGCATGTACAAACTAGTCCCATCATAGCACAGCAAAGCAGCAGAAGAATTAGGAAGAGTCTTAGAGGGAAAATAATTAGGCTGAAAGAGATCAATGATTCTTACAAATGGTCTGTTTGCATCAACACTCCTGTAACCCACAATCAGCAACGGCTTTTGTTGCATCAAGTTTCATCAGTACCCAGAGCTGCCTGAGGACAAATGCAATGTAAAGTCTTTGCCTGCCAGAAAAACATTTTGTTTTGCATTTTAAATATAAACCCTACAAAAATCTCTATTCTGTGCCTCTTTGAAACTTTATAGGCTCCAAAAGGCACGGCTGCCCGGGAAGATCTGGACCTCACAAATACCTGGCTTCACAGAAAGAACTGGTCTTGTTAGGATCCCCTGAGGACATTGGTTCCCAGTAAACAACAAATGCTCAGATATATCAATCAAGATGGATAGCATAAAAGCCTACAAAAAATACAAACCATGCCTACAGACTTGAGGCCTCTCTCTAGTTAGACTGTCTATCTCATGAGCAGGCCACAAGCAGATGAAAATAGCAAAAGCACAATTTAAAAAAATACGACATATTTATTTTAACGTGGTTAAACTGTTCTTCTGCTCCTTCTTGAGTGCATGGCAACCAGAACCTTTCCCTCCAATCTAGATAGGTATGCCAAGGTAGAACAGATAGTTCCACTGTTTGAAATGTAAACACAAAATGGTAAAGCCAACACGTTTATTTCATGATCATCTGAAATCCAAATTTACAGAAAACTGGCTGTTTTTAGGATAAGCAACCAAGTCCAGGAAGCAGAGCAGTGACATCAAAGCATAAAGACATACGGCATGTCCCTGAAGCACTACTGCAGGGATGACCAGTTTACAGCTTTTGAGCCACACGGTATTCATGAGTGGTTCAAGTGAGGTTCCCATCCCAGGGAACGCGTGCCTCATGACTGCTTGTGCTTGCCTGTGGGCTTCTAGGTAATCTACATCCCTGACTGCAGGAGAGAGGGTGCATGTGTTGCTGGATTACCATCGAAACTGGCTGCAAGCCATTTTGCACGAGGGAGGTGGGTACCATGGGGAGTCATGGGCACCTCCACTTGCAAATAGCTCTTCCAATTTTTATATTTCTAAGGCTTATAAAATGTGGCTTCTGAGGTCAGAAAATTGGACTCTAGTCTTTTGGCATGATCCTATTATCCACTCTGCAGCATGAGTTACCTAGTTAGCCCAGGGAACATTTTGACCCATCACCATGCCAAGCTGCTGTGGCTTGGAAATAGCTGGCTGGATTAAGTTCTGGTCCTAGGGAAGACTATAACCACCTGTAAAGCAGACCAGTTTGACAACTAATGAATTCTTCCCTGAGGAGACTGAGACTACACACAAATCCACAACACCCCCTGCCAAAGTATATGCTAATGAAAGCAGCTACATTGTTGATAGGACTTAATTGCTTCATTAGTATTAAAAGGATGTAAGAAAAGTTGATCTACAGCAGAAACAAATAGAGGCTTTTATCATTGTGCTTTTATCCTTTCCGCAGGAGAAATAATCAGTGGCTATCAGGAAAGGAGACAAATAGGTTCCCAGTTGGCTTAGATTCAGAGATATTTCTTCTTTTTTTTTTCCATGAAAAGCTCTGAAATTTTATCATCTAGTTATTAAGTGCACATTTTAGTCTTAAACCTATTTCAGAGTGACTATACGGTTTATGCTGGTTCAGATTTCTCTCTTTTATGAAACTAAGTTTTTGGGTGTTTGTATGTTGTCTGCAATTTGGCTAAAGTAATCATTCTGACAGTAAAACAATGTACCTCACTGCCTACTTCTCCTCTCCGTCTCCGTAGCTGTTTGTGCCCCTCTGCCCCTCTCAACACACACAAAGACATGGATATTTCCCTTTGACTGTTCCTGGAGCATGGCAGAGGGACAGCCTTTCATGAATTTAAAAATTTCTCCTAGACACATTTGCTACATTTTTTGATTGTAAAGCATGTCAACTGTTGACTATGGACAGCCTTTCCATATTCCTAAAAGAAGATGCTGGACACAAGTTTCAAAAATGCCAAAATGACTTAGGATCCCTTGTTCCATGTTCAAAACTGAAAGGCCCTTAGGAGTCTGCATCCTATTGGCTTTCAACAAAGACGTACAGACATTTCTTCATGTCAGATTTACCTTTCTAAAGGTACTTCAAGTGTTTCTGCACCTAGCCATATACTCTAGAGGAGCTTACCCTTAGAAACAAGCATCCAGCTCTTTCTTGAGCTGGTAGGTAGTCCCAAATTAAGTTTCATAATTCATTAGGTACTTCATTTTCCCTTTGCAATTTTGCAGCTGGTAGTTTGTAAAAAAGATGAAGATTTCTGGGAAAACCTAAACAATTTTTTCTCCAGTCACACTTTTACTGGTAATTATACATAAAAAAAACCCAAAAAACAAAATATGTGCATACTTCAGCTCACGTACAGCAAAATAAACAGCAATGTAACTGACATCAGTCTTCCAGAGCTGCAAAAATTTCTTCTAGAATAAACTAGAACCTCTATTATTCTTTTAGAATAATATGTATCAAAATGGTACATTAACGGTAACTGGATAATTTCTTGCATGAATGTATACTCTCCGTGCAACATGAAAGGGGCAAAGCATTCCACAGTTCACATATTTGACTAACCTTAAGCTACACATTCTAGGACCTGGAAGGCGTTTGTTGTTTTTTGTACATTTCAGGTATATCTATAAATCCATGTTTAAATCTAAAAACCAAATTAACAAGCATTGTATCAAAACGCTACCATTCAGCATGATCCCAATCAAGCATAATGGTGTCAAACTGTGCGTGTGACACAAGCACAGCCCAGACATGAGAAGAGCAGATGGGTGGATGGCCAGTTGCAAACAAGTTAGGTACAGCAGAACAGGTCAAGAGGGTCCAGACGGGATGTGTTGGAACAAGAAAGGGAAAACACTTCCTTAAATTATAGGAAAAGGTGAAACCTTAGCGTACATCTACACACCGAGGGTTAGATGTCCTGGCTATTCAGCGTGATAACCACAGAATCTTCCAGGACGGAGCAGTTTGTACGCCACGGCACTACTGTTACCTCCAGGTATAAAACCGCTTTCTCAGCCAGCCTCTTCATATACGTATCTTCAAATACGTAGATGAATTGCTTACCTGACTACCACTTATTATATTAGTCAGTTGTTAGTGAGGTTAGAAGCAAGGGGCTATTTTGAATACCTGCATGTTAATCTGAATATCCTTTGGATCAAACACTTGAATCTGGCTCTATGAGGGTCCACTTTTGTGTATCTCATATATGCAAAGTAGAATGTATATTACGTGTACATTTCTAGAATGCACATTTCCCATATGCCAATGTAAAATGCTGCAGAAATGATAAACATATTCCAAACTATTTGCTAGAGGACTTTTTATCTTTACTGAGAGGTAAAAACATTCATTCTGCATATCTGAAAATGAATACATAAACACATTTAAACATAATGACAAAAAATTTGACTGTGCCCCCACCAAAACCCTCAGCAGCAGACTGCTGGAGGCTGGAGAATATATCAGCACAATATCGCTATATGTTGCTGCTTTTCTTATATGCTTCTTCAGGTATCCACTACCAGTCACTGTTAGAATATAGGCGGGCATTGGTATGGCTCAGAATAGCCATTCTTATGTATGTCCTTTAGAGATTACCTTTGGCAGATAATATTTGCTAAATGACTCCGCATTTCAGTCTCACCTCAAAGAAATCTTCTGTATGCTCATTTATCATTAGGTGAGATCAGTCTGTTCAGGATCTGCAGATTATGAGGAAACAGGCAGAAGCAGGAGGGGAGAGACACAGTTGAAAAGGATATGCTTTATCTTCTGCCCCTTCCAAGTCCTACAGGGAACTTGCAAAGGTATCATCTTCTCCATGATTGTTCAAAGGGCAGCTACATGCACGGATGTCCACAGCAGCCTGGCTTCATTTGAAGCTGCCCTTTGAGAAAACTAGGGTCCCAAAGTCAGCAGAGGTGCTGGATAGTCTCTCTCGTGCAACTCTCCTGCAGAAACCCACCTCAGAACATTTAGAGGAAATTCCCTAGACAAATCTGGTAAAGTCTCTTCAGCAAGTTCTTCACAAAAATATGGTATCGCACATTATCATCACTACTACAGCCCCACCCCTCAGTTTTAATCATGTGCGGAGAGTAGGCTGTGTATTATCCTGTGCCTCTATAACATACCATGAACGTGCCTTCTTCAACACTGTATACATACAGCTTAACAGTAAAAAAGACAAGTGTATACGATCAAACAAAACGCAGCTGTCCTTCATGTTAACATGCAAGTCTATATAGGCTTTGATTAGCGTTTTAGAGAAACAGGACAGTGGAAGTCAATAATGACTTTAAAGAAATCAAATTTGCTATATTTGGGACAAAACAAAATGGACTTTGCTGGTGACTCCCTCCCCTAGTAAAGAGAGGCAGAAGTGGGCTTGGAGGCTCACTCAGGCTCATTAGGCACTGCTGACCCGCCAAGCAACACAGCTAAAGAGCAGATGCTACTTTCATTTAATTTAGCAATGCCAGCAAGGTAGCTCAACAGACCAATGCAGACATGACACAGAGCCAACTGTGTGTTTCAGCTCATGCTGTGGCAGCACATTAACATACCTCTCTCAGTAACACCTGCTAAGGAAGCCCCTTCTCTGACCTACGGTGCAAACCTCCAGGTCCATATTAACAATCGCTGTTACACAGGGGTAGCCTAAAATGAAAATATGTAACCGCAGGTGTCCATAACAGTCAAGATGTGATTGCTTTTCAAACTCTCCTCACATGCCCTTCAAGTTTCCATTCCTATGTTCATCTTACCACACGTATCTGCCGCGGGATCACCCTGACAAATGCTTTAATTCTGCCTCTGCCTAGGATCTTGCTTGCCATGTTTCCACCTTTCCACTTCTCTAGGATTGAATTCAGAAGTGTCCTCTGATAAGCCCGTTACAGTGAACCTCCTGCAGCTGGTTTAGATCAGCAGGTATAGCCTACCACATCCCACTGGGGGGACAGTTTGTATCAACAAGCCTTCTAAGCACAAGGTTACTTCTAATCATACATGCACTTTGATGAACTAGTTAAAGGTAACGCAAAAACTGGAAGAGAAGCCAGCAGTAAGCCACTGCCCACTTACCGGGTTTATCTGAGATCCATTATTCCTCCTTCTCTCCGGCCCCACGCAGTAGTGGTAACGGAGACTATGACTACCTACACGTAGATGGCAGTGAGAAGCGAGCACCTTCTAGCGGCTATAGCAAGGAAAGAAAGGTTTTTCGCCTAAGTCTCCATGTTCACTTGCACTGCAGCCTTCTTGCCTAACACTAAGTCACTTACTCTTTCGTTATCTTAACCGTCTGTGTGAACAGATACAACAAAATCTTAGAAGGGCACAGTCAACCTGCACAGTTTAGCAACGTATACAGACAGAAAACCCCACATGAAATCACAGGCAAGGAGCTCAGCTGTTGGTGTCTGACCTGTCTTAACTTCTTCATTGGTAAGTTAGGGTGGTCAATATAGCCTTTCATCCCTGGATAGTCAGCACCAAAGACATGTAAAGGCTTCTTGAAAGCATCATATTGATAAACACATTTTTTTCTATGTTCCTCTAACCTTGTAAGTAAAGTACACCTACAATCAGTTTTCTTTAAAGGTATGTCAGCAGTGTCTTCAACCTTGATACTTATATTATGGCTCTCATGTACTTTTTGCACCATGAACATAAGTACACTGTAACATAACACATCAGAAGAGAAGGCTCCCGTCCTGCTGAGACTTTAGCACGTAACCCAGACAAAGTGTTAGAAGTGGAGCTTTCACTGGCGCGCTTGGCACAGAAAAGGGTTCACAGAAAGAGCTTTTGAGGAGAGATTCAAAAGGGAAGGCATCAAGGTGCCTGGCATGCAGGTTGTGAGAGGCTGCTCCAACCATAAGAAGTGGCATGGAAGAAAGTTTGAAGCTGGGAGGAGAAAGAGGACGCCAAACAGGGGTGGAAATTAATTTTAACGAGTGCTGGGGCAGTGCAGAACAAAATGATGAAGGGATGTGGGCTTGCAGTGAACTGCAGAGGAAGAGACTGTGCAGGACACGCAAGATGGGAGGGAGTAACTTCACATGAGTGCAGAAAGGGTAGAGAGGGACTGAAGAGCTAATCAGAAGAAGCAGTATCTCTTCATTTTAAAAAGTGCTTTTAAAGGTCCTAGTAAGGCATCTACTGTGGTACACAGATGCAAACCTGTAACATAATTTGTCCCTAGAAAGTTTTAACCGTGAACAGACTAGCCCAGGAATCCCAGGAAAGAGGAGTGGGTGGTCACAGAAGCAGAAGGCTATTTTCAAATAATCTTTTTCAACAGCATGGGCCCAACCAGAATGAACCCTACTTTAACAACAGCACAGCACTTTCAAAGCTCTTTTTTTTTTTTTTTTTTTTAGTCTAGTACTCTACACCTTAGTTTGACTTTTCCAGAGCTAAGGCAGTCTGCTTTTAGTCATTGGTACTATTTTGATTTGCATATCATGCATCTCTGTTTTGGAAACTGCTTCATGGCCTGTGACTATTTTGAAGGAAATCTGTGCAATCCATTCCTGAATCCATTCAAACTGTTAACAACTTTTGATTGCTGAAAAGAGGTAATGAAAGGGAACTTAATTTAGCACCTCTGGATTAAACAGCTGAAAGGCCAGGACGAGAGGAACTGGCACCACAAAGGACAGCTGTTTCCAGAGCTCGCTAAGATGATAGGGACTCTAGATCTTATAAAAGAGAGCTCAGTAGCACTATACAGAAGCTTGTCATGACAGAGGTGGGACTCCAACTTTTAATATTTCGATTAAAGAATGCAATGGCTGGTGGAAAATACTGAGCTATTTCTATCTCCTTGTCCCTACAAATGCCCTCACACTGCTGTGGGTGTAATTACATAAGACATAAGCACCCTTTAATGGAAGGGTGGAATCATTTAAGGAAAACAGCTGGCAAATTTAGAACTAAGTAGGAGCATAGAAACGTCAGTGCCAAACTGAGACCGTGTCAAACATGACCCAGATACCTAATTAGAAGTTATACTCAAATCTATCTTGCACAAGGCTCAGGAAAAAGGCTGATTGGATACAGTAAAGAGATTGCAAGAGATATACTCTAGCGCTTTATTACCAGGATTATATTAGACACTTTTCTGATCTCTTCCCCAGCTTTAATTACATAATGCTAACAAGCTTGCCAGGACAGGGGAGGGGAGAACGGCCTTACACTGTAATTATGTAAATAGCCTCCATCTATGAACTTTGGGGGAATGTCAAAGCAGCCACAAAGCTTCCCTACAGATTAGAAAGGTGAGAGTTCAGGCTTTGCCTTGGATTCAAGTCTGTCCCCAGCTGACCTGCTTTCAGCAAGTGTTCAGTCATTCGGACTGAGGAGCCAGAAGGAGGTTGCTCCCGTGCGTGTTGTGGGCTATGGAAACTCTCCTGCCTTGATCATACTCGCCTAACAGGCCACCTCATTTCCAAAAAGTACCTGAGCAAACAAGACTGGAAAATGTGAAGGAATGTACAAAATGTGAGCGTCACTCTGTCTTGAGCTTATGTAGGCTCACGCACAGAAAAAGCTTCTGTAGCCGACTCCCAAGCTAGCAAAGGGATTAATAATAGACATGCATATAACACATTAATTAAGAATGACCCTGTCAGAGCTAACTATAATCAATAAAAATATTATTTTCTATTAAGAATAGAGGTTTTAGAAAGGAACAAAATATAACACTTTCCAAGAACAAAGCTCTGGCTGCATTTATTTTAATTTTTCCTTATGCTGTTCTCCACAGGGGCAGACTGTATTCAGCAGAGAAATAAGTTCCTTTGTCTTTTTAAATAAAAGCATCAAAATACAGGGGGATACACTCACAGAGGTCCACACAGCTGATCCTCTACAAAAATCAGGTGGACCCACAAGCAGGTTTCAGTCATCTCAGAATGAATGAGATAGTCCCTGAGGGAAAGCCCAAACAAATTAAGAATGGGGAAAAATGGTCTGCAAAGAAAGATTGTAACATGTTGACACATTGTCTTCTAGGAGCCAAGATATGAAATAACGCTCAAAGGCTGGATGTGTTTGTGAACTTGATGCTCAAGGACCATTGCTGACAACAAAAGCAAAGAACTGAACAGCGAACAAGTGAACAATAGTCATTGATACAAATGGTGCTGAAATATGCTGACATACTACAGGAAAAGTGGAAGTTCATTCACTCATACATCATGGATAAGAACAGAGGTAATACCATGCTTTCAGACCCCTTCTTGATAGTCCTCTTCCTGCTCTTGCGAATTTTCACCCAGTAGGCAAGTGGTAACATGAGCTGTCAGTGTGGTGCTCCACCTTTAAGGGCGAATGCGGTTGTGGAACAGGATCAGTGAGGCAGGTTATATTACTGCTGCACTTGGCTCTAATGCAGCTGTTAATGGAATACTTTAGCCGGTTCCGGTGTTTGCTATTCAAAAAAGTTGTAACAAAATTGGAACGGATCCAGAGGAGAAGCACAAGAGGAATCAAAGGCCTGGAACCAGCAAGGAGGAACGTCTTTTGGGCTATTACCTTTTTTTTTAAGGGTGACAGTAACTTCTTTAAAGGTTACTGCAGATTCTTCACCGCAGGCATTTTTTAAATTGGATACCTTCCTAGAAAATCTAAAGGTTTAAAGAGGACTTGAGGCAGGGAGACTGTACGCAAGGCAGATCAAATTGATGGATTACCACGACTTCTTTTAGCCTTACTTTCTAAGATATTACGCGGGTCACCATGACGGGCAAAGGCCTCTGCCCCTCCTCTGCCTATCCACCACTGGCGTTCTCCTCCACTGTGAATGTGCACCGTGCTTACAAAATCTTAAGGATGTGCTGCAACCAGATCTGTGAAACCTTTTCACCCGTATTATTTACTACCAGGGACATCAATGCACTGTCCAACCTGACCGCTCTCAGCTCCCACTGGGCACAACACAGCATCCAGGCACACCAAATTGTTGTGGCAAAGCAAATGTCCAAAATCAGTAAACCAAGGCCATACTGACAAATTCATTTTGCAACTGTTTTACAAGTTCAAGTTTTTGGACCTTTTCAACTTCCACACATGACTTCTCCAAGTGCATCTTACAGCACTCCAAGAAAGCGAGCTACCAGTTTGTGTCAAGAACCTGATACTGTTTGGAGGTCTGAAGTCAAATCAACTCTTCCTGCTTAAAGAAAAAGATCTCTAACATAAGATCCATGTAGAAATAAAGTAAAGAATAAGTGATGCACCAGTGCAAAACTATATAAACCACATTTTATAAGATCTAATCTCTTGTTGCTGTATGACAAGAGAAATAAACGTTGACTAATGTGCTACTGTTCAATTCACTAGTTTTCAAAAACTGCAGTCTTAATAGTCTTACCATTGAAATTTTATTGAAATACAATAACCTTTTTTTTTCTTTCACAGCTACTAGTGTTCCTTTAGAAAGCTCACTCTTCGCAGTCTCTCTGGTGGGAGGAAAATGTAGAGACCATTCAACAAAATAACACTGCACTTTTTTTGTGTGTGGCCAAATATCTTATTTGCTAAAAAGTGTGGTTTTCAGTTAATCTAATGCATTCAGGCAGTTGTGATGAAATTTACTGAATACTTTGGGCAAAATTAAAGCAACAAAAAAGAAAAAAAACCTCAGTGCAAATTCACTCAGTTGAATTTGCAAATGATTTTGGCATCATCCAGAAAACAGACAAGATTTTCAGAAAAGAAATACGTGAAGCAATCCTGTCCACAATAAAAACAGGACCAAAAATACCAGAATAATGCTTTCCATGAAATATAAAGCAAAGAACCACAAAAAAGCTAGAATAATTGGACATAAAGCCTTCCCCTGTTATGTTACTTTTCTTATGAGTCCATGTTATACTATGTTTATTTTTTTAAGTGAGTTTAATTAGGATTTTGTAATAACAATCTTTTCAAAGTTGCTTACATATTTTTCTTCTCCTTTCTGGTTAAGAGTCAAACCAAGTGTGATTCTGGCCATATTGTGGAGGGAGCTGCCTGGAAAAATTTCTTATTGTGCAAGAGGCTAGAATGCAATCCTCAGACTGCAATGCAAGCAGACAACAAATAGGAATTAACTGAATGAACACCTAATTGCTTACTTTTATTTCTCTGCAGGACAAAAATATAATTTTCCTCTCTGCATGTGGTAGTGAATCATACATCAAAAATATCCAAGCTCATCAATTCACACCACACTCAAAACAAATCCAGGGGAAACCAGCATGCAATATTGAGAGATTCAACTGCACAGAAAAAGTTAAAGAAAAAATGTAAATGTGGAAAAAAAAAAGGCTAGTTATTTATAATGATGCATATATAGAAAGCCTGAAAGTTGTTTGTTTGTTTGTTGGCCATCTATTTTGGAAAATTCTAGGCCCAAATCTATAGAATTCTCAGATTTAATGCAAATAAATAACAGACTAAAGAACTGAGTATTTCTATTTGAACAGGCAGGACGAAAGAAGTTACTCACCAACCACTCAGTCTACCCATATAAACCAAGGAATGCAGCGTGTCTGCACTAGCACTATTCTAACCCCCTTCAGCTATGACATTTTTCTGGGGACATATTCTAACTGTCTCCAGTACAGCTTTTAGCAACAGTGATTTCTGGCTGATGTGAAAAAAGCTTGTGCACTATTTAATTCTTTGTATTATTTAAAGTAAAAAACAAAAACAACCCTTCCGTTTCACTTTAATGCCCAAGAGTTACATTAATGGCAACTTCAGGCATGTAAACGAGGCATATCACACATAGAAGAATCACTCATCTATCAAAGCTAACGTACATGCCAAAGAGTGGAAAATACGATTCATGAGACTGGATTTACAGTTACTGAGGTTAACTTTAAGTTTCCTGACTTTGATCAATGTGTTGTTCTAACGAAATGCAAAAGTCCAGAACGAACTATTGTGTTTTGCAATTTAAGCTCTTTAATTAAAAAGCAAGTAGAAGCCTGCTCATTAAATACCCTGAAAATTACTCTGACTAAAGCAGCCAAAGAATGGTAGATAAGAATGAGCAGAATATATGCATGGAACATTGAAGCAGATGTATTCATGGAATAATAGGAGTGGTTTATTTTTTTAATGGCTAGAATGCCATCAAACTAAAGCATAGATTCAAAGTAATGACTTTTGTCAAACTACACTCACTAAAGAGCTGCTCATTCAAATTACTATTGACTACCACTGGGCCATTGGTTTTAGATACCATTGGTTTTGCAGTATCTCAGGTTAAAAGTGGTTTCTCTATGGGTCAGCTCTCCACGTATGTCTCGGTGGGTATGCAGCTTCCCAGGCACAGCAGGAGCAGCGTTGCTCTGCTGTACATCTGATGCTTGGCAGCCCAGAGCAGTGTTGGAGGCAGGGCAGAAACAAGGCAAGAGGTGTGAAAAAACAAAACTCTGTTGGTGGATCCTTCACCACACAGCTCCCAGGTTGCTGTGAAGTGAAGACAGGAGAGATGAAGTATTACAGCTTGAGTGCAATCTGCTCAACAGTCACATACAGAAATCAAAGCTGCACAGTACTTATAATTAATCTCTGCTCTTTTGCTGTGTCATTCAGATCTGGAAACAAACTTTTGTAATAATGCTGTGCTTTTGAAGATAGCAGGATGAACGTAGAAAACTATTAATCATTCATTCCTATGAATTTCTACAGGCATTGAAATACTGTTGACTTTTCTTTTTAATGCTTTATTCATTAGCCACAATATTCCATCAGCTAAATGCTGTGTTTCAGAATAAGACTGTAGTCAGCAACTAGAACACTCTTCATATGTAACCTTCTTTGTTATTATGGTTGAATTACCAATTCATCTAAACACCAGAGTTCTGCAGGTAACTTATCATGAAGTCTGTCTCACTCGATATCAGCTTTTAATCTGTACTGAAAGACTGAAGGCCTAAAAGCAATTCTTGAAAAAAATTAAGCCATTTTTAATAGACTTGCTTTTCCCAGGCTCTTAGTTCTCATTTGATGCCTTCCAGCCCACTAATTTTTATGCCGATATTCTTCAGCAAGAAACATTATATTTTTGTGGCGTTCTGCCCAGGTGGCTCGAAGGGTTTCTTGTTTTCATTTTCCCTTCTGACAATATCTCTGGTGACTAGAAAGAGCAGACAAGTCACTGCAGAAAAATAAAGCTGAGCCGGTTGGTGATTTCTCATTGTGTTTTCATTGCCTGCAGGAATTTCCATGTAGCACGATTGTTTAAGCTTCTGGTTTGTCATAGCTCAACTTGATGGGAGCAAAGGTTCAAATCCAGCAAGGACAGGTTCATGCCTTTATAATTCTAATGAAAAGAAAGTAAGTTATCCATAATATTCAGTATCAAGTCTTTTGGATAATAGATACCTTTTTACTGAGCAAATACTGAAGTCTAAGGATGTGTTACATAAGCTTTCTGTAGCGGCCTTAAGCCAAATTTTAGCCTCTACTATTGTGCGATGTGCTCTTCCTCTAGCGTTGTGTTCTCTGCCGCAGGTATGATTACTTTCAACTGCTGTGATATGAAAGTGTATGGCTAAGTAAAATGTTCAATTTTTCTAACTTAAAAAGTGATACTTAATTTCATTAAATTATTTAGAATTACACCCATAATCTGTGCACACATTTTTAAGGGATGTGTAAGCTTCACGTGACTCAGGAGCAAGCTTTGCCCAGGGCTGAACAATCCTCAAGGCAGGGGAGAACTATGAAGGAGACAGTGAGCAGCGGCATCAAGAGCCAGCTATGGAAACAATGTGTCCTCTCAAATCTCAGCGTGGCTGTGGAGTCATGCATCCTGTAATACTTGGGCTGGCTTTGTGCCAGGCACCTAGGCAGGACCACCACCATGGAAAGAGCTGCACCCAAATACACCAAAGAAACTCTGCTTGAGCTAGGAAAGCACTACAGAAACACCGTGGGGTCTTGAGATAAAGGTGAAGCTGCACAAACTGGAATCTGGGATGTGCAGCTGGGTTGCAGCAGAGGGCAGTGGTACACAAACACTCATCTTTCTGTACAGCACCTACAAGTAATGCCAAAGCCTGTCCTTATTTATTTCTAGCACACAACACTATTACTACTCTTAAGTTTATTCTCATGCAAAATGACCTGTTCTTTACAAGTATGTAAGTGTATACACACACATCAGTGTGTGTATGTGCTTACTCACAGACAAATGTATTAAATATTCACTTTTTAAACGGTAATTCAGAAGGTTTGATTGTTTTCTCTTATTTCTTTGACAATCATATCTCATTCAGTTAATCTATAATTTCCCTTGTCCTCTGAAAATCAAGTCCTTTAAACTTTTACAAGGCATTGACTTAAATGTTAATAACAGGCAAAAAATTACTGTATTCCACAGACCTGACTTCAGTTTTTCCCTCCCCCATTTCTCTCACCCTCTGAAAGCTAGGAAGCTGGATGCACTTGAAGAGAAAAAGGCAGGGTGGAGGGAACTGCCAGATGAAGCCAGCATAACTCTTCTGCTCCTTAACTGGGTTAATTTGTCTCCTGGCATGGGAACAGAGAGCTTAAGAGAAAGCTACAGAAAAAAAAAAAAAGTAAGGCATGTGCTACTTGTGTAGTAAATGACTTGTCTAATGATATGTGATTCACAACAGCTTTGAAACACGAGATTAAAAGGCATAACATCCTTCTTATTGAGGGAAGGATGGATTACATTTGCACTGGCTCCAATCTGGAGAAGAGATGCATAAGAGAAGAAAACATAAGTTGTGATGAAAACACCCAGTCTTGCCTTGAATTAGTTTAAACGTAAGTTGCTCAGAGCAACTGATTACCAGTGAGAAGTAAATGGATTTGCATGCTCAACCAGTCCTTGCAAGTCAATTTTCATCAGGCTATTGCACAGCACTGTTGAATTTAGTGCAGCATCTGTTGTACATAAATGTGGAAAACCTTCAGAAACCATGCAGTATTATGCATACATGTAGAAATATGATATGACAATTTTATCCAAGAGGATGTTCTTTGTTTTATTTATAAACAAGTAAACACTCCAAAATTATTTTAGATATTGATTTAAGTTTAGGCAACGTTTTTTCTTTAACTAAATGGGCTCATTCATGTTCACCAAAGGATTGTGCTTGGTTTAGACGTGGGGCTATACCCAAGTTAAAGAGCAACAGGAGAGCGGCTGTGCCTATTACCTGTACTTTACACTTACTAACTGCCTGAAATAGAGCCAGTATCACATTTGAAATCTTATGTTCCTGAATGCAACACAGATTCAGACACTTATTTTGATGAGTGTTTTAGTTGTTCAGGTTCAGATACAGTTGCTTTCCCAGATCTAGGGATGTGTGTTTTACGTCTAGAATGAAACCACCCAAATGTTCCTGGAAATCCTATCAGGCTTAGTCCTACAGCTGAAAACCCTACAGTGAGGTGATGGATGCAGCTGGACAGACGGCCCAGGGGAAGCAAAGTCCCTTTGGAACCGGCTTGTGCAGTTAATTGGTCTCACAAAGAAAGCAGTGTCAGGGAGGCACCTGGGCAAGTCTTACCTGAAAAAGCAGGAAGAAAATGAGCATCGTTGGACACTATCCAGCCTTTCAGGCTGCTTTTTGGGCCTGCTAAGTGATGGGCTGCTGCATCTTGGCAGCACTGCCAATCCTGGTCCTGCTTCCCTCACCACCTACCTCCTTCTTTGAACAGTTCCTCTGAACGGGGGCCTCTCAGGGCCTGGAGAGGAGGACCCTGCTCTTCCCCACTTACTCCTCTGGCTGCTGCATCGGGATGAGAGCTGCATTTGTGCTCCCCTGAAGGGAAAAGGCTATGAGTGTACCCAGATCTGTATCTCAGGAGCTTGCAATGGGTGTATGAAGTCGTCCCGCAGAACTTGCGCATCCTGAACTACAGCAGAAGGTAAAACTGTCATTAATAAATCCTCTCTTTTGCAACACTATGGGATTTCCATACTCCAGCCAAACGCATTTGCTTTGAGCGAATGACATTGTGATGTGTTCTGGGACAACTCCGTATGCATTTGCAAAGATACACACTGGCATGTTCAGACAGAGACACACGGCAATTTAAACTTGGTTTACATCACGAGTCTCAAGTGAATGTTTATGCACATCAAGGAAATGACAGGCCATCTGGCACATTTCAGTAATACTGGCACTTTCCGCTCAAAGAGGCCCAGGACTTAAATAAAAGAGATACCTCAGGTCAAGGATGAAACGCATTGTCAGGGCTGCGCGCATGCAGCTTGTATGGCATCTGTCTGGAGCTCAGCCCTTCCTGAATAGCAAAACGGCAGAGAAGGGCTGAAAGTTGGGGCAGTAACATCTGATGTGCGAGCTGGGGAAGGAGGTCAAGCTGGAGGGGAATTTGCAGGACCAGAATTGGTACAGCAGGGCATCACCGTTCAGAGCCATGCAGACAGATCTGGGAGCACAGCAAGGGAGACACGGCGAGCGTTAGGGTGAGGGTCAGGAGTGGAGTGCAAGTGAAGTGTCAGCTAGGGGACAGCTGCTGGGAGAAAGAGTATTACTCAAACAGAGATGTGTGGAAAGGATTGCCTGAAGTTAGTGGGTTATGAGTCAGGATGAGGTTGTATCAAATCTTTTTGGGAGGGTGACAAAATCAAAGGCTTGTAGACCGCCCACCTCCTTTGGGTTGCAATAACAAAAACGCTGGCCCACAGAATCAGTTGGGGAAATCTGGAATGACCTCAGGGGGAAGACTGGGAAGCATGAAGGAGGTTTTTGCACTGGGAAGCTCAGCTACTGCAGATCAGCACTGACTTATTTCTGACTTGTTTTGACAATGTTGTATATGGCCAAATCTGAATTAGTGGGAGCAGAAAGTATGTGCATTTGGTCCTTCTACCAAACAGAAGGTTAGTTTTAAGATGCAACTGTACAGAAATCACAAAGAAGACTGGAAAAGTTTGGTTCTGGTTAGTATAATGAGATGTACTATCCCACTCTGATGACCGCGATAATAGAGAATTGCTGGTTTATTTACTGAAACAAATCATTACTGAGGCACTGTTTCTTGTTCACTGAAAGAGAAATGTGCAAGTTCTTTCCTGCAGCAACTGCCATCGCGGACATTGGCTGAGAAGCCAGTCTTGTCCTGGGTCACAGCATGGCAGATACCTGACCTTGGTCAACGGATGAATGAAAGGAAAAACTATGTCAGTTCTCTATCCTAAACTTTCCATCCAACGATCTCTTCTCCATCAGATACACACGTACAACTGCCTCATCCCTCCACAGAGGGATTTCATATTACTCTCATTCTCTGCAGTTTGTCCATAAAACTGAAGACTAAACCAAGAAGGTAATGGTGTCATGTGTCCTCCTTTGACTGACCTCCTTCAAGACAGAGCCAGGGGAGAGGATAGGCAAATCTCCCTCTCATGCAGATTAAAAATGTGCTTTTAGCATTGCATCCCTACAGGGACTCACCATACATTCAAAAGAGGTTTTTCCATCCTTTTCCAGATTTCCCTGTTCTAGAGAGGACCATTAATGACAACTCCCAGAGGTTCCCATCCCTTGTGTTGCACAATTCACAACTTAGGCATCAGGACAGATAAAAGCAAAACAGAGATGAGTGGTTCTTTTCCTGTATTCAAATTTCAAATCAAACACCCACTTTGCTCTACTGTAAACAGAGCTGCATGTTTAGAGCATCAAGGTACTGTTTCTTTTTCTTTAAGATTTTACATTTCTCCTGTGAGAAGCAATTACAATAGAACTGTTAAGTAAAAGTAAACCCCTGTTAATCACTGTCACTTTAAGCCTGCCAGTAAGTTACATCTCAGTGTTGCTGTTACAATTTTCAGGTAGAAATAAAAAGTGCATGAGAACGCCCAGCTTGCAACTAAGATCTTCTCAAGAGGAAGGCTATAAGATTTTTGAAAATGTAAGTTCTTCTCTAATGTTTATGATCTTGAATGGAATTAGAAAATCACCAAAACTGAGGATATTATCATAGATAATATCTAATAATAATAGAATAATCTAATAATTCAAGCTGGGAGGATTCTCTGGAGGTCATCAAGTCCAACCCTCATTCAAAGCAGGGCCCAACGCAAACTTGGGTCAGATTGCTCCGTGATTTTTGAATACCTTCAAAACAGAGGTATCACAACCACTCCCAGCAACCTGTTTAGCGCTCAGCACTCTAACAGCAAAGAACATTTTTCTTATACCTAGTTGGAACTTCCTTTGCGGCAACTTGTGCATGCTGTCTTTTGTGCTTCTACCATGAGCTCCCGAGAAGGGTCTGGCTCTGTCTTCTCTATAATCCCTCACTGCCTTCAGCTTTCCCTTCCCCAACTTGAACAAACCTAGCATCCTCAGCCTCTTCTCAAATGTATGTGCTCCAGCTTCTTCTCCTGTCATATGCTCCAGCTCTTTAACTATCTATCACAAGTACTGGAAGATTTCTTTTGGTTTTGGTCTATACATAGACAGGTATCTGCACCCACAAGGAGAAAGGAGATAAGGAGAAAACTTTGGGTTCTCAGCTGAGCTATTATTCCCCTGTACTTTTCAGACTCGGAGGCTTCATGCACTACCCACCGCTTTCAAATCAGCTGAAGGGAATGCTAGTGAGCAGTTTGTTCCCTTCCAAATTTGACAAGTTTCTGTGAGCTCTGGAGGGAGGTTTTCTCTTATTTTATGTTTATCTTTTCACTCCAACCTGGACACTATTGCCCCCCGCCCCCCATGAAAAAAAGCCAACTCAGGGTGATGCAGTTGCAGCTGGTGTTCCAGAATAACAGCATGCAAGGGGGTGGTTTCCATTGGGTCTGGGAGCTGCCAGTCAAGGTGGTATTTAAAGATAAGCATACTCAGCCTAGAGATGCTGTGATGTCGGCTGTTTCCTTTTTCCTTCTAAGTAACAGTGACAGCTTCACAACTAGATCAATGGCTTAATCAATGCTATGAATATTAACAAGAATATCAACAACCTCTTTTAGTTGAGTAAATCTTTGTGTATGCTCGATGAGAGCTTATGAAACTTTCAGACTAGATAAATGGTTATTTTCCCCACCAGGAACCTTCAAAACAGTTAGCTCATACCTGTTTTAGACATAAGCTGCAATTTAGTAACACAATTTCCACATTTCATTCTATATTCACGTCTCTTTTCCACAGCAAAGCCCTGACCCTGCAAACGCCTAGTTACACTGAGTCACCACCCTGAAATCAACTGCAGACCGAGCAGACTGTTGCTCAGTAAAAAGAGATTAACCACACTGAGCACTATTTAAGTAACAACATAATTCCAATTCCCATATTCCCTCCCTATTCCCCCAAGTCCTGCAGATAGGTATTCCCTACCTGTAGCTTAAGTCGGACATTTTTTCTCATACCATGATATCAAATCACACTCCCTCTTATCCCTCTGAATGAATCAATATAAACTCAAATTCTGCTCAATCCAGTCATTTTGAAAGTAAAGATATTTTCAAAGGGCTTCAGCTCAGATAAAAGGTGTACTGCAGGGAACCACCTTCACAAAGTTTTGACACCACCAGCTGTATTTGCCACTATCCTTGTTAAATAGAGATACTTTGCCATTATTTTACAACAATGTAACGTTTCTAAGAGCAAGAACATTCCCTTTGAACTGTCACTCTTCTTTCAGTTATTGGCCTGCTGCCTACACGCAACAATATAATAAGACTGTTGCATTTTCAGTGATCATTTGGATTTTATTGCAATGAAGATGCCACATTAACATCCACAGAGAGTGGATGTCTCCTTTACTCCTCAAGGAGAAAGAAGGGGAAGCTTCCCTAAACAGACCCATCAATACGTGTTCTTGGTCTGATTTGGGAAGAGACTGAAAAAAGCGTATTTTCTTTATAGAGCTGAACAAAGTCATGAATTATAAGTCACATGATTAGTTGGATATCACATACCACTCAACAGTCTAGTGGGGGATTAAGGCGAAACAGTAGTTCTATGCTGCTGCAAGCGAGTACCGTAGTGCTGGTCATATAACATATAACTTGTCATATAACAATGGCAAAGGTCTTTGATGCACTGGAAGACATTCTGTCTGGAAGTATAGATAGGAATGGCTTTGTACTCTGATAACCTGTTCCTGCACCATCTGGCATCACACTTCTGTACATACAATTTTAATAAGACGGAACAGCTGCACAATACATATTGCACATTCCTCTACCTACAAAGAAGCCTGACAAAAGTTTTTGGGTAAGAGAGAGAAAATAATTCTTCACTCCATAAGAAAAAGACGTGCAGAAAACAAGCAGAGTTGAGGAAATTTTTCTTTTCATTCTCTCTTTCTCACAGCTTTAGTAATGCATTTCCTTAGATGCAGCTAGTATCTGTTCATAGTCTCCTCAGTTCTAACCAAGGTCCTTACCTGTGACGACACTGGGGATTTTAGACAGAAAGCTCTTAACAGTTCGGATGGGAACTCCACCTGTTTTGTCATCTTGCATTCTTGTAATGATGTCTTCAATCTGTCAAGAGGAAGGAAAGACTTAGTGGTTTATGCAAAATGGTGACTATTTATATAACTTGAGTGCTTTGGAGCCCGGCAGATAGAACGGGGTTCACATGTACTGTGTGTATCACTGCATGAACATAGACCTAGAAGAATGGCTATCACCTCCCAAACTTAGACCATGAGACTGTATAGACCAGCTGGAAAGAATGGTGGCCTGACTGCACTGGCAATCCTATCATAATCATCTTTTTGGCTGATCACTGGAGACAGAGACAGAAACATGTTGCTAAGTTAGCGTGTGAATTAGGTTAGATTCTGTATTGCAACCAGCTTAAGGAGCTTTAAATATCAAGGAAGCTTACAGCAGGAAAACAAAGAAGATCCCTCTGTCAGAACGTGGAACGTCATGTGCAGCAGATAACTCAGTAGGAAGGTACTTTTTTCTATAAGAATATAAGAAGAGCCATATCGGTCAACCAAGGAGCCATCAGACCACAGGACCAATATCTCACAGTGACCACACCCATCAGAAGCAGTGACTATGCTCCAGCTTTGGTCAGTGTTTCCCCTTTTTGTTTTTGTTTTTGTTTTTTGGAACCATGACTTTCCTTTCCAGTCCAGTTTCCCACTTTCTCCTACATTCATTTGAATCCTTGATACTGTGACCTTGGGAGGGGTCTCATTTTCCAGAGGATCCCAGCAGGGACAGATGCCACTATCTGTGGCTTGAGAGGACAAACATAAGATGATTTTTTCCCCAGTTGAACACTGCAAACCGGGATGGTATGTGGCCACGGTCACCATACAAAGCAAACAACCAAAAGTAACATGCTCATAGAAGAAAAACTGTTTAGACTTCCATAACAAAGTTAACTTATACTTCACAGGCACATACATGATCAATCATACACGACCACCTTCAAAAGCTACGGCAATCAGAGAATCTGATTACTGGGGAAAGCTCTTCCCATTTGCTTTAAAACAGGAAAAGATTTTTGCTTCTTTTGGGGATATTTCTTGCTTTTATTTAAAGGCAGCAATAAGGAGAACAAAATGCTAACCACAAGCACAATGTAGACATCTGGCATCTTCAAGAACTCCCTTCTTTCAAGTTAAAAAGGTCTCAGAAGCCCAATAAAAATAAGACAGAAGCACAAGGCTCCTCTCCTGGTAGCTAAGGTGGTTGAAAGCAGAGTCCTCCCGGCCTTGTAGCAACAAGAGCTCCCATCTATTTGGAATAACGGTCTGGTAGCGGCAAGCCAGAGAGAAATCCCTTCCCAAGGGTCATTGTTCTGTGTTTTTCCTGAAACTTGTCTCTTCACAGATGATATGGAACGTAACCTCGGCAGGGAGACCCTCTCCATGAGAATGAGACGTGGTGGGAGCACAGCAGCTCTCTCACCTAAATGCAAGCACTCTGAGAGCTTAAATTTCAAAATAAGTTTAATTTCAGGTCTTCCTGTGTCAGTAAGAACATCCCTGCCAAATTCAGACACTGAATCTGATCATTGTGTTTGTAACCTCAGGCTATCACATTACCAAACTGTTCACACCTTGTTTATATATTATTTTTAAATTAACACATGCACTGAACAGACTCTCAGCAGAAACTAAGTCACAAAGATGAAAATAGCACCAGAGATTCAGTAGATTACTGGAAGGTCGGTTATCTGAAGTTAATTTGTAATGCAATAATGCTGCTTTTTTCCCAACCTAGACACTAGGGAAATCAATACAATCCTTTCCCCTTTATCTGAACTTTATGCAAAGTTACTTGTTGATCAAAATAATTTCTTCCAGTGTAAGAATAACCAGAGGAGTAAGTGCTCCTCAGACGTGACAATAAGCATTTCACAAGCGCTCCATGATCTTAAGAAAGGCTTGACAGCAGAGCAAATCTGAGAAGTGCTTTCAGAATTGCTTGTAACACGTACGAATATGCAAGGCCTCAGCGCTCCTTCTGAGCTCGCTGACACGAGGCTCCTTGTGCACGTGCCGGCCAAGAGGATGATGCACCATTTCAGTGTCCCAATTAAGGATGGACCGAGAGGGTCAGTCAGACTGAGAGCCGCTCAGATGGCAACCTGGCAATGAACAGGCCTCTCTCTGCCCAGTTGGTTACATGCCTTCTTCCTGATGCACTTGGAACTGGAATCAGAGATAGATTTTCTATGTATATTAGAAGAGTAAAATATTCTGGAACATGCTGGGGTCCCATCTTTCCAGCAGCACTTAGAGATTTTAAAAATGCAAGCATAATTTTGCTAAAAATGTTGCTTTTTTTGTGAAATAAAAAAATTCAGAATGAAAAATCTGAGCTAAAATAATTGCTTCCATGCAGAGGAGAAACTTCTTATTCTTTTGCTCACTGTAAACCAAAAAAAACCCAAACAATTTATATAATTATCACCTCAAGAAAAAACCAATTCCAAGCAAAATAAAACTTTTGTTATCTTAAAAGAAAAATGCATTGTTTTTTCCCAAACCATACTCATTCAAAACAATCAAGCTTGCACTGATGTTTTGGGTTTCAATTACACTTATAAAGCCCTATTGCAATTATAAACCAAATTGAACAAGACTGCTCTAGAGATCATTCCTTCCCAAAAGGCTCCAAACAGTTCTTCTTCCTCTTGTCTTCCAGCTGGACTACCGGCAGTTTTTGCTCTCCTTATTGCCCAGCACTGGACATTACGCCTCTCCTTCCCTTTCTGCTCAGATCTCCCACATCTCCTTCCTTTCCCTTCCTCTCACCTGATCCACAGACTACTATATCGTCTTCCTACAATACGCCAGCACTTGCAATCTGGTGCCTGAAAGCACACTGCTTTACAGGCTCTGATTGCAGGTAATCTGCCTATTCACAACACGCTTTCTTGTGCTCTCCAGCAAATGTCCAAGCTATTTATAGTTCAGCAATCTAAGCCAAGTTTCTATTCAACCTGTTACAAAGAAAGGATCTATATGCAACATTTTGACTTGTACCAGGCTTTGCATTTTGAGTCCACCTGAAGTTTGCAGAAATTATCGCTTCGCGTCCAAATTCCTGGTTAGGTGTAGAAATGCTTCATGAAGTAAGTGACACAGTGGTAAGAAAAAATAGTGACTGCTGCAGCTTCCAGTGTGGAGAAAAGCAGAAAGGGATCATCAAGTGTGAAGGTCACGTTTATTGAATCATTTTGTCTTAACTTTCAGGGTAGTTACCTAGTCACATCACTGCTAATGATCCTCCCTTCAGTTGCCACTTCACTGAAGTTCCCCTTATGTTTCTTTATCTGGCAGAGAGCAAATACAAGTCCTTGAATAGTTCCTTTCGTCAGGCAAAAATGCAGACATTAGTGCTCCTCGTGTTTCTCACTTCTAAATGAGTGATCTTCAGTGAACTAACTTCTGCCCAACACAAGTCAAGGTAAGAACAGGTAGTATTCATCTTCTCTTATGGGGGTCACTGCTATTTCAAGCTCGTCTCATTTTGCATCAGTAATGGGAATTGTTACTCCTCTATCTCAGTGGATCCTGGATCAATATCTCCCTGAGAAAGTCAGAGCAATTTATTTAACTGCTGTCACAGCTAGGTGCATACGGTAACGCGTTCAAAATATGAGACCTGCCTTTCCTAGTGAAGAGATGCTAACTAGCCCACTCCTCTGTCCAGAGTGATTTCATTTCACTTCACCTCAGTTTCACTGTATTTATAAAGGATTTTTGGTTTCAGGAGCACATTATCAGCAGGGATAGGATTCTACAATGGTAGGTGGAAGGAGTTTACCAATGTATTTTACGCACTAAATCCCAAACACGCCCTACATGTGTGGGAATTTACTGGTCTTCATTAGACCTTCTTTTCCACTGTCAGCACTTTCACTGGCCTCAGACAGGGAGGAGGACACCACCTTGAGTTTCTGTCCCAGCTGAGATGTCTGTCACTTGAGGATGGAAAGTTCCTTTTCTGAAGCAAGGGAAACCACAATATTATACTTGTTGATGTGTTATAACAAATAAATCATAATTATAACACAACAACAAATGTAATACGACTGTGGTTTCATCTATCTCAGAAAAAGCTTACCGAGGATGAAAAGCAGTTCCCCTGAACATTAGTGTAACAGGACACACAGAAACGATAAGCCATTTCTGTTTTTCTTGCTCATGTGTGAAACACATGAAGAAGAATCCCATGTTTTTGACAAACAGACCAGCTGAAGAAAAATGAAGCCAGAGCTATTTAAGAAATAATTATACTGGGGATTCCTGTGTGTTTTTTTTTTTTTTTAAAGATCCTTCAGGAGTTTCCAGAATGCGAGAATAGCTTCTATGTTGACAAACTTAGACCACTGATCATAACCAGGCAATTGTGGGGCAGTGCTGCACAACATTCCTAGCATTACCGTGATAAGGCGGGGAAACGATTCTTGACTTTGCAGTAACTTCCCTTTCTCCCAACACCAAATTAAAGCAGGCACCAGAAGGCAGTGTGCCAGCACGCACAATCTTGCTGAGCCATGGAAGCACCCTGCTCGGTGCTAAGATTGACCTTGCAGGTGACTAAGCAGAGGGAATGGCAAGTAAAGTATAAAAAAAGGAAAAGCCAATAGCTCCCCACCTCCAGAGACCCTACACCTGGATACCAGTAACAGGCTACCAGGGCTACCTTCCTGAGCATTTTTGCTACTACTGAGTGATTAGCACCTGCTGATGCCAGTGATCACCACAGTACAATTTTGCCAGCTCACTTTTGTAAGCTAATAATGGAAACAGTGCCATTTTTGTCACCTAGCCTGTGAGTCAGCTCTGCACGCTCCCTGGGAACTTGCAGGAAAGGATAGCTGCCCATTTCTGAATATTTCGGTGTACACCATGTTCCTGCCTGATTACCCGGACCAGGCACCCTACCGGTGGGAATTCCCATCACTAGCTAACCTGTGGCAGAACGCTCTGTGAGCATCACTCATCAGCATTAACATTAAGCTTACGGGGTTGGACAGACAGCTCTGTGCACCCATAAATACTGGTGGAGCTGGATGATATATGGAGGAAAGGATCAATCTCTTGTGAGCTGGCATGGTGATAACAGAATTATAAATACATTTGATCTTTTTTTTTTTCTTGACTGAAGTATAAATTTAGAATAAATAGGCAGCGTTTCTCACATTGCCAATCCCTACTTGTCCCACAAGCATCTCTGGCCATCTGACAATAGTAATGTTCCTCTGCCTTTCAAACCTGTTGACTCCTGCCATGCAGCCCCATGCACACACAGAAAAGAAAAGTTAATTTGACAAGGTTTCTGAAACCTACTTGTTTCATCAGTCTAGCCAATGTCACTTTCCTCAAAACACAGGAAGAGAAGGCTGAAAAAAAAGTGATGAAACACCTCTCTTCGGCACCCTCCAGGGAGACAGGACAACCTTGCCTTCAAGACACGGTGCTGGGAAGCAGCAGAGCAGCACCGCCAGAGAATTGCTTTGTGACCTTGAGCAAATAGCTTCATCTATCTTTGTCTAAGACTCCTTTCTGTATAATGGAGATAATGCTGAACCACAAAGGGGCAGTGAAACTTAATTCCGAAGATGTCAGCGAAAGACTCGGAGTTCCTTGGATAGTGAATGCTACATGACTGTGAAAGATGCAATCCCCACCTCTGGAAACCTTTCAAAACCCCGACAACTGGAACAAGAAAGAAAACATGGCGTGGCACTGACACGTCAGCCGGCAGGACCCTTTGGCTGCATCCCACATGACCAACTTCTGATAACTGCTGACGGCAGTGGTACTGACGGAACTTGTCCTGTTCCTTACAAAACAATTACCTCTGCTTCTTTCCAAATTTCAGGGCTTGCTTTCAGATAAAGGTAGTGTTCCATATTGCGCTTTCCCCACGCTTAAGTGTGTTTCAGGAAAGACAGAAAAGAACAACTGTGTTCTTCAGACATCTATCAGGAGGATGAAAAAAAGCCAATAACGTCACCTTGAGACTGGTACCATGATATAGAATTTGCATATAACTATTTTGATAGAATGAGAGGGTGCTGGGAAAGGAATATTTACAAATGCACTTGTCATTATTATTTGTATAGTGCTGCTAATATATCTGTAGCTTCACAGGGCATAATATTTACTCACCAAATCATCAAATGAAGGGAGAAGCATTACCACATCAATAGAACCGTCTTAAATGATGCTTAAGAAATATCTAAAAGAGATCAGCTGTTCTGTTTTTCCTCCTTTTTTTTTGGTGGGGATGCTTTTGTCTCTTTAGTATTTGGCAAAACAGGAAGAGTGGGATGGAAATAGGAAACCTGAGAGCTAGTCCCAATTCCACTCTGAACTTTCAGGTGACTCCAGCCAAGTCTCCTGCAATCTGCTCCTCTCTCTACTCATTCCTGTGAAATATTAGGCAACTGTTAATCTTTCTTACTCAGTTGCTGAGGTGCAACAAAGGAGTGTGGGGAATACCATGACAACAGCTATTTGATCAAACTACTTCTCTCATAATATAGCCTGCTACATAAGCTACATATTGCACCATCAGCTTGGTTCTGGGTTGCACTATGAAAGTCACAGAAAGTGGGAGCTGGAGCAATTTCCATCAGGTAGTGTATGCTCCATAAGGAAATACGATGTAACATTCAGGTGAATAAAACCAAAGCACAGCAGATGATTAACTCAGCAAACTGAAATTCTCTAATTGAGCTAAATTAATATAATTTTCTCTCCCTCCAACCCCCAAAATCAAGATTTTCACCCCATCAATATTAACAGTTCCATGCAAAAGTTATGGAAAACTCCATTTTCCATTAAAAAAATTTGACAGAAAACTCCTGATGAGCTCAAATTTTACATGACCTATAGTCCTCTGAAAGAGGGAAGGATTTTTTTTTGTCATGTTAGAAAGCTGTGTAAAAATACTACAGGTGGACTCTTGCTTACTGACTATGCAACTTATTTTAATTATGGTAGCAAGCTTTTGGTTCTCCTTCTGTTGCATTTTACAGTGTAATGCAAGTTTCCTGTGAAGACAGTGGTGCATTCTCTTTCCCCAAGCTTTCCACGGTTATAGTAGAGACGTCATATACCTGCAGCTAATCAGCTTGAAAGGTCTTGCACCATTACAGCACAGCTGCTCTGAACAGAATCCCTCTCAGTTTTTCTGCGGATGAAACAAAATACTTATTTTGCTATGGAAGCAGAAGTGTTAAGCTTTTTTTGACTGTAGGAAAGTATCATAAATATCCATGGAAGATGTCATGCTTTTAAATAAAGCACTGCAATGAAAGCCAAATGGCCGCAGAATTATCACTGAGGTGCGATGCAAGTCACATTTCAGCGAGAGAAAATTATACCATGGTTACTGCCACAGAGTCTGTACTGAATAAAGGGGGCTTTTGTGCAACTTGCGAACTATGTTCGCAACGCCATATGCCAACCTATGTGCACACACACATAAATATACAGAATTTTTTAGCCAGGAAAACTGTAATGTGCAACACTGCACTGTATTATTCCAGCTTGGACTTCAGTAGGAATATGTATATTTTGTTATTGTCATTGCTGATGCTATTTTTCTCCAGTTCATTTCTTTCTTATTATTTATGCTATTCTCCCTCCTCACACATACTTTTTTTTTTTTTTTTTTTTTTAGTATAAACTCAGAGAAAGAGGCTAGAATTAACAGTCCTCCCCCCAAGCAGGGTTCATCTCCAAACTGTTTCTCCGTGTACCTCAATCTGAACTGGAGGGAACACTGGGAAAAAACTCAGTCTCCCCGTCCCGTACAATAGTGCTGCTAAGGCAGCCTTATCTGGGCTGCTGGCATCTGTCAGCTAGTAACAGCATTAAGCCTCCCAGACCTTTTTACACAGGTCACCCAATGCTAACTACTTTTGACCACACCATCCTCAACTAGATTTGAATGGATAATCCTGAAAGGCTTTTGGACGACTTTCCGCAGGTGGAGGACTAAGAAGTGAAACAAAGCAACAGCATGGGCTGAAATACGAAAGAAAAAGAAGTGTGAAGTGGAAGGTGCGCTTATGTCAATATATTCACCATAGGGCCCTTATGTCAGTAACCCAAGGGGTTGTGGCAGGTGGGTGGTGGAGGCTGAGAGAGACGAGCGTGCGCGCTTTCTTTTGACGCTTTCCTTCGATGAGCTTTTAATAAAGTAATCTACGGCAGGGATCGACAGCAGCCTGCTGCGAAATGGTTAGACGCAGAAGTTGCCTTGGAAACGGTAGAGCTTTTCCCTTCTGTTGCATCATTGCACCCACTGCAAAACTATGTAGGTCTCCAGACTGCTCGCACGGGGATGAGTGAGAAACCGAGCGCAGCGATGCGCCCTGCAGATGCCGCACGGGCGCTGTCTTACAGGGAGTAAAACCCCGCGTGCGACACGAAGGAGCTCCCCGGCCAGGCGCGTGGCCCCTTCCCACCCTCACCGCCCGCGAGGCCAAGAGCCGGCGTGAAGCCCGTTAATCTGGCACTTAGGAGCGTGAGAAGCAAAGCCGCGACCCTGGGAAGCAGCTCTGTGCCGTTCTGCCATCTAAAATAGCGCTGCCCAAACTGCTTCAGCTGGCAAACCTCGGCAGTCTTAGACAGTAGAGCAGTTTCGGCTCACCAGGTTTGTTTTTGCGGGTTTACCTCCCACACCTGGCGTTTCCCTTCGAGTTCTGGCCATGAACTAATCTTTATGGTGCAAACAGAAATTATGCTGAAACCTGGTTTTATGCGGGAACTATTGAGAAAGCTCCAGGAATCTTAAACCTCCAGCAACAGTGGGCTGAATCTCAAATTTGTAACATGACTCGGGGTCAGGTTTTCACTCTTTTTTAGAAGACGTAAGACTCAGTTTTAGCGTTACACCAGATTACGTGACATAATGAATGGATAAGTGACCACAGTAGCCAAACAGCTAGAATCCAGGATTCATTGTCAAGACTCACTTTGGATCAAAGCAACCACCTCCGTCCCTACCTCAGTTAACCAGCAACAGCAAACGAGCTGCAGTAACGAACTCTGCGGAACTCAAGATGAGACTGTTAAGAGAATAAACCCGATAAATTTTCACCCAGCAAGAGTACTCACTTCCACTCAGTCCCAGACTGCAGATAATATTGCATTAGGCCTTCTACTGCCACCGCCTCTCTGGTACTATTCCAGTCACTGCTGTCTCACACGTGTGCATTCATTTTTTAAATCTTAGCTTGTAGTGGCCTGTGCATGTGCTGGGGCGAGAGTGCGGCGTCTCTCTCTCCCATGATGTTGAGCTGTAGTTCGATAAACACAGTACAGGTAGAGGGAGTTCACTTTCCTCTGGAGCACCAAATATAAGGCATTTTGGGACAGAAACATGCTGGACTTTGGTGGGTCACGGATCTGCTCTGGTAGAGGAATTTGTAATTCGCAAATCTTGAGAAAAACAAAGAGCCCATTATGAGCTGCACCCAAAGCATTTTAAACCAAAACCACAAACCCAAACAGACTTCTTCTCACATCCTTCCAAAGCTAAGAGGTCAAGCAATGCTCTAAAGGCCTCTGCCCACTATCTTTCTCCAGGGCTGGAAACACAACTGCCACTTTTCCCTTTGCCTGCCTGAACGAGAGGCTGGCAGGAAAAGGGATTTCCAGCCATCTCCTTTACAGCTCCAGTATCATGTGAAAATGAGCCTCATGGAATGAGTTAGAATTTCCACGTCTGGCAGAAAAGAAATGATTTTAAACAATAACGAGCAGGTGTAAAAATGCAAGTTGTTCCTCATGAGTCACTGCTTTCCGCCTTGCTAGAAAATGCGGCAATTGCTAATGAGTTTACACAAAGTAAATAAATTTAAAATACTTCAATTAATTTTTTTGTAAACAAACATACAAGTAAAGAAATAATAACTACTAGGCAGAGAAGAAGTGCGGACAGAGTTAGTGGATGCCTGATCAGCCTTTTGTCATTCCTACTGTTGTGTTTAAAAACCTCAGTAAATATAAACAGGAAATTTCACTGTATAACCTCCACCTGAAAACTGCATCATTCTCCAGTTATCACTTTTTTAAAGAGACACAGATTTTCTAACCTACTGATAGATCTTTAGGAGACAGCAAACCCCGCAGTCAGGTAACGAAGTTTGCTGTATTCAGGAGACATTTCGGAACACAGAGAGAGAAAACTGAGAGGAAGGAGCTCTCATTTAAAAGTGACTGTTTGCTGCTTTTAAATCTGTAAGGCCTATACTTGCACTTTGAGTTAGGCTCCATGCCTGAGAGGAGACTTGGGTCCATACTTTCATACTAGGACTGATCTGTGGCGAAATCAAGGGCACTATGAAGACAGGACTTTTTACATGGCAGATTTCTTGTTTGATCGGAGCTTCAACAAAGCATTAGGAAATGCAGGCAAATTTCCTGAAATGGTATCATAAGAACGTGAAAACATTATGATTAAATCAGAAATGCAGTATACAATCATTTTCTATTTATTTGGAAAATAGTTCATAAAACATTTCCAGTACGAAACGCAAAATTTGGTTTTGTTGTTTCTTACAGGATTGACTTGTCGAAGACACACTTCCCCAATAAAACTGATGTAGGAAACTATCCACAATATCCCCTCTTTCTCTTTTGGTGGTTGCTGGACTCTTGTGGCTTAACTAAAATATATTATGCAGAAATACATATACATGTGTATATATATAAACCAAATGTTTCTCTTCAAAACAAAAAACATGGGGTTTAGGGAATTGGTTTTTTCCTGCATTTTTTTTTCTTTCCAAGCATTTCTCAGTGTATGTAATACTGTGGCACAGAATACAGTGCGACAGGTCATTTCATGCATCATTTAACTCTTTGCCTTGCAAAATGCTGTTCCACAATAAAAATTAGATTCCTTCCCCTCCCCAAATGCTGTGAAGTAGATGCAAAGCAAAGCAGTTCATAAATTACAGAAAAAAGAGGCCACACTATATACCACTGTCAAGAGGTCATATTTTCAGTCTCCCTCCGTCTCCACTGTGTCACGTGACAGTGTCTCCTTATAATTTTTATGCACAAAACTAGACGATAACTTCTCCCCCCCCCCAAAAAAAAAACACCATAAAGGCAGATGCACACACAGAAAAACAAATCTGACACTCAGTAAAAGGTAATCACTGCAAAAAGAAATGTTGTTTCCATTTGAATTTCAGAGCAGAGGGAAGAAAGAAGCTTTGTGAAGATTTCAGTTTGTTGGAGAGTGTGAAAGAATGTAGATTTGGATATCTCTTCTCCATGTATCTGTTATCTTTTTTTCCAAATTGCTTTTTTAGTACATTGAAAAAAAGATATCAAAAAGACAATTTTATGTTCACAAAAATACACAAGATTAACAGTCCTGTAAAAGGAAGGCCTTAGTTTAGCCCCTGAAGAGGTTCAGCCAATGTATTTAGCTCTCAAAACCCTTCTGCACTAGCCGTGGGAGAGAGCTCCGGGCAGAAGGCTGGGGCAGGGCTGGCCTGTAGGCAACCTTTTGAAACTCAGCCCACATCTTTAGAAGAGAAAAGCTAACAGAACAATTACTAAATGCTTAGTACTGACCATAAAAAAATAGTAACTTGGCAATCTTTTGGCTGTTTTAGAACATCTGTAGTTTCACTCCAATAGTTTCTTATACAGCTAGCGTACATGCAAAGCTAGTCTAGAAAACTAGACTAAAACCAAAACATCATATCTAAACACTCTGCAAAGTACAGATGTCATTTTTACAGTAAGGTAGTAAGGTTGGACATTTGACAAAGATTTAAAAAAATGTTTTAAAAACGCTCTGTTTCATTCTCCTTTATTGTTACGTAATTGGAGATACTGATACGCTAGGGAGCATTAGTAGAAATGAAGAGCCATAACTATGGAAGTATTAAGAGAGAAGCTTTAAAATAAATCTGAGCATTAGCAAAACCGTATCAGACAGTGTCTGACCAACATTATCTTAATTTAGGAATTAATTCATTAAAGTATGGTAAGTTACATCGTAGGCCAGCTCATGAAGCTCTGGGCTTCTATACTGCCTGAACTGAGCCACTCAGTTGCTCTGGCCCTTGGCTTTGACAGCAGCTATAGCTAGAATGAAACCCCCTCCCCAGCCCCCCAAACTGCATAGATCACTACATGGAAGACACAAGAATTAAAAATGCAGATATGATTCTCATGACATGATCATCTTTATTGGATTCACTAACATTTTAATGTGCTGCAACTATCATTTATTATTTTACAAGTGATTGGTGCTTTCCCTTCAGCAAAAAATGTTCCAGGCAAAGCAGTAGTTACAAGCTCTGCCACCACTCAGTTACAGTCCTCACCATGGGTAAAGTTATTTACTTCACCACTGATTTTATGATTTATTCAGTGGTTCTACTACCGTCAGCTCAGCCCTTTGGTAGCAATTATACTGTCGAGTTGCTAAGAGGAATACTTAAACAAAACAATTTATAAAACCTCTTTGGAAAAAGGATAATTTTCAGTGTTCACGTAGAAAACGTGGTAGATTCTCTTCCCCAACACAATTATCTTTCTGTTGTTTTTAACGAATCAAAGAGCACATCACTTCAGGTAAACCTGTGGCAGCCACAGAAGACGACGTCACGCCTGCTTTTGCTTCAGATCTCAGGATCAAACTGCTATTTGAATCAGACACTAACTTTTTTCCCTTTTTTCTTAGAAAGGAAGTATAAACCAAACACCAAGGTATTCTATCATCTGTTTTGTATCTAAATAGCTGTTCCAGAAGAAAAACACATTATTGACTTAGAGGAAGAGAAAAAATAGGGAGGGTCTCTTTTCCAGAAGCATTACTTGTAATACTGGCATTAAATGCCTCTAATCCCTCACTCAGGCAGGGTCTGCTATCCTTTTAACCCTATATATTATAATATACCGATAAACCTGTCTAGAAAGAGTGAGAGGTACCACAGCTTTCCAGAACTCGTATGCGTACTTTAGTCAAACAGAAACGTTTTATAGCTTCCAAGAATCTTGCCAGAAATACCAATTCTAAAGACTTCTAGATCTTGGCACCTAACTGATTTTTACCCAGAGAAAAGGAGTTGGTCTATAGAATAAAAGTCAGAATCTGTCTCTAAAGAGAAAGGTATCTTTTACTTTTGGCAACTTACTGCTGTTATCTTTACCCCATTTCACACCCTAACACATCTCTCTATAGAGGCATACACGAGAGACAACTGAAGACACCTCCAGCAGCAACGGATCACCCAGCAACACGAGGCGCATTCTTCAGCCTCTGCCACCAGTAGACAACATAAAAGACTATATCTCAGCTCTGCAATGCTTACTTGCTGTTTTATTCCGAGAGAAAGAATAGAATGGAATAAAAAGAACAGATTCTGCGCTTCCTGTGGCTACAACAGGATGGCTGTTTTGACATGTGAATATACTAAACGAGAACAAGCTACCTCCAAAGCACAAAATACCCCCGTTATAAGTTTTTATATCACTGTCATATGGTGATATATATATATTCTTTTAAATGCAAAAAACATTAGCTCCAAAACATGAATAAGAATTATTAATTATTAAATAAATATTAGTAATTTTTAAAAAAATCTTTTTGCATGACAGAGGTAATTTTTTCTGTGGATTTCCTGTTCAATTAACTATAACCATAAACTTATTACATCTTATTAAATGCAAACAACTGGTTGTACATGGTCTTCACTTCCATTATACCTTACCTAGCATAGCAATGATTTCCACTCTATTATATTTTTGCTTGTAGAATATTGTTTGATGTATATTCATATGTTTATACACACACATATAAAAAGGATTTAAATGCCCTTACCTGTTACTTGTATGAGTCTACAGGAATAGTTAGTTAAAACATCTATGCCACTACATTTTTTATTACTCGATGCTGAAAGAAGGAATTGTGAAGTACACGATTATGTTGGAAGAGTGGGTTTTTCAACTGTCAAGTGTCAGATATGAGACTGACAGGGATGTTTGATAATAGGCCTTACCTAATGTACTAAAACCTACTAACACACCAAATAACACACACAAATGACACGAGTTTTAAACACAGATGTTCTGGTAACTATATACACATATCACAAACCACGTTAAAAGGATTTACCATATTCTTCCCAAGATGAAACTGAAGAAGCTCTACACACAGATGGGGGATACATGTTATGGTGTTAGAAGTACACTGGGATCACTGTTTTATGATGTTTTAAATTGTTTTCCAATTCCAACTTTTTATAAAGATACTTATGATCTTCAAAAATACAGTTTTGGCTTTATGATACAAAGGAGTTACATATTAGCAGCCCTAACATATCTCTGTGTTGTCACATCCTATTAGTGCTCAAGTTTGACATCAATACTTAATGGCGAATTATCATCAAAAAATTGTAAGGGGTTTTCACTTTGTAATAAATCATCTTCTACCAGATATTATAAGTCATTACTAAAGTCATTGAAGTATTGAAATATTCACTACTGAGGCAGATTAAAAATTCTCTGGTTCCACTATTTTCTTGTTCTAAGAAGCTACCTTCTGTTTCTTTTGTGTCCTGCCACAAAGTAATATAACCACCTTTAAAATAGAATTAAACGGGATCCAAATACATATTTCGGCAACTCATATTTCAGTGAACTAATTTCTGGAGGCAAATAAGCGTGTAGCATGCAATATGTGGTTCACGCATTGCTGTTTTGTCATATATTGCTTTCCTCCCATTGATAAGCTGCACAACACTGGTAATTAAAGGTAGCCTCAAATTTGGTGAAGCCTGGGCATTGTCAGCAACGCTTGTATTGGATAATTTAGATAAAGGGAGGGAAAAAAGACAGCACAGTATCACATTAATCTGTTTAATAGTCCTCAAGTTCTTTTACACAGAAATATCCTTCTCGCTCACATTTAAGAGAGGAAAAAAAAAAAAAACCAAGCTATAGGCCAATCTATAAACGGACAGAAACAAAGTACAAGAGCCAGTTGCTAAGAATCAACTTTGCACAAAGCAAAAACAAAACAAAACAAAACAAAGCTGTATGATTCTGCAGCAGCAGGGTTTTACCCACGTAGGAAGCAGGAATTGACTGCAGCCTCTCGCCCCGCGGCCTTTCCTTCCCCAGCTGTCCCCTCTGCTCCCTCCACTCCAGCTGCCGGTTCCCGGCCTCCAAGTCCTCACTCCTTTGCTCTCTCCTCTCTGAGGTCTTCACCGTGTGAGTGCTATGTGCACTGAAACACGGTGCCCCATTTAAGTCATACTGTCTTCATCTTTCTGCACATCAGAATCAGGCAAGTGGCTTAACAGTATGTGATATAAAACCTTTCCCAGAGAAGAAGTAGAGTGAGGTAACCATAAGCCCTTTCAGATCAAAGCCCAAACATGGTAACTTACATCAGTCCCCAAATTCATCCACAATTCATGGTTGCTTCTTCCTAGATTACTAATACTCAGGTTGAAGATGTGATTTACTGGTAAATGGCAGATGACATGTTCCTGCAGAACCAGAGGTGTAGGCACTTCACCATGAGTTACAAGGCAAGAGCACAGGCTCAGGCAGCCTGGGTCCAAGACCTCGTAGCTGAGATAAAGAAACGGTTAGGCTCTGAGCCCCGAGCTTGCTGTTGTACAAAGGCTGACCATTTATGTTCGGGGAGCTTAAAACGGTATTAGTCTTTGCACAGAACTACTATTATCCCTACTCTGCATTAGCAGAGTAGATTGGCACAGATAAATCATCAAGTTATAAACTTCTCTGAGGGTTGGTCCCCGACGCTACTTGAACTTCATAAATAGACATTTGATGTTAACTTACACTAATGATAAACCTCTTTAGTGTTTTTTTTTAACCTACTTGCAGAGATCAAATGAAGAGGCTTAAGCTAAAATCTAGATGTGATAAACATTTTTCACTGTGACGAGGTGCTGAGTCTGTAAATGTATTTATATTTGTCAGATAGTTTGGATAAGAAGCTTTGCAGCACACCAGTTATTCAGTAACTCTTTTCTTCTCCCCCTTGCTTTCTACAATCTAAGAGTGGTTACCTCTGCAATATGGTATGCTTCATGCTCTCTGATGCAACATCACTTTTTCTATAGGACACCAAAACATCAAATGTGAATCCTTCTATTAATGTATGAATACTGCAACTTGCATGAAGCTATAAGTATTCATCTGAAGCAAAACTCTTCTCTAAACACAGATGCAGATAACTCATCTGCGTGAGCATGCTTAGCTAACAAAAACCAGTATGAACATGTGTTCATGCACACACAGAGAATCAAACTAGACAACAACTTGTAATATGGATGAATGTGTGAGAATGAAAATTTTTAAAAGCTTAGCTGTCTCTGAATGCTGTGTCTATCCACATACCTATTTCCACAAACATAATTAGATGTAAAGGGCATACAGTGAGCTGCTTCTTCCCCTCCTCAGCATGTTTTATCTACAGCGTTCCTTTAAAAGTCATGTTTTACGCCCTGTGAAAATGTGACTAAATCAGAAGTCTAAGAAACCTCTAAACGAAGCATCACTGATAGATTTTTCTCCTATCTGACTTCCTTGAATTTGTAGTTGTACTTAACTAAATGAGATTATTTTCCTGGGTAAAGTGAGAGGGATTTGGTACTTACTGGCGATAACTTCAACTAAATACAACATCCATGCGAAAACCAACAGAAGTTACACACTTAACCACTATCTACATATATCTTATTATGCCAGTTGTCTGAAGTGCAAAGGCAGGAGATAAAACTGTGTAAACTTGTTACTTTAACTGGGAGGGCAACACCTTTTACCTGCAGTCAACCCAGCTAGATACAGCTCTGCATTTCTTACCCAGCAGACCAGGAAGATACTAAAAAGAAAAAAAAAGAGGAGGTTTTTTTTTCACCCCTACTGACTCACTGGATAGAGAAGAAAAAAATCCTCTGTAATTCCTTCCTCAGTTTCTGTACTAGTATCAAGTGGTCCCTATTAGTGCTAGGACGTATGCATGAAAAGAAACAAGACCTGACGGGCTGGAGATCAGCAGCCCAGCTCCACGCTGATCCCTGCACCTGCTTCTGCACAGCGGTGCACAAGGGCTGGGCAGGAACCAGGGGGCAGGGGATGGTGGAAGGCCATCAATTATAAATGCGCAAGCAGCCAGAGGGGAAAAAAAAGGGAACGGCATGCTGCATGGGGATTTCAAAGCTGGCGTTCTTGAGAGCATTCAAGGTTAATCTCAGTAACTGCAGCCACCCTGTATTTATTGGTGTCTTCCAGTGTGTATACAAGCCGCTGGAGGGGGCTTACTGAAAGCTGCGCCACGGACCTCAGTAGTTCTTCAACACAGTTGCAGAAAGATGGAACAGTGTCTACCAGAAATTCAACATCATTTACCATGTTTCAGGACTCAAAGTCAGCCGCAGGGAGAGCTGAACACATTCTTGCAGGTAACGTGGTTATCACAATTTGGCTGCTGAAACAGGTTAGTACCAGGTTTGCAGAACAAGCAGATGTTTCCAAACTAAAACTTCAATCACACTTGTACTCAAAAGTCAAAGAATCAGCCAGTCTCTCTCTTCTCTGTCAGTCACAATCCTTATTCAGATAAGAGCTTCACCACCAGCTTCCACATAGCATTTGTCTGGCCATTTCGGTGGCCACTCTGCATCCTGATTCTTTGCTCGCTGGGGTTAGTGACAGCCCTTTCTTTGATTTTCCTGGGACTAAGAACTAACACATTTCACACCTGAGCACAGAAACAGAGTTTTATAGTACACAATCACAGTATCATCAGTCTCTGAAGTCCAAATTATTCTAAGGGGTTTCATGCTTGTTTTTCTGGTATTTTTATTTGCTGTCATTTGGCCTGTTCAATGAAAATTTGGCAATGAAGTTTTTCTGCATAAAACCCCAGCAGCATATTTTAAGAGATGATTCCTCTATACAGTTTTCAACTTCTCATTCTTCTGTTACTTCAAAAAAAATCTTAACTAGATTGATGGCAGCCTCAAATTTTCCACATATTTTACATTCACAGCTGCAAAAAAATATTTTTTGATCATTTTTGTTGAGGAATTTCGGCTAAAGATTGTTTGTGAACATTTCTATTACAATGTGAACATTCATACCACTGAAGTAGCATGTAGGGAGTTTGCTAGTTCCTTCTAGCTCTGCCCCAACAGAGCCTATCATACTTTGATCTGATGTGTGTAACAAAAACTGCATAACATTTCCATATAGCTGACCCTGTTTGAGTGGGGCAGTAGGACTTGACTACAGAGGTCGCTTCCAAACGCAACCATTTTGTGATTCTTCTTGACAACACAGCAACCAACTAGAAAGTAAAGATTTAGAGCATGTTGAGTACTGCTCAGCTGCATGTAACAGTTTAAAGGGTCTTTGACAAATAGGAGGCAGGAACACATTCATGCAAAAAGCCAGACTAGATTGGTTGCCACTGCTGATAGCTACAGTTCGGCTGATGAAAGTCTTTGAATCATTAACTAACGCTACATATGCTGCATATGAAAACACAGAAATGGAATTATCCATAATTAGTAACAACTCAAATTGCTTTTGGCTTTTTGTTTACTACAGCTTTCGTCAGTTCTCGTGAGTTATTTAAACCTATGTTAATGACTTTTCACTCGCTTAGAAAATGCTATGTGTAACCTGGTGCATTTGCTTCATCTGAATGATGCTAAAGGCAAATCTTGGCATGCTCTAGTTGCTGAGCTCAAAACAAATGAGTCTTTTAGTGATGTGCGTATGGAAGCTCATTGCTATATAGCTCTGTCCAAAACTTAAGTGGCAATATTAAAAAATGAAAATCCCAGAACAAAAAAATCTGTCTTTTCAGACTGAGCCCTCTGTTTTTCCTCTAGGAACTCTAAATTAAACTAGCATAAAATATTGCTCTCTCCCCTCATTTGAGGTTACAGCAAGACACCCGCATCTGGCTGCAGATAGATGTATGCACAGATGAGCACACTGCCTCAGGAAGGGGGAGGATGCTGAAAGAGCCTCTGTGCTTCAGAAAAATCTGGACCAATATTTTACAAGCCTGCACTTAGGCTCTGATATCCGTATTCCTACCCTTCTTGTTGTTATCGCTGCTTTGTTTGTTAATTCTTTAACAGAATTCCCTTCTGCACAGAGCAAAATGAGAACTCCCTCTATTTCCTGCAGTTTATTCAGTCAACCAGCCACACTGGCTGAGGTCAAGCAGGGATGGAGCCACAGCTCCACTGTCAGCACCCTCTCCCCATGGCCTCCTTTGCCTTCTGAGGCAGAGCAAAGCGGCTGCCTGAGCAACATCCAGACCTGAGATGCTGTGTGACGTGCAGGGATCCATCTTTTGCTCTGTTTTTCTTCACAAGGTCAGGTCCCAGTCTGATCTTGTAAGCTAGGAGCAGCCCTTCTAAAGGTATTTTTTGTTTGTTTGTTTGTTTATTTGTTCATTTTTTGAAGATAGGGATCTCAAAAAATTCTAAAAAAAAAAAAATGTGATTTATGAATTTGAAGATAGAATATTAACTGTTCCTAAATTTCTTTCTTCTTCTTGTTGTTTTTCTTAAAAAAAAAAAAAGAAAAACATCTGTCTGGACAATTTTCAAAATAACTTTGATTCACAAGTTACCGGATGCTGTTTTGTACAAACATCTGCTGCCTGTGTTGCACTAAATTGCACTTATGAAAAGGGTCTATCATCACTTGAAGGCATAAGCTATAAATACAAAGGCAACTGCTATTAGCATTATCCCCAGGAGTCCAAAACTTAGTTCACCAATATTTTAAATTGCAATTGACACCTAACCTTGGATTTGTGTTCTTAATTAATCAAATGCAAAATGAGTCTAAAATTGTACTCTAGGAGAGGAGAGTTGCCATATAAACCTGTTGCCAGCTGGAAAAGAAACTGCCAATGACTTTTTCACAACTAGTCAATCAATCACAGAAAAGCAAACCCCAAGAAAATGCAAAGCTGCACTGACTAAGACACAAACCAAGGATGCAGGCCAGGGAATTTAACCAATTATTTGCTTCAAGTCACAGATGGCAATCAGAGATGAAGAAAGGAATTGCTTGTTAATCCTCCCTTGGATTTTAAAGGCACTTCACATAACTGAAAATACAATGAAGTTAACGCCCAAACATCACTAAAGTGAATAGTACAAAAAAGAAAGAAGAAATAGAACTCAGTACCAGAAAATTAGGCAAGTCAAATTATCTTCATGCTTAAGGACGCTGAAGAAAGTTAAAACATTCATGTAGTCAAAGCCATACTAAAGCCATTTAGAAAGCATCAGATGTGTCCTGGCAATGCACAGTAATATCGCAATTCTGATTTAACAAAACAAAAACATCCCACGTTCAGATATGCAAGCAAAGAGATGATCATCACATACTACTATCCCATTCTAGTCTTGAAACAAGACCCATTAGGTAAAAAAAGCAGCCTCGAGTCCCTTGTGGATATTTCGCAGCAATTCATTATAGCTCAGGGCTGCAGTGGCTCCTGTTGAGCCTGCTCAAGGCTGCTTGTGCCTGCACCGGTGCAGCCCCACGGGGTCACACCATCTGCTCTCCCATGGCCCAACCTGCCTCCAGCTCTCGCTGCTGGGAGCAGGACCGGCCACCACCGTTCCAGCGCCTTCCTTTGTCTGGTGGCGCGTCCAGGGAGCACTTCCATCCTCCTTGGGTTAGCGAAAGGACACAAAGATGTTGCTAAGGTGATGGTAAGGTGGCCGCCCATTCTGACCCAATGCAGCCCGGGAAGCCAGCAAATGGGTCATGACTCCTCTCTACTCCTCTCCCCTGTTCAAATCAGGTGAACCAGGTGTGTGGGGTAACACAGAAGACTCCAAAGACTCATGCTGCTGGTATGTGGAACAGCTAATGAAAAAGGATGCTGCTTCATGCATGGAAACACAAAGGAAAATGGTTCTTATCTAGTCAAGCAAAGTATCTTTAATTAGAAACAGACCTTCATTAGTGTCTTTAAAAGAAGAATTCAATTTGCACCTAACTTGAAGGCTTTTTACACTTCTTAATTAGTAGCAACTATCCTAGCTAATGAAACCTAAATACCTCCTTCACATGCTCTTGCTTGGGAGGTCATGAGGTGCAGCTGCCAAGGAAGTATAACAAGGCTTTCACCAGAGTACTTTTGAGACAGAAATAGAGAGGAAACCTAGAGTTTGCAAAAGGGCTAATGGTACAACTGTGGCAGTTTCTAGCAGGATGCTGAACTGACCTCTCTGCCCAGCTCTTCTCTTTGGAGGTCTGAGCTCTCCAAAGCTCCTTTGACAGACTCCTCCAAGAAAGGAAGAAATGGGATTTCTTCTGTGGGAAATATCCTGGCTGACAGAGGAAGGTGGCAGGTTGCCCTAAGCAGAATATCAAGCTGCATGAATGGGAAGCTGCCCTCTTCCCTTGCCCTGTCTCCATCCTCCCATTAATTGGGTAGCCACGAGATACTTCCAAGCTCCTGCTCTTTACTGAGCACAGGGGAATATTCACAGATAGCATGAGGCTGCTGCTACAGTCACTGTGGCCTCGCACTTGAAAAGTCACACTCATTTCTAGTAGTTGTAACTCCCTTTAGAAATGCCAGCGGGCACAACATCATACTTCAAGGATTGTAAATTCACAGGAAGATTTATACAGGCTGTCTGCTGTAAACACAGAGTGCTGTGACTCACACATGAACCGCTGCAGCAGCTTTAGGATATTACTGCCTGTGTGAATGATAGGTTGCAAGCTCTCCTGAGCAAAGCCTGCAGAAGCAAATCTGTTCTCACATCGCAGTTCTCACTCTGATGCCTTAACGAAAACTTCACTTCTCAGTGGTTTTAAGGCAATATATTGGACTGAAGGGGAGGAGCTAAGTCTTAGAGCCTATTCTTTGCCCTAATATCTTAAACCACTCTAGCAACGTTCCACTCGAGCTCCTCTGTAGCACTCTCCCTTACCATAGCCTGCAGTGGGCCCTTGTGAGCACAGTCATTTTTGTTAATTTATCTTCTATTCCTCCTCCAGAACTGACCTCCAAGGATTCACTGATAAGTGCTTCTGAGGGGAGTATCAGTTTACCAGCTAAACCATTAGCTCTTTTCAGGCTGTTAACCACATGCAATCAGATGGTAACAGGTATCGCTGTGTCAGTGTTTCTCGTTGTACAGAAATGAGAAACACCAGTCTGTACGCAGTGCGTCACTGGCAGTCAGTTAACTTTAGCTCCCGAGTGGCGCAACCCCCAAATCTACCCCTCAGAAGGCTGGGTAGATCAATGCAGAGCAAATTTGTCTGCAGCACAGGACCTTTCACCACCTCTCTTCTCCCTCAGGAAAAAGCCCACCAGCTGAGAGCAGGATCATGTGAAGGGCTATAGAAATCACACTGAAAGCTCGCACTCTTCCTCCTTTTCTAAAATATCTCCGCAGTCTGCTTTGTTTTCCTGTTTGCTTCTTGTTTCTCACATGCTCTTGCTGTTGCTGCCTGAAGTAAAGTGAAGCTGTTAGCCAGTCCCCAGCACCATGAAAAATGATTAAAAATGATTTGACTTAAAAGTCATCCAAAAATTTTTCTTAAATACACCAAAGATGCATCCAGTTTGTGTGACAGCAGGGTGAACTCAAACACTTCTTCACAACCCCCAAACCTGGAAATTTACTTTCTTTCCTCTCTCACTGGAAGCTGAGGTACTTCCACTGAATGATTTGTCTCTGGCAGCTGGAGATTGAAGATGAATATCAAATTTCATGGGACTTGTGATAAAACAGAGCGATGCAAACACTGTTCTCCTCCCTTATCTTCCAAGCATTTATCTTCACCCAGAGAAGAGGAGGAGCAACAGGCTAGAAGGTCAAAGCTTCTAATTAGCAAATGCTTTGTGCTGCTACATGGGCCTTTGTCACCTGAAGCACTGGGGATCCTGACCCTATATATATGACCCTATATTCATGCTATATGAAAGGATTGTGCACTTCTTAAACTCCAAATCATGAAAACGTGTCTACGACCTTGTTGCCTCATACATGCCACATCCTTTCTGCACAGTGATCTGAGAAAAAAATGCCTCACTGCTCTCAGTGCCTCAGCCTGCTTCAGAGCCTCCAGCCACTTGAACTTCCCTTATTTACTCAGCTTCAGCAATCTTCTTTGAGTACGAGTCTTTTATTGACAGATAATACTTCCAGTTTATCAAAAAAAAATCCACACTGGCAAAAATCAAGCATTTCACTTAAAGACCCCATTTTAAAGGGTTTGCTAGGATTCTTTAGCTGTATGTCTTCCTCGGCCTATGGGAGATGTACTTATCAGCTACAGCAAAGGTTTAGCAATGCTGCAGAATCTTTGACAGTGTTTCGAGAAGTGAGTGATTAACTGATTACAGGAAGACTGCAATGTGCTGGTCACATCACTTCCCTGACAGCCCAGAAGACGAAAAAGACATTATATTTGTTCCTGTTACATTTTGCTTTCCCTTGTTTTACCTGCACTGTGATTACTCCATACCCATCAGATTCTTCCCACTCAAAACAGATCTTTACTTTAAGTACCCATTTACCACAGTGAGTATGTAGGATGCAATTAATATGCATATGCATTACATTACCATGAACACTTTTCTTTTATTCAACACCTAGATGACAGGCATTTCCTCACTGTGTCTGAAAACTGTGTACTTACTTTAGAAAATAAAACACCTCATACCACTTAAATGTACTGCAGAACATCAAAGACTACTATCAAGCTATGTTTCACCTGAATACAGCATTTGTTTAGCTATTTAGAAGCCTGATGTAAAACTGTACAGCTAAAGAAGTACTGAAGTGCAATACACATTTCTATACAATTTAACAATTAATAAAGCTTACCTTCCTGTGGCAACAGTGACCTAAGCAAGTATTTTCATTAGATCTGTTACTACTGGCAATATTCTCTATACCAGACAGAGCAAAGAAAATCAAACTCTTGCCCTCCACTGGAATTTCACTCAGTGTTGCTCAGTGAGACTTGAAAAGTGTAAAGCAAGCCTGGGCTTCTGCTGGCTGGCGAAAACCAGCTTGGTCTACCAGGGTTGCTCCTGCTCTATGGTCATAGCAACTGAACTGTGAGGATACAACAGTGATACTTCAAAGATTCAGAGCACAAGACAAAATCAAACCAAATTTACTCTAGAATTAAATGGCGCGTTTTCCTTCCTAGGGATTATTTTCCCTGTAAATGGTCAATATTTTACCCACACCCATTTTCAGCACAACAGCCACTGCTCATAAATAACAGAACAAACGTGTGAGTACACAGTTCAAGGGGTGTTACATTGCTCCATTTTGTCATCAGCATACCGAAGCATAAAGCGCTGCGTTTCTCCTGGACACCTCTGTTATCACAAGGACACTGCCCTGACATTCCTGGTTATAATTATGTAACCACATTAAAAGACATACGCATGTTTAAGCTGATCAGCTAATAAGACTGGGCTATATCTTTTTCCCTCCCCCACATTAATCTGCGTTGCATCTCCTGCCACAACACTGCAGAACCAGACGTCAGCAGACTGATTTATGAGCAACAATAAGCTGTGCTGCAGATCAGATCTGAGTTATGCTGGCAGACCAGCTTGGGAGCCTGGACTGGAATAAAAGTGTGGCAGAAAGACTGAGGCACACTGTCAGAGCTGGGCTGTGCATGCATGTATTTGTTTGCCTGGTGATGGCCGTGGTGGGGAGGAGGTCCAGGACTGAAATAGCACTGCGAATAGCTAAAAATCAAGATTAAGATGCATTGGCAGAGCTGTGAAGGAAACTTTGCACGTTGGCTGCCTACACTGGGTCTGATTCAGAGCTCTTAGTCACATTTGTATGAAAAACATAATTCATCACAAACTCATGTGCAACTGCTTGGGGAACAATATCTGTGTGACGAGGCCAACTGAAACAATGTACGTGACTCTCCTCTCTCCAGCTAATTTCAGGATGAATAATGCACTGTTCACAAAAACTGCAACGTTCCAGAATTTCAGATATTACAGGAGACATACAGAGAGGTATTATAAAATCCATTATTATGGTCCTTTTTATTCTGTAACTGTTGTACCTACATAAAAATGAAACAACAGAGGGAAGTGCAGTGAGCGCTGCAGCGTAAGCCCAAGCTGTTCTGCACAGCATGCTTCTCCCTGCTCTATTATCCTCCAAGATCACTCTCAGCACCTTTTCTACTGATCAGTAAAGTTTACATTTAATAGCGAGCCCTAGACACACATCAGCAGCAAGCAGAAAAAAGGCACCATTGGGAAGTGGCCAAATTAAAAGGGAATGGGGAGAGCGAGGCACACACTGGCAGCGGCAAAGATAAAGGCTGTCCGTGCCTGCTCAGCTACACACACCATCACCCCCTGCCGGAGGCAAGGCCACAGTCGGCTAGAAAGTAGAGTTGGGCAGGTTTTCCCAAAAATCCTGTTTTTAGACACAGTCTCTGTGAACACATCCCCGTGAGCTTCTGAAGCCTGCAGGTAAACCTTGGGTGTTGGATAACCGATCAGGCACCCAGCTCATCTGCGAAGCCCTGGACAGGCAGGCGGCTTTGAGGTTTGCGCCTGCCCAGCCTTTTGCGATCCTCCGCCCCAGCGTCTCCATTGCTTTGTGAGAAGATAAATCACCCAAATTCATACTAAAGGGAATGCTCGGAGACTCCTTTCATTCCCACATGCTGCTTTAGAGGAAAAGCTCTCTGTAAACGCAAAAGACTTAAATTTTTTGATTGGGGATCAGTCCCTTCAGGCAAATACTGCTCAGCCCTGGTGATTTATCACGTGCTACCCCTTCCACCTTAGCTCCTCCAAATTTCTACCTCTGACAAAATATTACCTTCTTTACTCTGAAAGGTAGCTCTGCGGCAGGAGACTCTTCATCACCTTTAAAATAAATAACTTGTCGAATCACCCAGTCCTGCAATTACTCTGTGTGCTATGAATCCGAAATGACAGCTTTACTCTGCTCCATGTGTGAATACAAAAAACTGACACAGGATTTTGTATAATTTTTAACCATAGAACAGGATTCAGATTGCCTATGCAAGATTTTAGAAGGGGGGTAATGATGGGATGACAAGCAAACATCTGAAAAGCTTATACTTGCAGTCTTTTAGTGATGACAGCAGTCATCCACATAGTTTCTTTAAATAATAACAACTAAGATATTTCACAGCTACTGTACAAGATGACTGCAGGGGATATGGCTACTATGGCGTAATCAAACCCATGGGATTATAAGTAGTCTGCTGAGCATAATGCCTTAACATCTTAGAATTATTTATTATCTTGTGATAACTGTATTTTCTCTAATGTATTATTACTTATATGTTAATGGGACCCTTACAGCATTTAAAAGCCTGTCAGGCCCAGCACCATACTGCAGTTAACTTCCTGTCTATATACCACTTGCTGTCATCGATGTCTGTTCTCAGACATCCCTTTTTAGCTGTTGACCCAATTTAATGCCTTGCTGGAGATTGTCTTCCCAGCTGTAATTAAAGTAAAAAGGACTTTACAAAAAATGTATTCCTCCAAAGCCCATGGCATCTGTTAATTCTTCTCTTGGTGAACGTGTTTGCCTGCTAGACATATTCCAAGAAGATACATATTTGATAGCATAAATCCCATATTTTCCAAGTAAAAATAACCTCAGAATAAGCATAAAGATTCTCATAATGAAAACCCAGCTTTAGCTGACATTCTGCAGTGCAATACATGCTTAGAAAAGAATTTGGACCTTACAGCAATTTGCTGCGTGATATCCATAATACTTTGTGATCCAATTTTACCTCAGTGGTGATTACAGCACGGCAGCCAGTCACTTTAACCTAATTTGGCTGCTCTCTCTCCATGAGGCTGACACTTAATATTTGAGAGTGAAACAACCCCCATCTACAACATGATAATTAATAACACACGTCAGATTAAAACAGTTGCTATACTACGCGCCTCAGCAGCAGTCTCCGAGACGAATTTAGCTGAATGACCTTCAGGTATAAGCCTTTTCTAACTATATAAAGTAATATATGTAGGTCTGGGTTTCTTTGGAAGGTTTCCCAAGGTTCTTCCCCTTCAGCAACTCAGATTTACCTTAGAAATAGATAATAGTGCTGAGAATTTGCTGGATGATCTTGATAAGTGATAACTGATAGCACCAGACCTGGCACCCCCAAATACTCAACATCAAATAAACAGACCTTACTCCCACTTCAGTACACTCCCTACAGAAGAAACACGTACTGAGGGGAAAGGAAACCGCCTGCCTAGGCACTCACGAATCTTATCTTCCTGCGTCCCGAGCAGATGTATGAAGGACACCATCTACTCTTTGACTTTCTTCAAGAAAAGGTATTTCACTGTCCATATCAATCTGCTTCACCTCAGAAAATCCACAATTTGCCATCATAGTCAGCCCGAGGATTTCAAAAGCTGATGGGGACTCACAGCGCTGACGGGGACTCTGCCGTCCCCACCAGGTAACTGATAGCAGTGCTCTCATGAGCAGAGCACTCATCACGCACACAACACAGATACATTTCATGCTTGAGAAGGCAATGGATAGACATGGGTGGGAATCCCAACACCCGATGAAACGGTTTTCCTTTTCTCCCTTACTCGTCCATACAAAGAGATCTGAGACAGAAGGATACAAAGCTTCCTATGTGTTGGATAGTCAGGTCTGGGTATGTAACACTCCAAGAAAGTCTGGTGCTTCGTAACTTCAGAGACATGGAGGAAGACAAAGGGGGAGCAGGGCTAGATGCCAGCAGGGAGGGAAGAAAACAAATCAGCCATGCCACTCCCTGCAATAACTATGATGCTACAGATCAAAGTTTTGCCTGAAGTGTCCCCTGCAGTTTATTAACTAACACTTTTTTTTAGGACAGGAATCCAAAGTGATGAAGCATTATCAAATGAGGAATGCTATAAAATATAAATCACAGTTTCCTGAAGCTGCTGAATTCAATATAGCAGGTTGCTACTGAATCTGTTTGTTACATCTGGAAATGTAATAATTCTAAATGACAGAGATGAACAATCATGGTCTGTCTCTCTTGAAGTCTACGCATTTGGCAGGTGATCCTCTCTGTTTGAATGTTAGGCATAATACACAGAGGATTGACTGACCAAGAGCACTCCATGGTAAATTCAAGACTGCATGGGAAGTGCCTTCTTAGACGAGAGCTACAAGGATCCTTCTTGCCCCCGTAGAAAAAGCAAAGACATGAGAGGGAAGAGGGAAAGAGAGGAGAAACCTTTCAGGATTCAGTAAAGGAGGAGCAGGAACCAGAAACAATCTGTACTCCTGTGGAAACAGGGAGAAGAGGTATGTTTTGACCCCTCTTTGCCATGCAGGATTACAAAGCAGTCATAGCTTTGTCCTGCTCTGTGACTCAGGTGCTGCTGCGCATTGTCAAAACGTGGTGGCCGCATGTCACAACAATTCAATGTTACAGTGCATCACGACACCAGGACATAGCAATTCTGCAAATCACTAGTTAGAGATACTAAGCTGCTTTCAGGCACTGCAGAAAGAAAGTATTGTTTAATAAAATTCACACCTATGCAATCTCAGACAGTGGGAGAAGTTAATCAAATCCCATGCTTCAAGTCACAAGATGATTACCTACAGGATGAACAAAGCACTTTTTGCCCATTGTAGTATTCTACAAACAGTTGTTCTTGCATTTCTCCAAAACAGGAGAAAGTTATATATTACAAATGTGGGCAAATAATACGAATTATGACAAATCATATTTAGGAGACTAATTTGCACATAAGAATTGCCAGAACCTTTTTTTATCATTTCTCTTTGCTTCTTCTTTAGTAACAAGTAAGAGACACTTGGGAGAGACTGAAGGTCTACCAATTATTAACAGAAAATTAGTAGAAAAATATTTCAGCCTGTGCCTTCTCGATTTTTAACATATATTTAAACTTAGTTCATCTCTAGCCTGCTGATTGAAACTATTTACATGCAGTTTTTGTTTTATCTCACATTAAAAAAAGATTATTTGTAGCTACAACACAGCTATAAAATATCCTTCTCTGGTAAATGAATTACCATGGAATAAACCCCACTAAAATCAAGCAATTTCTTGAGCTTTCTTGAACTGAGGCAACATAGGCTAACTTTCATCTATGATTTTTTTCCCCTACTGTTTGGGCTAGAATTTTTCTTCTCTCTTTTCTTCTCTCTGCAATAGGCCTGAACGGTCTGCCTTTTAGGTATGTCACATGCAAGTGAATGTCACATTCAGATTGCAAAGCCAACCTCTCGGAAATTAAGAAATACCAGAAAACAAGGAACATACAATTAATGACTGTGTTTCATGCAGTTTGCTCACCACCATGCAGAAATTATGTGACAGAGACAGAAACCAATTATGTAGGTTATCATTCAGCTGCTGTCACCTTGAGGCTGTGTGTCCTCTTTCTGCAGCTAACCTCTACACACCTTCTACCTTCTGCAACAAATGAGACAGGGTCTTACAGATACAGGCTTTCTTTCCTCTAATTCCAGTTTATTCCCAGAGGCACTAGCCATTACACATGCTGAATGAGCAGGAATACTGTGAGAAGTGCTATGTGATGAAAGTGAGGGTGACTGAGCACTGGAACAGATTGCCCAGAGCGGAGTCTCCATCCTTGGAGATATTCAAAAGCTGTCTGGACAAGGTCCTGGGCAACACGCTCCAGGTGACCCTGCTTGAGCAGGGGAGTTGGACTAGATGATCTCCAGGGGTCCCTTTCAACCTCAAATGTTCTGTGATTCTGTGAAAGTCTGTATCTTTATGCGCATGCTCAAATAAGAGGGTGTTGGAAGGTGAATCGAAAGTACCTGGCATGTATTGGCTTCCTTTGCCTCTGTAACCCTGAACCAGAATAGGTTTAACACAAAAAATGAATTTCAGCAAACAGAGCCAGCAAATGCTAATGAGTTTTTAGCTGAGTGTTTGCGGGCTGAGATTTCTTTTGCCTGATGTTTCAAAATTGACGAAATGTGTACAGATTCTGTTAAAATAGAGTAAGACATGCCAGGCCCTAGTATAACCCACCTACAAGATCAAGGTAAGTCTTCAAAATAGGACTCTAGAGCTTCTTAACATACTGGTTTCTAGCACATTTTAATGGGGATAGAATAACATCTTTCCCTCTTTCCTTGTTCTTGGAGTCAATGCTTCTGCTCAAGTGCATCAGAAACTGAGCCTCCTAGAGGTTCAGCCATCTGTGATCCAAGGCCCAGCGCCAACAGTACCCAGCTGTGTAACCCTGGCATGGACTTCAGAGGAAACTGCTAAGTTGTGAGAAAGTCCACAGATGCGATGAGATGATAAGAAAGGTGTAACTGCAGGCATGGGCGAGATTGTGGAGACGGTGATATTTGACATCCAAGGATACAGGAGGAAGAGCACTAAGATGAAAAGATATAAAGTCCTTAAGGAAAAAACAAAATCAGAAGACAGCAACTCAGTAACATCGAGGATCAGCCCCTTCCAGGAAGCTGCGGAGCCCAGCCCTTGTGTGCCTATTGAGCACAGCCTGGCCAGCAAACCTGCCCCATGCGCCTTTCAGGAGTGGTGAGCATACTGCTGCCTCGCCTGGCACCTCCTTAGTCCTACCTGCCATGGGTATTGGCCAATAAACACCTGCTCTGTGTTGGTGTGAACATCCTGCTTGCAGAGTTTCTTTATGCATGGCTACAGCTACCTGAAAAATCTGACCCAGAGAGGGACAGTTACAGAGTTGCAATAGAAGATTTACGGAAGAAAAGTTTGGCAGTGCTATATATCATGATAGATGATATAGTGGGAACTGCTCTCATGATAACATCTCCATGTGCAACAAACTGTGACTAAATATCTATTTTTTCCAAATCTTTTTGTAGAGGAAGGAGAGGAAGAATCTAAATTCACAAGGAACCTGAAGATGTACTCAATTTCCATAATGGTTAATAACTTAAATCCATATGGAGAACATCCCCTGAAGAACTAATTTTACTTTTCAAACATGAATAATATATGACAAGAAAATGGGGCAGAAAAACATACTCATTTTTTATTTTGTGGCAGTATCACTATGTATGCTCAGGTGGCTACAGGTATTACTGCAGGAGCTCTTATTAAGCCCAGTAAAGATATTTGATCATTTGCACAAATTGTAAGAGCAAATTTTTAATGTCGACTTTGCATAATGATGTAGAGCGATTGTATAAATTGCCAGCCAACCTGTAAAGTGATTATTTTAGTTTTGCCGAAAAAAAAAGGACACAGTAGAGAATAGATGCTGGACAGAATTGTTCAGGCTGTTTACCCGCACCACACATCATACAAACCATCACAAGTTTTGCATGGGTACATCAAAGCAGTAACCAGTGATGACATTCCTAGAACAACCACGAGCAACTTGCCAAATTAGCTTTCAGGAATTTCACGGTAAAATGCTATGGCAGGATTACAATCTTCGCCAGGTTTAGAGATGGCTTCTTCAAGCTGGTATCTATCTAACCTGTGAGTGACTTAAATTAGAAGGCCTGGAAAACAGTTCTTATGAATACCTGACTTTGGCTCATGGCTTGACCAAAACTGGGAAAAAGGTCCTTTGCTAAGTATAGGGAGCTGATGGAATGCAAGCCAACATGATATTTTGGAACACAAAATTTTGTAGGGAATTCCTCTGGTTATTATAAATTATACACTAATATTGCAACTGCAAAGAGGATGAGAGAGCATATGAAAACAATTCAGAACCACTTCAAAACCACACTCCAGAACAAGGTTATATGGGACCTGTGTCTGTATTAGACTACCATCCCACAGCTGCTGTTAGAAGGGTACAGGATTGATTGAGAAGAAATTACAGAGTAAGTTTGGTACACATTCAGGAAAAGAGGTTAAATTCCCAGGGCTCAACTCAGGCCACTGCCATGGCTTACTCAAACAAAACTTTGAGCATGAACATAAACTGATCTGAATCCAAGCTCACACCTGGATCCAAACACTCTCATCTTTGACCACTTTACCTTCTTTTCATTTTTGGTGGAATTGCTGCAAATGTGCATTTTCAATTGTGTAAAGGAACCAAAAAACAATAAGAAAGAAAAGTAAGTGGTTTTTCCTCTCCTTTCATAAATATAAGACAATCTTTACTTGGAAAATGATGGAAGAAAAACTATTACAGTTACCATATTATGTCTTGCCTAGAAGGAGAATAATATGCTTTCTCAAATACCACAGGAAATTTGATTTTTTTAGCCAGATATGATCAGTCCTTCCCCTTAAAATGCATTTTAAATGGATTTCAATTTGAAACACTAAGGTAAGGTAAAATCCTTGGTCACCTTTAGAATCCATGAATAAGGAGGTGCAATGATCAACGTAAATGCCTTCTATCCTTCTTACATTTCTAGACACGTCATAAAACATCACTAAAGTTTTTCAACAGCTGTAACTTTTGAACACATTTTTGGGAAGCTAAAATTCAGAGTTCCTTTGTGGTTATTTAGGAAGCTTTTCCATTTAAACCTGCATTTTGGTAAACAGGTACTTTTTCTGAAATTACTGCAGAACAGGACACTAAGAGTGTAAGACAGCGGAGAACATTTTTAAAAGTGTGCCAGTACTGAAACTTGTGTGAGAAATGTTGAAATTTTTTACTTTCCGGAAAGTGCGCACTTCTATGAATCCTTTATTTGTCTAAACTCCCAGATCAGATCTCTTGGGGGACTGCTGTCATTTTAAGGCCTATTTTTATTCTGAGTTTCTGAAATGAGGTCATTCTTTTTACTATTGTCACCTTTTGCCAGGGTAAAGTTTCTTCTCATGATGTGCTTGGGAGAAAACTTTCCATTAACTTTTCTTCTATGTGGATATTGCAAGGATACTGACATGACTACTGAAAAGTTTTCTCAATACAGTACATATATTTTTTTAAAAAATCCATTTATCATCTCAGTTACTGTGCTTTGAATCAATCTGTATTTTTCCTCTAGAACTCAACATATAAAGGTACCTAATTCTGAACAAGCTCCTCACCCAATCTGTGCTGTTTTCACTAGATTTAGCTAGTACTACTGTTCAGAAAGTGATTAAAATTCTAGGAATGTTTCTGACCCTATTCCTGCCGCATTTACTATCACTAGCATTCACTGACTTCATGGAACTACTCCTAAACTGTTCTAGCACAGATGAGCTAAAAATCAGGGCACATCTACCAAGTGGAAACACAGACACGTAGGCTTATTCTGCACTGAGATCTCTGGGCTTTTCATTTGAAGCCAGCTGTACGTGAACCAGATTAGACCTGCAGCACTAAATCAGGCTAAATAGGTAAGGAGCCCTGCAGCGCTGCACCATGTCTTGCTCCTCTCAGTTCTCTGGTTGGGGATGGACTCCAGGCTTTTGCTCCTTTATGTACTGCAGACACTCCCTTGTGTCCAGTACCTCAGCACTGATTAAATATCACAGGATCTGGTTCACCATTGTATTAATCCTATTTTAAGTTGCTATAATCCTGTTGGTTTTACTGGAATTAGTTCAGACTTATACAAGCCTAAAGCAGCAATGATTCAGACAAAGTGCTGAGGAACTCTAGTTCTGCAAAACACCGAGCTCTAGCAACCTTCATTTTCAAAGCATGTGTTTTAAAAGATTTTCAATTTTTTACAACTGGAAGACCTAATTATTCTGCTGGGTAAATTCAGAACGTGTACTGGTTTTGCTCTGCACAATCCTTTCAAAGAACTCTGTAAAATATTTTGTAGTCCTTCAAAACAAGAGAGCAATTTTGACATGCCAAGTTTAATTTTGCATGAGAATAAAATTAAGAAATTGCCTTCTATTTTCATCAAATTCCCGTACCAAGGATGCACACGCCAAGCATTTTTCCCTAAAAACGGCAGCACCAACAAAAGCAGTGCAAAAGTAACTAGCAATTTTCTCCTTCTGTGTAACTGTAGCCACCCAGCTAATAAGTCTCTGCTGGGCAAGTACTCTGTTCATACCATTTTCTTCCCATTTGTCCTGGTTTAAGCTTGGAGAAAGTCATGGAGAAATGCAAGACTTCTGCACCACGTGGTTCTCCAGGGAGAGATTTCATCCAAATAGCAAGTAACAGAAACCTAAGTATTTCATCTCTGAATTGTCTGCTGTTCACATTTATCAGTTATTTGGTAGCGTCCATGAAATAACTGCATAGTTCCTGCTCCAGCTTTGTGGGGCTAGGAGGAGGAATAAATTAGAGCATCAGGATTAGGACTGAATTTACAGTAAGAGGTAGATGTATCTATAGGCTGTATGAATTCAGAGACTTTCCGACGGAACTATGATTCCCACTGTATCTTGTACATGGTGGGCTGAGCTATGGAAAATGTCTACAGAAATTAACATAGTTGTTTTTATTTGAGTTGTGACATTTGCCAACGCTTAACAGAAGAGCAGAAACCTTTCGATCGCACCGGTGCCCGCTTCAGGAGAGCGCAGCGAAGCACGGCTTGGAAGTGACGCCAGCCTGTTCCAAGTGAGCTCTAAAAAGGAACTGGAAGTTTTCAAAACTGGAGCTCAGGCCCTAAATATACCTCCACGTTATTCAGTCTAACTATTCTAGAATAAAAGCAACCAAGCAAGTGACAGCTGAAATCAGACTACATAGTCCACCTCACAGTTTCCTGTGGAGAAGGACAGAGAAGTGGGCACAGAGACTAGAGGCGAGACTGACCGGATTGAACGCTGCTGTGCAACCTGAGGCTGTGGAAGCTCCAACTTGCCTCCCTTGAAAGGAGGTGAATTGAGAACAAAGTTTGTATCTGAATATGAACTGAATGTAGGTTGTATGATTTTAAAACTCTCCTTGCATGGCAAGGAAAGGAGGCTCTCTCATCTTAAGTGTACTCCTACTATTTCCCCAGCCGAGTTGAAGCAGGAATGCCCTGAGCAGCTGCTGCCCCTCACCTGTCTCAGCTAATCAGAACCTCCTCCGACTACTGCCGTATCCCGTGTCGGACAGCGAAGAAAGTAACTTGGGAAGGTAATTGCGAAAAATGCTTCCTCTCCTTCTGGGGCCAGGGTGCACTCAAGGATAAGAGAGGAATTCAGGCAACTTCACCTGAGTCACTGGGGAGGTGGAAAGGAACTGGATCAACTTAGTCTGAACCCAAGGGAACGCACAGGGAAAGACGCTCCCCTCTCCCAGTGGCCACCCCGACGCAGAGCAGAGGAAAGGCACAGGAGGACAAGCTAGCACCAACATCCATGTCCAGCTCCTCCACTCTGTGCCCCTGCTCACCGTTAAAGCAGCCAGAGAGCTAATATCAGCATGACCTGCATCAGGCAGGGCTAGTCAAAGTGCAGAATAAGCCAGCCTCCTTGCTCCCAGTAAGGGTGGAGGACAGGGAGGTACAGGAGACAGCCACGCTGCCATAGCCCCACCAGGTCTTCTCCATTTCAGACTAATGTGAAGAAGGGGGACTCATGGAAGTCTTCGCTTCCTTTTGAAGCAATATACCACAAAATGCAAGACCACAACAGCGGCAGTCAGATCAAAAATCCATCTAGCCCAGGATCCTGTTTACAACAGTGGCTGATGGCATGTGTTTAAGAGAAGAGCATAAGGACTAGGCAATTACACAGAATCACAGAACATGTGAAGTTGGAAGGGACCTCTGGAGACCATCTAGTCCAGCCTCCCTGCTCCAGCAGCATCACTTAGAGCATGCTGCCCAGAACCCTATCCACAACAGCTTTTGGATATCTCCAAGGATGGAGATTCCCCAGCCTCTCTGGACAACCTGCTCTAGTGCTCAGTTACCCTCACAGTTTTAAAAAAAAAAAAAAAAAGTTTTTCCTCATGTTCAGATGGGAGTTTCTGTGTTTCCGTTTCTGCCTGTTGCCTCTCGTCACTGGGCATCACTGAAGAGTCTGCCTGCACCCTCTTTACTTTCTCACTTCAGATATTTAAACATATGGATCAGATCCCCCCTAGGTCTTCTCTTCTCCAGGCTGAACAGTCCCAGCTCTCTCAGCCATTCCTCATATGAGAGATGCTTTAGTCCCTTAATCATTTTAGTAGCCCTTTGCAGGACTAGCTCCAATAGCTCTGTATCTCTCTCATACCGGGGAGCCCGGAAGTGGACAGAGTACTCCAGGTGACACTTGTACTGATGCTTCTTCTGAATCTGCTCCTGTGCACTGATTGTGCCTCCTGGACGTTTTATCTGGTTCTCAGGTTGGAAGAAAAGGTATATGGTGGTGGGCCCTCATTCCACTGACTCTGGAAGAATGTCTTTACAGGTATGGAGCATGGTACAGATACGGACGGTGCTTGATGGAGCAAGTACCATCATTGTTCCAACTGCCCCTTATAATGCAATAATGTTACAGCTGATAATTTCATGCCACTTCAGAACTAATGTATGCCTTCCAGCAACTAAATACACTGTTATTACCTTAATACTATGCATGAAAGTGCCATTTGCATGGCTGTATAGACAATGACATTACAGGTGTTGAAAAGAATCAAGATTATGGTTTGTAAAGTATTGTAAGTACAGCCTATTTAACTACCCATTGATAAAGTCATCATTAAGGTCTTAATTCAAAAAAGCATGTAAGCATATGCTCAAAGCATTCCTACTAGGTAGAGTATTTAGGCATATATTTAACTTTAAGCACATGCCTAAGTTCTGAATCACTTACTTGGGAGTTAGGCATTCCTTTAATTGCTCCTTCAAACAGGGATGGCTTCCTTATGGGCTAACTACATACAATCACAAAACGTAATCACAAACAATATAATTCAGAGTCTTTTCAACAAAGTATCATCACATCATATAAGCTAACTGGGCAGGCCCTTAAGCTGAGCCAGTACAGGGAACCCAAATGCTGCACACCTAGGCCACATCCAGTAGAAGCAATGTTATTTATATGCAAAAACAGTGGTTAGAGCGCCCTGCTTTTAACTTTCAGTGCCAGCCATTGAGACTATTGCATGCTTACTTCTGCTAGAACAACCTAAAAGGATATACCACGAATTCTCAGTTGAATCATCATCTGCCTGCCCATGATATAAGGCCACCTCAATCCACAAACATTTACTAAATTCCTCTTTTAAAGGCAAGTATTTTAAATAGTGTGTTTGTATAGCTTAATCTACCTGATTTTTATTTTCTATTTTTATTAGCTCATGCACATTATGCCTCTCCTCTATCACTCCACATAACCTAACGCTGATAGCACGTACCGCGATGAAGCAGAACTGATACAAAAGAAGGCACGCAGGGACCAACTCCATGGGTTTTCTGTCTTAATAAATTCTATATAAGTCTGTGTGTGTATGTGTATATACACAAATATATATCTAGAAATATATAAATATATATATATTTATAAACAGCATTCCTCTCCAATATCAGGGTACAGTCATTCCAGTAACCAGCACTATACTATTTGGAAAGACTTATGGTCAATGAATATAGCTGTTTGTTCACACACTTGTACTGTTTTCTCACCATACATACATATACATTTTCTTTTTCCTGTCAACGATACAAGTTTTTCTGGCACAAAAAGTTACCAGCAGTACCTTCTCCCTCACTGCCTCAGAATTTCTTCTGCTTAATTGTGAAGTTTTGGAAAAGCTTTAGTGGGTTTCCCATGAGTTTTCTGGCAGTCTGCATGAATCTCTTTTCAGCAGCTTGAACTGAATTTGCATGTGAAAGCAGATTACTCTAAGACAATTTCAATGTCAACTGATTGAGAAACTATTCCACTATATAGGGTTGTGGAATTTATTTAAGGAGAATAAAGAGAATTTTGTAGGCGAATGCATCTGAAAGACTTTAGAAAGCTTGCAAATTATCTCTATTTTTCTTGTATCATCATGCTCTGTAAGAGAGAGCTATTCATAACTTAAATTCACTCTACCACACTACAAAAAACACTCTCTGTTTTCTTTTGGACTGTCCACGCTAATGTTTCACACTCACTTTCAGCAAGAGTGCATCTGCATCAGTTCCTCCAAGGATGTAAGCACTTGATAGATACTTGATAGATACTCCACGGAGTGATAAAATCAGCAGAGTCATGTGAAAAGAATGCAAGAACTTACAGGAATTCTCTTTGGGGTCAGACCAATGGGGATCTGAATAGCAAAGCTGCATTCATGTTATCCACTGCTTTCATGACTATAAAGGATGATACATCCTCCTTCAGTCTTCTCTCCAAATTGAGGAGTCTCAGCCTTTTCAGTATCTCCTCCTAAGAAGGCTGCTTTATCTTCTTGATTGTCTGAGTTGTCCTTCTTCGCACATTCTCAGACTCCACCATGTCTTTCTTGAGATGCAGACACCAGAACCACATGCTGTACTCAATGTGTGTCTATACCAAGGTTTTGCATAGCAACAAAAATATAACCTTTGTCTTTCTTCCTGGTACCGTTCCTGATGATACCCTTTGTCTTCACAAAAGCTGTGTTGACTATTTCTCAACAGAAGATGCCCATCCATGTGCTCAGCAGGATCACTGGTCTGTACTTCCCAAACTGTTGATCCCCCCTAGAGCCCATTTCAATGATGAGAGTTACAAAGGCAAATCACCAGCCCTCCGTCTATATTACTACTTCATATTTGCTAGCCTTAGCTTACTTGAGCTGCATTAATATTGGGAAACACATTTTCTTGCTTAGATAATGGCTATAAAGAATATGCAAAAGAAAGTCTTTACTGCCTAGTTTGTGTAAAGTAAATATTACTAGAAATACATATTGCTTCCAAAGCTACACTGAAAGTGATAGCTGATCTGTAAGGAAAAAGGCGAAGCTGCACAGAAGAATTCTGCTGTGATTAGAGTATGGAAAGAAAGTGCATGCCCTTCTCTGAGGAAGGGAGGGCCTGGCTCTGACAGCAGTCATTATCTTGAGAGAGCTTCTCCGCACAGGCTGGGCCAACACAGAAAGCTACCATTTTAAATACGATCCTTTGTCAAGGCTAATTCTCTTTTCTTGTGCAGGGGAGAATTACTAACAATCATTTGCTCAGAGTCTGGCTCCAGTTAACACCTCTCCTTCCTCATAAACGCACTGTGTAGAGCAACGCCTACAAGTTTATGTGCTACTTTACCCTGTAGTCACAGGGTAGGTCCTAATGTGACACATCGGGGGCGTTGCCTTCCCTGCTTAACTAGCTCTAGTCTGCAGAAAACGGGAATACACAATGCCAGCTTATATAGATTTCACGTGCAAGGCAAAAATATCTGCTGTATTCCCCGATGCCCTCTCATCGGGAATCCATAATTCCCCTTAGTCTTGTTTCCTCTGTGAAGATAATCTGCTGCTGACAAGTGTCCGCAGTGAGTGTACCTTAAGAGGTGGTGAACATGATTTAGTGAAAATGCTCTCCAGGACAAATTGTACAGCTTGATTTCAGAAACTGCACATAGGTTACATCCTCCCAAACCCCCAGAAAAATAAAGGAAAAGGTTAAAAATATATATATTTTTTGCATAGATGGAAAACCAGCAAATTCATCACAGACATTCACACAACTCCCTGGTTTGCCCAGCAAGAGAGGATGAACACAGCAGGTTGGGGACTGTAAAACGGGAGGATGGCCCTGCTAGTGTTTACACGGGAAAAGAAAATTACAACCTTCTTGTATTTTTAGACCAGAAACACGAGACCGTAATTCATTATGTCAAGCAGTGATGTAGGTTTGGGGAGAGAAAAAAGTATGTTCTGGCTTAATTTGGAAGCACATCTGACAAGTCCAAAAGCAGGTCTGCGCCTCTGTGCTTTATAATAGGATATTGTAATAGCCCGATAGAAGCAGATTTATATGGCCTGTATGTAATTTAGATCCAAAATGAGAAGCAGTGTCACTTACAATGAGCCTTTGCTGTGAGGTATGTCCCCCATTCTCTTGCTTGTCAGGCATTTCAATTATCTCTCTCGCACTTTGTTACAAATAAAGCTGTAAGGAGATGTTCTAATCCAGGCTCTCAGAAAAAAAACCAAGGGCTTGAAGGAGCCAAGTTTCACTTGTATAATAACTGTTTTTAAACTCAGGACTGCTAAAATCAGTGATGACATCCATATGCAGAGGAAACTAGAGTGTTTTAGTACCACAAAAGTTCAGAAGTATTTATCCAGCCCGTGATACTTAACACTCGCTATCAGACCTTCATCTGAAAGGCAAAAATTCCACATGTGCAATGCATAATTCTGAAATCCCCGACTTTTAGTAGCTGGTTTTCTGGTCAAAGAAGGTTCAACATTACTGTCAAAAGCACCTGATTTCACGCATTGACAACGGTGCTACTTTCTGAATTATTTATTACACAGTTGTACTAAGATTGACTAACTTGGTTCTACAACCTTTCTCTTTTCCTTTCCCTTCATAGTTCATCCTGCACTTTGCCACCCATGACATCCCTCTCACTCCATTATTATATAAAGAAGATAATGCAGAGCTTTAGTTCACAATGTAGTTTATATCTATTTTATATTTCATACGATATTGTACACATATACGATAGTGGCACTTATATGTTGCCAAATTAAATGGACGGTAATTTTCTGCTTTACTAACGTACTTCTTGGCAAGGGCTTTTTAATGAGGAGATGACTTTCTTGAATATTAAATTAAACTTAAACTAAAGTGAACATTCTCCAGTCCTTTCTCATGCACTTACTTAGGGCAGTCTTTGCTCAGGTATCTGTTCTATTTGTTAAAACTCTATTTAAGTTTGATCAGCTATGACTTTAAAATATGAGCTTCACTTATAACAGATTGAATGTTGACTCTTGAAATGAGAAGATTATATTCTCTCCTGCATACCTATCCCAACTTCTTAGATTTTAGGAAAAGTAGATCAGAGCAATAACTTGTTCACAAGGCATACCAAAGAAAGGTAAGGGAAATCAGCCGAGGGTGTTAAGCACCCAGTCTAAGCCACTCCCAGCCTCATTTCTGTGCACTGCTTTCATCCAAGCAATTGATTTCCATTCACTTTCTCGAGATAATGTGCCTGTAAGAAGCCAACCAAAAACCATGAAGTACAGATAATTTTAGACTGGGCAGAGAGCCACCACTGCCTTTAAAAGGTCTAAAATGAAATATTAAAATGTACTATATCATTTTACAATATCTGAGGACACCTACTGTTCTCACTTTTTAAAATTCAAAGTGCTACTTATCAATGTTTTGTTTTTCCATAACTGGAAGGTAGGTTATTTAACCTAACTCTTTGGCACAGAAGGTGACTCAGCATTTAAAGTTAACAGTACCAGCATTTTTTTTACTCTTAGTCCCTTATGCTTCTGGATTTACAATTTATTGGCAATACGAAGGAGTGCTAGCTATTCATTACTAATTTGTTACAAATTTAAAGTAGGTATTAAATCCCTCATAGTAACATTGAACCTCATACAGAATCTTCCTAATATGCATCTTCCCAATAAGGACAATGCACTTGGATTTGTGGGAGAGTTTTCATCTGCTAGTAAAGATTTTGTATTGAAAAATACAAAATTTAATTATCCTTCCATGACAATCTGGGAACTGCTATTTAATAACCTATATCACTCTGGTATAAGGTCTTTATGATTACTGTAATGGTTTGGTCAGTTATTGTATTTTTTCCACTACCATCAGAGCGGTTAAGCACTGGAAGAGGTTGTGTAGTCTCTGTCCTTGGTGCTACTCCAAGCTCGCCCAGGCAAGGTCCTGCCCGGGGGGGGTATCAGATTAGACAGCCTTCCATCCCTTCCTCCCATAACCGTCCTATGATTCTCTGATTATGAGTTACTATAATTTCCCAGAAAACCTGTACTGTTTCAGTTTATACTGGGGGAAATGGAATGGTTTTTGGCACGTATCAGTAAGGTCAGGCTTCAATTCCCGAATTGAAGAGGTGGGAATCACAGGGACATTTAGGATAGGAAAATCTAGGCACATACCTGAAAGGCAACAAGGGGGACTATTTGCTCCGTAACACCAGCAAATTGCTAGCCTAAGTTCTGGCCAAGCTGTGAATGATCTGGGCAAGGGCTGTCCTGAAGTGGCAAGCAGCCAAGTTAAGGCCAGAACAGGCTCAGCAAAGGGACTTTTTGGAAAATTGATTCTTTAGAACCACTGTGGGTAAGTTGGCAGATACCTCATAAAAAGCATTACATCTGTTTTATCATTGTAAAAGTATTTTTCAAGAGTACTGTTGTTCTCAGAAATTATACTTTGCTTTAAAAGGCTGCTTAATCACTGTTTATTATTGGCATTGGATTGATAAATAATACAAATAACTACAGTGGAGGGGACTCAAACTTCCTTAGGCTGGTAACCTGTCTCCTGAACTGGCTGCTAATAGAGAAAATGTAACTTTAGTCCACTGTAACATTTATGCGTGTATATAACGTTGCTACGTTGTTTGATTACACTGCTAGAAAGGAGAGGAAGATGGAGCTCCCTTACAATTTTTGAGATCTCTGCCTTTGGAGTTGTACTAAATTATGGAACAATAGGAACAATGAAGGAACGTAATTACACCTTCTCCACATGGTTACACTTGAAAGGAATCCCCTAGAATTTATCATTTACTTCTCCACGAAGCAGGCAGATTAGCCAGCTTCTGCGACTAAGATATATACATACACACACAAACACTCCCCTCCTGCCAAAGGGATATATACACAGTTGATAAAGATGAAGGCGTGTCCCTCTTTAATCAACACTTTGCAAAGAGGGCAGGAAAGAAAGAGGTTTTGCTATTATTCTCTTCAAAAGCGCCTGCCTAAAATCATTTTAATTGCTCACCAGCTACGAATAAATATATTGCAAACTGACATAAATAGTTTCATTTTGAGGCCATCAGCATGATTACTTTCATTAAGTGATGAAAATTACTACCTAAACCACAGTCATAAACTGAATGAAACGTAGTAAGCCAGTGAAAAAACTGTAATAAAATGATTAACTCTCAAACCACCATTCAAGCATTAAAATCTCTGAATTGCTAGTGAAATATGGAGGCAGACTGAGTATTTCTTCCTTTCATTGATGCTTAAACATAAGAAATCTCTGAGGAAACTGTTACCACTGTAAGTTTATATCAACCTACTTAATAATGAAAACAACAGTAAAGACAACTGCTAATGATTATGCTATAAATTTAATTAACAGCAATGAAAAAAAGTGACATTGTAATTGACTCAATTGTCACTTGAAAGCACTGCAGATGCAAGTAGCCACAGCAGTCTCTGCCACTGGGAATCCTATTCCAGTAAAAGTCACTCTAAAAAGCTGTTGCTCCCAATAAAATCTTTTGTTGCTGTTTGGATTAGCTCAACTTTATAACCTTTGGGGATGTGGAGAGGTCTTTTTTTTAATGCTTATTGCATACCTTACCTAAGAAGACATATATCCATTTTAAGTACTGAAACTTCAAGAATGTGTGCTCCCACAGAGTAGCCATTCTGGCACCCGCAATGAACTGCAGGAGGATAAGGCCACCGTTGCAGATGCAGGAGAGACATGCAAGGTAACACAAGACAGTTGTACCATCACAGGACTGTCTTAGTATCTATGATAATAGAAAACATGAGTGGGAAGGTAGGGGAAGGCATTTATTGTATAAAAACACTTAAATATCAAGCATGTTATCCATATTATTGCTATTTTTTGCATGGTTACTGTGAAGAGCTGAAGACAAATTAAAGACTGATCAGGTACTGGGAAAACTTATATACAATAAAGGAAGTTAGAGCTACTAAAGTTGCATTTATGTATTTTAAAAGGCTGAGAAAATTAGTCCAGAAAAAATACAAGTGTGAGTAGGGAAAGGATTTCTATTTTTACAAAAGGTCAGGAGGACAAAGCAGCTCTGGAGTAGAAAGCAGGAGTTTTCTAATCCCCAACCAGCTTAGCTAGGGTAGAATGTTTTTCAGATATCTCCTTTTATTGTTTTAGATTTCCCTTTTGTACCACTGAGTCTAGCTTTGCATTCAAGAATAGAAATCGCTTTGCTAGATTTAATCTCTCTTTCTTGAAGCTTGTTTCATGATACTGTTGCTCTCAGGTAACTTAACAATACTCTGGGAGTAACATATCTCCACAATAAAGGCCAAAGAATTCCCTGTAACGTCTTATGCTGCAGTTCAATTTTACATAGCACTTTACCACAGCATGAAATTGCTAATGTCATTTTATAAATGTTCTTTATATAAAGTAAACTTTAAAATGGTGTAGTATATTGCCATGCTTCATGGTTTGCATGGAGCTGAGCGGTACCCTTTTCCTAGATGCACCAAGCTGGAGTGGTGGGCTCAAGCTTGTACTCACTGTGAGTACTTCCAAAAGTACTTCCCAGCGTCTGGCACCACTGAGCACCCCCCCACACCTTGACCCCAGCTTACCTTGCAGAGAGGCAGGAAAAACTCCCAAAACCCTTCGGGCTGCCTAACGCATCCACAAATCGCCCTGCAGCCTGTGCTCCCTCCTTCCTATCACAACCCCACTGTTGTGCAGACACTGCACCCTCACTTTTCTGGTTTTGACTACTTACATCTTTCTTTCTAAGACTTGCCAGACTTCACCGCAGAACAATGCAGAGATTAATTCAGGTCAGATTTTGAGATATGAGTTTGGAAAAACAAGTTACGAAGGGAAAAAATACAAAACACAAGCCAGCATCCACTTGGCAAGAGGTACCTCCCCAGCTGATTTTGCCGACAATTCCAGGAAATCTGTCTGCACATGCAAGCTCCACAAACCTGCATTTGGAGAGTAACTTCACCTTTCATTAATTTTTGCCTGTACCTCTCCCTCATTATATTCCTTTGGAGTCAAAATCTGGATACAAATGTGAATGCTCCTAACTGCTCTGTTTGCAACTTCAGAGCCTGGGTGTTTCGCTGTAATTTCCCCTCTTTGCACTGAACTAGCCAGGGACATGCACACTGTGTAACATCCAGGGATAACCATTTATCCTCGGTCCTAACTCAAGTGGCTGTCAGGCTGCTTTTTCACTGAATTTGAAATGTTCATTTTGTTAAGGACTATTAATACATTTATAGTAAATATTGTGCAACACTTGGATTTGCAAGCGTTTTGTGAAACTCATGATTTGGGACTTGTTGCCAGATTTCTGGAGTGTTTATGTACTGATGTAGGGCTTGCTAAAAAGTTACTCCAGATGGAAAGGCTTTAAGAGAAAAGTCCTGTTTCTTTCTGCTTTGTCACTGTAACTTTTGCTCAGGTTCCTCTGTCACGCACATCATCTGGGTTTCTATTTTGTTAATCTTAAACTGGTTAATTAAAAGGAAGCTGGCAATTATAGAATTGAAGTTTAAAGCTTTGAATTATTTCTTGACACTGGCTTATGTATTCATTTTAATGAGGTACCTGGTATGTGCCTTCCAGCTATCAAGCATAAAGGTGCAGATGTAGATAATAACAATCCTGTACTGTGGTGCTGAAGAAAGGGACCTTTTTTGAGTTTTTTCCCCATGACATTTTAAATCAGCGTGACACCATTTTTTGACTAACACATAGCTATTTGCCTCCTTGACACAAAACTGAGACTATTAGCATGTCTGTATGAAGCAGACTCTGATAAGAGGTTTTTCTCTGGGTTCCCTTTCCAGGGATTCAGCGTGTTGCTAATCCTCAGAACGTTCTCAGTTGCTCTCAGTTACTCCAGTGACTGACACCTTACAAAAGTCGTCTCATACACATAATAATCTGTTACACAGAGTTAAGTGAGCTGCTATGAACACTGAATAAGGATTTGTCAGTTTTACACTTCCAGAATTAGGAAAAGTAAATTCTGATATTTCCATGCAAAGAAGGGGTGTATCACTGAAAAATAACGGATCTCAGAACAGTTTAACTTCTTATACACTCTCAGTTGCTACAATATTATAGCTTTTGACACAACATTGCATTTTAGTGTGTTTGGCGGAAGATCACACTACTTCACTGAATGCAGGCAGTTCATCAGAGAGAGAAGTTACCAGACTTTCATTTACATCTCTTAATTCAACTGCAGACACCAAGGCACTTGAGGCAAAATCCTAGCGAGGGCAAAGAAATCTCAAAATAAAAATAACTGAAGCATAACTAGGTATATACAACAGAGAGAAAATATTCTCATTTTAAAATTATATACTTGGATGTATTCCGTGCTTTCCTGCATAGGCTTAAATGAAAGGAACAGTTTGCATGATCTTTGTAAGGATTCAAGCTGAGCATCCTTACATGAAGATGAGCAAGCCCATCAGATACAGTTTCTGTGTTCTAACTTAGTAATTTTAGTGTGAAGCCACTTAAAAAAAAAAGTTGTTCCCAGACATTTCTTAAGTTAGTGTTTCTCAAATATAAGATAAAGTTAGTTGGGGACAACTTTACAGTCCTGTTATTTAGAATTTCACAGGACTCGGTGAACTTGCCTTCACAAGATCTGTACAAACACTTCCCAGTACTCTGCTCAGCTTTGCTCTGTATTACCCATCTTTCATCTGCATTTTCTTTGACTCTTGGGATTTAAGAAATTCAAAATCTGAACACAACACTCAGTCCTTGACTTGGTCATTTGCCAGTCATTTCTCAGTGCCATCATCTGATCACACCAATGCTTTGTGAGTTTGGTGCAAAACAAGACACGTCTAGATAGTTTTAAAGATGTTCACTGTATAGATGTCCACACTGGGTGGAGAAGGTCTGAGTTAAGAAGTCCATGATGTCCCCACCTTGATAACTAGATAATGAGTGGTCATGACAACACGGCTCTCCAACCCTCAAGCCCTGATAAAATCCAGTTGCTTTCAGGTTTCAGTTCAAACGTCTAAATTTGTACATTCCACCTGACTATGACTCAGTTTCCTTACATACACGTGAATTCAACATATATATACATATATCAAACTCTAGACCTCAGGAGCTGGATTCTGTATGTACTTCTAAAAGTAGTAAGTGAGAGAGAGGCAATACTAATCAACGTGGCTTCCTTCAGTATGCAGGAAATTTGTTTAATGAAGAATAAGCTTACTTTTCAAACAACATGATTTAGTTGATGTTCCCTCCTGACCCAGTCCAAGTAAAGAAACTGGCATATAGATTAGAGGCTCATCCACAATGACAGCCCTGCACATTGGCCTTGCAGGTGTTCCAGTACCTATCCTACCAGGCCCAGCAGCTCTCTTTCTATGGTCAGCATGCTCATATATATAATTTATTCATATATGTATACATGTATATCTCATGTATGTAGACAAAAGCATGACTGCGTGTTTGTGAGATGCAAATAGTGAGAAGACCTCAAGTGTGTTGTGGGAGCGCTAACAGTAATAATGCTAATCACCCATGACACCGTCCTGGCTCAGGTTGGCACCCCTCCTCTTGCTCCCCCAGCCCAAACATGAATCACTGCCATATTCTGCACTCTTTGCAAGAGCAGATTGCATGCAAGTTAGAGCTTTAGCTGTTAGAGCTTTATTTTTTGTTAACCTGCACCTGCAGATCTTGGGCTTTGTATTTTAGAAGGCTGTCCTGAGCAAGAAGGAACAAGGGACAGAGGCTGGGGTTTTGAGGGGTTTTGTTACTACCAGCCTCAGAAAAAGAGCGTGAACTTGCCAAACAGCTGAATACAGACTTGCCACTGGACTTCAGGCCTGTTATTTCTGTTATGGTATTTCTGTTATGGTGATCTCCTGTGAGAAGGCAGGAGAAACACTCCTCCCATGTTGCTGAGGTGTTTCTGTTGCTTAGATGATAAGAAAAGGGGTAGTAGCTCTGAGCCAAGCACTAATCACCTTCCGCTCCCGGGGTAAAAATAGGACTAAAAGCCCAAGTAGCATAAGGCTGGCACAGCCCCCTTTGTTTTCCTGTACTATCAGTACTACCACTTATTTCCGGTGATCAGATGCGGCTCATGGATTTGGAAGACTCAAAGAGACGGCGAGCTCCAGCACTTGAGGCATTTGTGAATGGCCAGGGGGAGCCCAGCGGCTGGGCTGGAGCGCACTGCACGCCTGCAATCCCAGAGCCAGAGCTGCCCTGGTGTTAGCCAGATTCTTACCTGCTGCCAGCTGGCAGGGAGAGAGACTAAGAAAGAGAAATTTGGGTTAAAAAATCCTGCCAGCTTCATCTGCTCCAACTGCTGCTTCAGTAGGCCTGAGGCTCTGACCCTTGCCCTTTTGCATACCCGTAAGAGGACAGTGCTCTTGTTCATGCCAGTAAGAAGCAATCACAGCTGCTTACTTCTTGCCATCACCACACTCAACTATGTTTTAATCAAAATAATAATATTCCTAGAAAATACAGAGGTTCCTGCTCTTCCTACATGCAATGGAAAGATATAAATGCGGCCTTATCTTGGTAGCACTACCACACACAGACTGATGGAGAGATCTCAGAAGTGGCTGACAACCTGTCTTACGGTATGAGAGCTTCCTGTCCTTCGGTCTCTCTGTAACAACTGCAGTCAGGATGATTCAGCCAGTTAAAACAGCGTTCAAGAGCATGACTCCTTCTCTTAAGCTCATAGCTGTCACTGGCCCTTCCTTAGGAAAAGTTTCATGGGCAATGTCTCAAGGATATTCTTAGGAACAGAGCAAACTGAAGTGACTGCTGGCGCACACAGAGACTCCCTGCTCCCTCTAAACTCCAGGGCAAGAAGCACTACCCAATCACTTCCTACTATTGGCTGCATTATGAAATGGGCCTTTTAATTGCATCTGCGCCTTTGGCACAGGATGGAAAAATAAAAAGAACTTCTGCTTACAAAGTGAACAATGTCTCCAGAGTAACAGGAACTGGCTTGCAATAATTTGGATTACCTTGTTTCCCAAACTGAGGTCTGACACCACCAAAAGACGCAGTCAAACCTCAGTTCTAAAGCACCTACCTACTCTCAGTGAGTACTCAAGTGATTCAATCACCCAGATTTACTCTACAACTGATTATAAAAGGAGCGTTTTCTACAACAGGAATGTCACCACCGTGCAAGCAGCATTGTTCGTTTTCAGCAAGTCCCTTCTTATTGATCTTAGTTTTAAATTAAAGCAAATTTGGCAAATACTTCTTGCTTTAAGAATTTGCTGCCCTGACTGAGCTTTCCTTTCACTCCAGTGAGCAGGCTGGGGATCCCCTTTAGGTAAATAAGAACATTATGGTTTGATACACAACACAAGGATGTCCGAATAGAATTTTTCAAAAATCACTATTGCCCAGCCTTCCTGCTAGCTTGGGGCTGTCCCCTACTTTGCATCCCTCTTTTCGATTCCACCCACCATGGGAATCAGAAAAAGCAGCAGAAACTTCCCTGCCCTCCTGAAAAAATGAGCCCTATCCACACTGACAGCACAGTCCTAACACAGTAATTAGCATAACATTTTTCTAGCAAAAAGTAAGTCTTTCAGCCATTAGCAGTTTTCAGAGTTGGCAGCTCAGGAAAAAAAACCCTCACCATATCCATTTCCCCTTCAGAGCGAGGGAAAAAATACACATTATTTAGAAAAACATACATGGAAATAGTTGGGAAATAACCGACGGGACTATTCTGGTTCTCCTGCCTTCTTTCTCTCAAAAATAATGTGTACTACACATACACGTATCTACTGGTCAGATGTGGGTGTGCAAGACTCAAGCAGAAAGGGAACTTCATGCTACCAAATATCTGTGGACATGAACCTATATCACAAAAGAACACGTTCAGTGGAATTTGCATACAATTAATGTCACTTACTGCTTATAGCAACAATTCAACTTCCACTCCAGAAAATTAGCCTCTAAAGGTTATTTCTCAGCTGCAGTTACAATTTCAATTGAAAGTTCAGAGCTTTGCCTGGCAGACAACTAGAGGCAAGGGGTCCAATACAGCCATGTAACTTGCGTACTGTCAAAACGTGAGACATGATATTTTATTTCTGCTCATACTTCTTATCTAGTGCTTTGGTTTTTCTATAGCTCAAGAATCAGTGATTCTGTAGACATAGCAATTCAGATGAGATTTTTTTTTCTGAGTTGACCCTTATAAGAGAAGTTTAGTAAGACCGTCATTATTTTAAATATTTGGCTTTAAATGTGGCTTTCAGAGGGCATCTGCCCTCCAAAAGATTTTGTAGATAACAAGTTACGGCAAATTTTATCTCCCGTTCAGTTTCTTCCTTAACACATTAAAATATAAAACCAAAACTACACTGTAAAGATAAAGAAGCAAATTTAAAACATGTGAGGAATTTAAATAAACTCATTACACATAAATCACTGTATTAGACTTACAGAGGCCAATCTTTTGTTTAAAAGAAAGGAGATTTATATTTAGCTAATGGTGAAGATGGGGAAGTGGAAAAGATTGGCTGTTACACGCAACATGCAAAGTTATTAGACAAATCGCAACTGTGCAAAAAGCTGCAATTAAAGCCCTCAGCTTTCGTCTCCAGAGATACAGGAACCCAACACTTTGGCTGAAAGCAACAGAAGTTCCCTCACTCTCTCTTTGGTCTCTCTTTAGCTGGGGGGGCACCTCCCACATAAAGCTGATGCATTTCCCAGGGAAGCCAGTGATTCTCTCCAGCACTTGAAGGGAGAACAAAGACAACTGCTAGATCGATTCCTCTCCTTTCTGCCCCCTTATTTACATGTAAACATTTGCCTGCTCACCTACAGCCAGCTCTACGGGCATGGATGCAATGGCAATTAGCACTTTTACTGTGGGAGCCAACTTCAGGCTCCTAGGGTAATCAGAGTGAATTTATGAACCAATTGCTGAAAGAGGGACACAGGTTTTCTGTGAACCGGGGTAAACGACAATGGTACTTTTATTCATGTACATCTAAAAGTCCTCATTAATATGAGATTCTGAGAATTGTTAGATGTCACCTTCCCATAGATGGGCTTTTCCCTCTTCAAATGTCACAAGAACACAGGAGAGAAAGCACCCACAAACCCAAACCTTCACACTTATAATTTCCTGCAATCTCCTGCAACCAAACGTTCTTATTTATAGCACGCTTTAATTGTTGTTTTCTTACAGTCAGGGTTACATATAATCTGATTTGAGTGTCTGTAAGCCTCATGTAGGTTTTTTTTTCTTCATTTGTTACTGACTAATTTAAAATGTTTCATTAAGCCTCATGTTTAATGAAGGCTTAAACATGAAGGCTGAAAAGAGCTGAGGAAGGAGGTTAAAACACCACTGTGGGATTCCATTGTTCTTTGACTATACTGGTGTTTGAAGAGGACAGAAAATTCTTTGGACGCTACATATTTAATCAGCAAGCTCACCCTCTCCCCGCTGCACTGAACTCCTAATTCTAGCCTTTATAGCTTGACACCTCTCTAATCCTTTTGCATGCTGGAATCATGTATGGTTCAGGCCATGTTCTTTAACAGCAGGTTATATATACCCACCCAGTCTAACAGAGTATATCATCTACCGTCTGAGAAGGGCCACACAGTGGCCTTAGACGCAGACTGCTTTCTCTATTAAAACCAACACTGAGGCGAGATAAAATTTGTCTGCAAGGAACAGTAAGACTTAGCTTCTTATACTCTTCAAGAAATTACATAATTTCATATGCACCATCTCCCAGGCACCCTCAAGCCATGGCTCTAAAGTTGCCAATCCAAGCTGGGTCAACTTCATTCTCTACTAGGAAAAACTGTTCTATAGCTTTCATTTTATATGTTTTTATTTCATATACACATTTTATTCTGTAAAACTGCATCTTCTGTACAAGGGCATTTCTATGTGTCTAGGAGCAGGGAAAGATGGCAGGAGATCTTCTATCTGTTGCTGAATGACCTGTCATTTTTTGAGCAAACTTTCCTCTTTTGGAGTGGGAGGAAAGGCGACATGCAAAGTGGAAGACAGATCTCTCTCTCCTCACTATCATTTTGTTTCTGGGGTATGGCAAGGGAAATATTTGACCTGATAAAATCCTGTCTGCTGCTTGTTAGAGTGCTGAAGACATGACCTGAAACCACACAGTCTTTCAAAAATGTCCCTGTATGAGTCATTTACAGTGGTATCTGCCACCTACTTCAGGCTGTCGAAAGAGCATCTCCCATGGTGTTACTGCAATGAGTGGCACCATGGGCCCAGCACAGAGTGCACAATCCAGGGCACAGTTAGCTATGTGTGGAAATGTACTAGTTTGAGTGTCTTTGCATGTGCTGTGGCACTGGCCATTTCTTTTTCTCTCTCTTCTATTTTTAAGGTAATACCTCTTCTCTCCTCCTAGAATAGGCATCATCTTCTACGGCTATGCATCTGAAACGTGAATACTTAATGAAAAACTCCTGCCCTAAAAAGCATTTCCAAACCCCAGCAAACTACATCACCCATCATTTTCAGTTTGTGAACATGTCCAAGTAATCAGCCAAGGTGTACAGTATTTATATTACAGTGCTATAAAATGTTGATATCAAATGAGTCACAATTACGTTCCATCTACAATCAGTTCTACAAGTTACATGTTTTCTTCAACTTATATAGTTAAAACAGTGGAATGCAGCCAGATCTAGTAGATCAGAATCTGTTTGTAAATTCAGTATTGGGATTAGAATTTCAGATTAATCTGTCAGTAGTACACGTGCCCTGTGAAGATGAGTATTTTCCAGTCTCCAGATAGATACCTAGCTGGGGGAAACACTTACATACCTCATAGGCATATAGCTTCTTAGATGCAGACAATGTACTACTCTTTGAATAGAAAGAGGGACTGTAAATTTACAGTATCGGTATCTTCTACCTAAATCCACATTTCAATTCAACAAAAAGAAAAATTGTAACTAACACAAATCCTGAGTATAACAGAACTGCCTATTGGAAGTGGTTAGGATTTTGTTGCTGCCTTCTTTTGCTTGTTTCTGCTCTACTTACAAGTCAACAAAATCTTCCAATTACAATAGTGTGATCTGTAACTTTCTGATTAAAAAAAGACTAAAATCTAAAAAATAACTTTAGATGTTCTTTTCCAAAACTGGCTGCCACATTTATGTCCCACTATCAGCACAATTATTTGTCAATACCTTCCTTAGCTCATCAGAACAATAATAGAAAAAAAAGGTTTATAATTAAGTAGGTACGCTGTTAGAACTAGATTCACGTGCCTTTACTAACATTAATATGACTTTTTTCCTAGGCTCTGCATAAGGTCTTCCATGGAGCTGGAGCCTTCACCAATTGAATGGCAGAGGTTGAGTTAGTGGGGCAAGGTGAACACAAGTTATAAATGCAACCTGGGTTTGGCTTGTTAATCGCAAAGGCACCTCTATACACCTACTTCTAGGGTTTCCAGGTGACACCTCAGCAAAGAGAGTAACAAGAGGTCAATGTCAATGAAGAAGATCTCAAGAAGTAAGTACCTTCTCTTTCCCTTCCCTCCACAGACAGGAGGGATGTGATAGGAGATGAAACCTCCACAGGAGAATGCTCCTAGAGACTTCTTCCAAGCCAAGGGCTGCTTGGAATCAAGACAGTAAAATATAATAAAACAGCAACAACAAAAGAATAAAATATTTATAAAAGTGTTGAATTGGTGATTCTTCAAGGGAAACAAAGTAAAAATGCTTGTGCTAAATTAGCATTCTGTTGGCTTCCTCACAACATTGAACTTGATCTCACTTACAGATATTTTATATCCTGGTTAATACTTGTTTTAAATAGAATTAACTGCTGATTTGTACCAGTAGGACAGTGGAACCAGCTGAAAGATCTTGATCTCTCACTGATGTTGACTCTTTAGCTGCGAGAGGTGCATTGCAACTAAGGAAATCAAAGTGCTCCATCTGTTTTCCACAAAGTTCCTTAAAAAATACTTCCTTGCTAGGCCAAGAATTGGTATGCCATGATAACTGCAATTGGATTCATGTTCCTACAGGCTTCCACGTCCCTCACCTCTACCTGATGCTTCTTGCTTGCTCAGATGTCAGATTTACTATGGGGCCATGAATCCCCTGTATAATATTGCTTGCAGGTGATTGAAGAAAACTGGTCTGCCTTATAAGGTACCAGATTTACTTAAAAGGTGGAAGCCTTTCACTTAATTGGAGAGGAAAGCACATTAATAACAAGCTCTTCTGAATCAGGTTATCAAGCCCATCAGTACGTATTTTTCCTTAGGAAGCCAAGGACATAGATTTTCATTCCAAAATGACTTTTGTCTCAAATTGAATCTGCTATTGTCTGTAACTTATGTACAAAGATAAACACAAAGCTTGGCTCAGAGAGGAGGTAGTGCTTCAATTCTTTTCTTCCAGACCCAAAATTGGTTGCTTAAATACAAATCCTCCCACTTTTTCTTAGCCTAAAGTGAGAGATCACAGTGTGCCAGGCACAGACAAACACACTGACTCATACAAAGGACGTGGCACAGCCTGCCTATGGGGAAAAACAAACCAAATCAGGACTTCTCTGAGAGCCCAGACCTACCAGGAAATGCACCTGCTGCTCCTCTCCTCCCCTCACCTCTGTTCCAGCACAGCACTGCAAAGCACCTCGTGATGCCACCTACCAAATGCACCACCCGCATATCACACATCAGGTCAACCAGTTTGCATCTCCTTCTGTTTGCCCCATGGTCTGCGTATTTGTCACAGCACTGCCTTGAAAACACATGACAGAGGCAGAATTGCAAGGGAGCAGAACAAGGGTTTCGAATGTGCAAGTCTCATGCTAATGATGAGCTCTCTCAAGTCTGCACATAGCCAGAATGCCCAAAGATACAAGCTCTCATCTCCAACCAGCTGAAAGGTCACACCACCTAGTGGTCCAATGCTTCCCTAATTCATGATCTCCAGATTCAAGTTATTGTAGCTAGAAATGTATCTGCTTACCCTGAAGAAAAACGTGACCAACACAACACAACCCCATACATGCCTAGCACCACAGAATAATAAAAGCTTTGCTGTCTGCTGTGGTAAATGAAAATCAGTTACAGACCTGGAACTGACACGAATTTTCTCTGCCATCAGGCTCTCTCCCATAGAGCTAGGTCTTTGTGAAGCAACAGGCCCTTCAAACGACTGGCAGAAGTGGAGGCAATGGCAGATAAAACAGTCTCAGGCAGACCATTGTGGGATTTGCTCTTAGGACCTTGTAAGAATGAATGGAGACTTTTCCATTCTCAGGAAAAGATGTAGGAGCCGTTTCCTTGAATTACCAATATCTGAAGTCACAGTTCAATACACATGCAAAGTCATACAAACAAGCACCATTAAGGATTTTTTTCCATCTAAAGCAAAATAAAACAAAGAGGAAAGTCTACAGATAGTGTTATGACTAGCAACAGCAATATCATAGTAATAACATGTGCAGTCTCCACTCTTTAGAAGAAAGAACAGCATGATTAATTGCTGCTTTTTAACTATTTGGGAGATAATTCAGGCAGTATCATGGTAAATGCCATATGTAGAGGTGCAGTCGTTTGCATCTCTGTAGTCCCTGCATTTTGCTATCAGAGTGAGGCACAAGGGGTTAAGCGATTTGCCCAGAATTTCAAAGGAATTCCATGTCAAAATAAGAGTAAAGAATAAGGAGTTCTGGCCTGTACCTATAAGCACTGACAGTATTTCCATTTCTTCACTCCCTGCATCTCCAAAGTCCTTTAATCTCTAACATTTCAGAAGTCCTTCCATTTCATCACTACCAGCTACCTCTACCGACAGCGGCACCCCTTACATCAATAGCAAATGATTAAAAAATATTCTTACTGACTCATTTTCCCTAATGAGACTTTCAGCTTTATTCAGAGCAGTATGCTGGAGTAAATAAACAAAGTTATTGACTGCAACCAAATCACAGCATACATTGTCAACAGATTTATTTTCTTCCAGATTCTTCTTATGAATAAAAAAGCAGCTGTTACTTTTCTTGATAATTCATAACTGTCTCTGTCAATGCATTATGCTGCATGATGTGCACAGAGATACTGTTTTCATTGCCCTCCTTAAGACGCTTGCAGGTAAGCCTGGTTGGTAATCCTATCAGTCATTATAGAGACTGCAGGGCAAAATAGGCTGTTCTGTGCAGCTTTTCAGCACTCTGGAAAGGTTTCTTAAGCTATGTGACCCACCACACAGTGTAAACCACATTTATGCAGAACAAAAACATTACTCTCCATCTCGAGAAGCAATTTCATGACAGCAAAGAGACAGCCCTGAGAGAGCAGAAAATTCATGAAGTAGCTCAGATCTAAAAAAAGATTAAAATACATCATGGCAAGTTTTCTTGGGGGTGATGTCCTCTGAAAGAGAAGGCACTGGGAGGTCACATGAGAGTATATAGTATTTGGCTAAACCAAGGAACACTTTCTACTGGAGGACCTATTATCCCTGTTCAGGTTAACGTTAATTAGACACAATATCATACTACCTCCAGTTACACAGAGCAGGAGGATTCTGAGAAATATACAGAACTTGTTTTCAGTGCACATAAAGGGAGTTGGGCTGGGGAATCTGTGTGGTAGTGAAGCGCTCTGGAATTCACCACACATTTTAGAGGATTCCTTATTCTTGAAAAAGAACTAGTGAACAGCATTTTTACACAGCTCAGACACCTTAGCACAGTAACTACATTAAACAGATCAATAACAAGAGTAAGTAAGTATTGGGAAGAACACGAGGAGCATTACCCAAAAGCCTAGTCTATGGTCTTAGTCCAGCCTCAACACCAGCTATGTGGTCCGCTCCTTTGGGTCCTCACAGCCTTTGTATATGGGCAAAGAGCTTCCCACCAGGGCACTTCAGTGGCTGTGGAAACGGGAAATACAGAGTTAATCTTGGCTGGCAAATTGTAAGACTCTGCCTAACTGAAATTGGGCAAAGCCTGAGCTCTCGTAGTTTCTGAGAGAGGCCAGGACATCTTCCTCCCTCTCTTCCCCCACCACCACTTCCTGTTGCACTAGGGAGAAATTTTAGCTGTATTTTTCTTCTTTGCTAAATGTCACTGGTGCTGAGAGCAGAGGGGATCAAGGACGCTTCCCATTTCTCCTTCTTGAGAAGTTGGGACAGCGTAGAAAGAACACAATTTCTAGCACGGTGGATGCAATGTAAACAAAACGCAGTACCTAGGACTTTCACTGCTGGGCACATTGCCAACCTGTAGCTCTCAAGTTCTTCCTGAAAACACAGTGAAGAATAGTAGTGAGAGAGTAGGAAAGGTGGTGTCCGTTATCAGATAGAGGTGTCTATAGAGAGTGGGTAGAGACACCCTTAGCTAATTAAATATTCAAGAAAGGGAACACTTTTGGGAGTTACGAGGGGAAATAAACTAGTGGTCACAACCGATAAAAGGCAAATGGGAAGAATGGAAAATAAAGTAACAGTGACTTGACAAAAAGATTGCATGCAGATAGAAAATACAGTTGTAAATGAAGTTTGATCTTTCTTCCATTGCAGGACCGTTCTTTGCAGTTCATTTAGTTCATTTTTTGATCCAGTTTAGATGGAAGTGTCCAAGCAATGAATCTTCCCCACCCCCCCCCCCAGTGTAACAGGAGCATATGGACAGAAGTGTTTTTCTATTTCTCTTTTAATTCCTCTTCATTTCATTCCAATGCATCTTTCCCTAACAAGTGTTTTTCCTCTTTAGATCCCTCTGTGTCTTCATGCCTGCAAGATTGTTCTGCCCCTCATATTTTTAGGTAAATGCAAGTTAAGTCTAACTGATACTTCACGTTGTGTGGCAGAGAGCATACAAGAGCAGTAGCTGCATATTAAATAAAGCCAGCACTGCCAATGAACTATAGCCCTATGGGCCAATTTATTCAAGTTTATAAAGGCTCCCAAAGAGAAGAGAGAAGGAATAGCACACAGTGAATAAAGAGGCATGACCATAACCAATCACATATTAAAAATCACGGAAAAGATTACCATCAGCTCCTAGAGGAGTGGGATCAGGTCTCTGAACAGGACCTTTCCTTTGACTGTACCGGCAGGACAGGACAATTCTGTTTTCTTCCTTCTTTATTAACCTTCCAATAGGTGTTACTATGACAGCTCATCAGCTTATCTCCTAATGCAGTAGATAGGCAGAGAAATGGAGTAAAACTCTTTATCTATTAGAGTCTGTGATTATCTGTCCATCTAGAGGTAGGCAAAATAATAGGGGAGCCGTCTGGCATCTGAGCCCTGTAATAAGACAGGAAGGAAGAGCCTGGATAAGAGGCATTCATGAGTCAGCACGTAATGGCTGATTACAGGCTGCTCTGAGCAAGTTTGCTACACAGGGATCAGGAAATGACAGTGATTTTTTTTTAAAGGAAAGAGTGCAAGGGAAAAGAGAAGAGAAGATTGAGAGGGGATCTCATCAACGTGTACAAGTATCTGAAGGGGGAGTGTCAAGAGGATGAGGCCAGCCTCTTCTCCGTGGTGCCCAGCAACAGGACAAGAGGCAATGGGCAGAAACTGAACCACAGGAAGTTCCATCTGAACCTGAGAAAAAACTTCTTCACTGTGAGGGTGACAGAGCATTGGAACAGGTTGCCCAGAGGGGTGGTGGAGTCTCCTTCGCTGGAGATATTCAAAACCCGTCTGGATGTGATCCTGGGCAATATGCTCTAGGTGACCCTGCTTGAGCAGGGAGGTTGGACTAGATGATCTCCAGAGGTCCCTTCCAACCTAAACGATTCTGTGATTCTGTGATTCTGTGAAATACGGAATCTGCCTTGCAAATTAAGCACCTACCCTGTCATTGCTAGATTACAGAATGCCACACCCCACCTTCCCAGCCCAGGCAGCATTTTTTTCCCCGTGTGCTCTTCCGTGTCACAGCGAGGACCATGTCCGTCAGTAATTTCAGCTATAAAACAGTCAATTTTCACAGGATAAGAAATATTGTTAGTTCCACGGGAAAGAGATGGATTGACAGCTCTGGAGCCCTTTCACAAAAAAGACACAACATTAATGCAGACTTCTCTTGTGAGTAATGGTGCCGATGCTAAATGTCTCAGAAACAACGTACCAAAGACCTCCCCTGACGAGCGAGGAGAATCCTCAGTGTTGGAAAGGCAACATTTACAGGCATTAAGCACTCCGTACTTTGAGATACTTCAGCCTCTTCTTATTCTATGGACTGTGCGATGCTGTAGTATTTCAGATGGCATAGTATGCACAGTTTATAATGTGATACTTGTATAAATAAAACAGAGTCTACTTCAGAATGAAAATTTGGTGATTGATAGTGATGGAGATTCTCTTTACCTGACTTTCAAACAAATCTAAATAGCAGTATAGTTGTCTTCTGATGATGCGAGGATATTTACCTTTCCATGGCATTTCAAATCCACAAGACTACATGCTATAGCTGGGAACTGCATCCTAAGCTCTACAGGTTCACTGAAACCAAGTGCTGTGACCGATATATCTGAGTTCTATAGACTGAATTCAGAACATAAGCTATTTCGAGCAGCACCCTTTTATAATCTTTGATAAAGTTTGTCCAGCAAAATAAAGTGGCTATATGAGAGACAGATGTTCAATTTTCATCCTGATGACAATCCTGAGAGCCAAGACAGATGACAAAATAAGTGCTAGTGTACTTGAAGACTATGCGAAAAAGGTAAATGCAGCCCTTGGAGTTCAGAGACTGGAGTGCACATGAACTGAGAGAATGGATATCATTATGCTGTGATCTTTGGTGCCATGAACAGTTGGACTGAAGTAACTCACAGAGCTAAAGATGGTTTATGCTCACTCCTCTTTTGGTAGGAAGCGCTTATTTCATGTCAGGCTGACCAGCTTGTTCTGTAAGTTGCACCACGAAAGAAGAAATTCCTGACTAGCTGATTATCAGTTTTTCACCACCTGAATACAGGTTTTCTTCATTACAATGAAGGTTCTGAACCTCCGCTACAGGTAGGGAAAGTTGTATGAGCCATTCTGCTTTCAGTGAGCCAAGTATATTGAATTGTCTAATTTGATTAGTATTAACAATGCAGTAACACTTTCCACTTCTAGAGCACTTTACTGCTGCAGAGATCAAAACACTTCACAAAGACATAGGTTATAAAATTCCTGGCACTGTATGAGTCTGGGAATAAATTAGCATATTTCTGATCAAATGCTCTTGCGTTTTTAGGCTGCTTTCCATGTGTCAGCATGATTTGAAAGACTGCAGCTCACAGCCGCAACTTCTATGGGTACACCTTATTTCTGCTTTCCTGACCTGTGGGTAAAAGCGGGTTTCTTTGTTTTGTAGATCATTTTATTTAACTACGGGGAATGCAGCATGCAAGTAGTATAGTAGTGGAGGATGAGTTACCTAATGATCTCTTGGTGTGATAATTAACTTAGCAACCTCTGATATCCCTAGTGTTGCTTCTTAGTAACATGCTGAGTTATTCCCAAACTGGTAGTACAAGAAAGACACATTGGCTCACCAGAAGTAGCATAAGAGTGGCAAGAACAACACTCAAGGTATGGATTGGGTTTTCTGAAGGTTTTAAAGAACTATTTAGACAACCTTCTGTCAAAATTTTTTGAGCCGATTTAATTTTGGAAGGTCTTGGCAATCTTCCCCTTCCTCAATTTCATAAATCCCAGGAAAAAGAAACGAAGTGAAGCACTGCAGCAGTAACCAAAAGCTGCAAACGGGGAGATGCTCCTGCAACAACTAACAGGTAGAGAACAGCATCAATGGTCAAATCTCTCCTCATTGGCGCTTGGGTTAAGGACTGTCTTTTGCTTCATGTTTGGCCGCGTTATGCACAATGGGCTCCTAGTCCACTACTGTACTCCTCAGTGGTACAAGAATTCAGAAATCAAGCAGAGAACATGCTATTCTGATGTTCCCTTTTTTCTGCTCCCACAGTCCCTACCTGTCTCCTTCCCTTATACGTAACAGAGCTGTCGTGCTACTTTACCACATTTATTTGTTTGTGTGTGGTAGTCACGTCCCCCGACCCTTCAGATGTTTGCACCTTTGAATCATGAAGTCTTCAACTTGTGGACTTGTGCGCAGTTTTCAGTACAGTCAAGCCACAGTTTCAATTAGGTTTTTTAAAGGCTGCCGTAACATAATTTTTACTCTTATTATTACTGCTAAAATTAAATCTAATGGATTATTTTCTCAATTGGCCCACTCACAAAACATTTAATTACATGTACATTGCTTCCGCCAATTATAAAACAAGGCAAATAATTCGGCCTTATCATTATAAAGCACTTATCTTACTTCAAAATCTCAAAAGTGGAAAATAGTTGGTTTACAGCTCAGTGGTACTTCTTTCCACAAAACAATAAAGGACTATGAAGAGAAAACTGTTCTCCCTTAGTTTGTGCTCACTTAACACTACAAGATAAAGTTTCAAGATTTGGTCTTAAGAGCGTGCCTCCAAAACACGTGCATGCTTGAACAAAGTAGTTACTTGCACAAAGAGTTACTTTAATGGGGGTCCTTCAAAATCCCCCATTTTTTACACATACCCATGGTAAAAATGAAATTATGATTCTGATAGTTTTGAGTGACTATGACAAGCACAACAGAATACTAACTGCATAAGGAAATTTAAAAGGTGCCAATTACAGTATACTGGAACTTCACCTTTAAAATCCAAAACACGCTGAACGTGCGGCATGCATAATTCGAGCTGATTCCTCCCCAGTGTACTTTGAACAAGTGAGTCTACTTTGATGGTAGATCAGCAAGTTGTGCAACTACGTTTTGAAATGAGTGGGCAGCATGCACTTCAGAGAAGGAGCGTAACAGCTAGGCAGATGCTGTGCAATTTTCAGAAGGTATCGTTGCAAGAGCTCTAATGCTGAGACCCACTAGGCTCTGCTGCATTGTCCCAAAGGAAACAGTAGAAGCCCATCATTTGAGGCATTTTAGATGAGATTAGAGAAAGTATAGGGAAACAGGGCAGCAGGGAACAAAACACATGGGCTTGAGGGGGCTTGATCAGATGGCTTAGTGGATTTTTCTCATTTCTCATTTTTAGAATTCAGAACTATTGCGTGACTGTACAGAGAAGCTTTTCTTTTCTCTTGATGTCCTGAGGCACTAGGTATGGTACAGAAAAACACAGCGTGGTTAAAGTGGCTCCTGGCTGATTAGAGTGGCTCACAGCATACATTAATAATCCCAAGGCAGACCAGTATTTCTTTTCACATCTACCTATCACCATAAAAGTGATCTGCGAAAGACCTGGAACAGTCTAAAGTACTGCTGAGCAGTTTTTATTCTACACATATGGAGGCTGTGAAAACAATAGCAATATAATTCTAAAGAGAGAGGGGGCACAGAATACACAGGCCATTCTCTTGGCAGATGGTAGTAACGAACAGTGAAGCACTGGATTTTATAATTTCCCTTTCAATTAGAAAAAGAAAAAAGTGCCATCATAAACAGCTCTCTACTCCCACCCCCATTTCCAGCAGTCTGGGTTGTAGGATGTTGCACTGAACAACCTAATACCTCTATACAAAGAAAGTATCTGGTTGGCTAGTCAGGGGATGGCTTTACAATATGTGAAATAAAAACCTACCTTCCTCATCAGGGCTGCATTTGACAGCCAGAAGGCCTGAGCACTGATGGCTATCAGTGCTCTTCCCTCTGACTGGATTCCTGTTTGTGAAGAGTCACATTGATTATTTTTTATATATTTTGATATTTTTATATTTTCTGATGTTTATTAATTTGAAAGTTACTTATGAAACAGTAACTATTTCTGCTTTGCCCTTCACCAAGCTTGGATCCATATCAATAAGAAAGATTCCTTTACCTAACCAAAAACGATACGGAAAATGATTCAAAGATAACAATGGAACTGAGATTCTTAACTCACACCAGAAAGAAATTGAAGATGCCCTAATCTAAGTGCACGAAGAAGGCGGCAATCAGTAAGTTACTCCATTCATTTCACATTCATATCACTCCATTTTTCACTTTCACAGTTTAAAAAAACAAACAGAACCAGAAAGGCGTAGCAGATCTTACAGCGGACTGACTGCTTTCGCCTGACGCGTTCTTGTGAAATAAAGAATATACAGTACCACCCAGAACTGATGTTAAATGACTCTTTGAATTCAGTTCAACTTCCTTTCTCTGGCTCTGTGAAACTCTGTTTTTTTCCACTGTTTTTATCAAGTGCAGTGGTTTTTTTTAAATATATAAAAGGATGAAAAATAATAGCACTGGGCCTAATTTGTCTTTCCACCACACCAGTTCCAGCAGTGTAATTGCACTGATTTTGAACAGATATCCCAACTTTTCAATGCAGTCATTAAGTCCATAAGTTCTACTGTTACCTTACTGCTACATAATGTTATTTGACTTAGAGCAGGGAATTGGTATGAATATTACCGCAGACAGAACAGAATGGAGCACAGAGCAGTAATAGACATAGATAGTAATAGCTTAGGCACTTCTAACGTTAAAGGCACTCCACTAACGTACAAGAGTACGTGTGACAAAAGTCTGTCTGTTCTATGTTGTGCTGTAGCAAGCGATAAATGAGAAGCTCCCGCAGAACACTGAGCTGGTACCGCCTGTTGCTGAGGCCAGATTTCCAACCTAGAACTTGTTTAAAAATGTGCAAATATACCTACTCACACAAACAGAAACTGATGATTTTCATTCTCTCTTTTTTTCCAATTACTTTTGACTGTATCTTCTGCTGTGTTTGCTTATGGAGCAGTGACAAAAATACTGTATTTCTACTTCACATTTCCTCTCCGCTGTGTTTCTTCAAGTGATAGCTATTACTTCAGTGACATAATAACATAGTTTTTACTTTTATCACCCCAAGGAATCCCAAGGGTTCAGTTGTTGGCTCACTGTATAAAGCACTGATCATCTGCAAGTTGGGCAAGTGAGATACCCTGTTTCCAAATTCTGAACACAGATGGAGTCCCAGAACACTTAATATTTTGCAGAAAGAACAGGATGAGCCCGCGGTAGCTTCACTTTCAACGTCTGAAGAAACAAGTGGTACCTGAATTAAGTGAGAGCTCCTAGTCCTGTGTATGCATGGTGCTGATGGCCAGTGGCCCTGAAAATCTGTGCGCACTGCATCTTATGCAATTAAGACCATAAACATTATGGAATTAATTTTATTATTGCCAATAATATGAGCATTAAAAAAAACCCTTCAGTTTCATTTCTAGATCCCAGGCTGAATATATGAATTTGATAGGTAAAAACATTATCTGGTGGTTGGGCACACTGATAATGAAATACTGAGAAAGAACAAAGATAAAATCTTGCTTTGTCATTTTTAACGTTCAGTTCAACACACTGAAGGAGCAGATATGAAGGAGGCACTTATGCAAAATGTTGAATAAGGAAAATACACAGGCTACAAGATCTACCCCCACTTCCCAGTTTGGGAATAAACATAATCTAGGGCTTGCCCCTTTATGCTAGAACTTTTTTCCTTCATTAATACCGCATTGTGCTGCCTCTCAGCTCAGATAGACTCCAGGCCAAATGTTTTGATCTTTTGCTTAACAAAGCTATACACACGTCCTTGTTTCCTTGGGATTGCTCCTTGCTCTCCTGCAGTACTCAGGATTGCTATTTGGGTTGCTTTGTGCCTCTCCATAGCCCCTGGTAGTACGTGACCAACTGAGATAAGGGGTTTCTCCCAATTAGGCTTGAAAGGACAAGCTACTGCAGCGTCTCCCTCAGGCGCAGCTAACGCATACACCTGGGAGAGCAGAGGACAAAAGATGCAATGTTGGGACAAATACCTCACGGTTTTGCCACAGCATCCTGCACATGAGCCCCTGTCCATGACACATAAAAGGGACAGAGAGAGACAGGCCAGCTGTCACCCAGGAAAAAGCAGTGACATGAGACTGCACTGCTGGACGATAACATTGCACTGGTAATTCAGTGCTAACCAAAACATGGCAAAGACGTGCACGGTAATATACACAATTTAAGAGGTATATATTTAATGAAACCAGAAGGAATCCTTAATCTTACTTTTGAAGCCCTGCTATCCACCTCTCTGCCCAGTCCCTGTCATTTATCTGGTGTTTTGTCTAAATACTGCAATAAGCATGGGATTTACCTGCGTGGAGACCATGGTAGGAACAGAATCTTAATCTGTGACGTGCTGTCTTTCCAGTGGATCTGCAGACTACTTTGGAATAACTTTAAAGATACAAAGGGTTAAAATAGGCCCTTAATATTTTGATAGTTAATCTCTTTCTGTCTGCTTGTAAAGTGACAGTTACGTGCATGATTCTGGATCGATAACAATGGTTCACCTCCAATCCCATGTCACCAGTGGAGGTAAGGAACGGTGCTCTTTCTTCCCCCACTCATCCAGCAGAAGAAAACCTCAGAGAAAGGTGAAGATGTGTCACAGCCATTTTTATTTGAATCTCAGAATCAAGAACTAGTATATGGAGCAATATCGAATGTGTCTTGTTCTACGGTCTGCAGTAGAGAACAATGGATTTAAGGTGAGATACAGCTCTTCTATTCTTGGAAAAAGGGGTTATCAGCTCTTCCAATGACTGTTGGTACCATTAAGAGGAAAAACTTTGCCACTTGCTAACTGCCAGCTAGCTGTGTAGACTAAATGAACATTGACACTATTACAGAATTCATTGAGTAACACTGACAAATGCATGAATTTAATCCAGATTTAAACCCGAGTGCAAACTGGAACTTGCTATTACCAGGGAAATAAAAAATCCAAATGTGCTAATAATACCCTACACTTGGCAAATGGAAACAGTGGCAGATGGATTTTTCTATTTACTTGGCAAGTGGACATCATACTTTTTGACACTGGCTGTAAAGCAAGTGGAAAAAATAATAATTGGATAAGTAGCGATTTTAAGCAAGACTGCTGCATTAAAGGACACATGCTGAGCAAGTGATGGATTTCACTGCTAAAAAGATCGGAGGCTCTTAATGGATTGTTAAAATACTATTACGAAAATGGCTTAGAGGCCCACCCTCTAGAGAGATGTAGGGGCATTACTTTCTACATACCAACTTGATACTCAAGGGTATACACACACGTGCATATAGTACTTCTCTATGGTAGTAATTTGCTGTGATGAGCAGAGAGCGTGCATCCATTAAAAAGCAAAACCTGCTTGTTCAGTAGCTCATGTGAAATGAGACCTCTCAGACCTCTTTATAGCTGTTGTGTCTACTCAGATATGACTTTAAATAACTGAGTTTCCGCTCAGTGTTGGAATGGGATCGCACACCACCAAACTTCATCCAAACCTGCCATCCTGCCTTTCACAAAGCCATGAGGTGTTCTAATGTTAGCAATCCGCTTTCTTTTCCGTCTTTCATCTCTGTAGTAAAGTACTGACAAGCTTTACTAATGGATCGTGTTGATGATCTTTTAAAGGGAAAAAATTAAATAGATACACAAAATTTAAAGATAAGAAGCCTCTAGAAAAAAAAAAATCAGCCTGCATCACAGTTGCAGAACCTTAAGTCCAAAGCTGGGAAATCGTGCTATTTGCAAGTGTATTGGCTCATTTGAGAAACGGATGCGTATTTACTACCTGCATGACTGGGAGAAGGTCCCACTGCAGGACTCTGCAGGGTGGGCAAATACAGAGTGGTCCAAACACACTCAGATCTCCTCAGCCACCCCTTGAAATGGTCACAGTCAATACGGGAAAGCTGGTATCACTCTGGTGGTACTGTCAGCAAAATAGTCAATATATTTCCGCATTAGACTCTGTTTTTTCCCAGCACTAAGCTTTGTTCTAATTTCAACTTTTTTCGTCATCCCTCAGCATAAGAATGTCTTCCCATCAGAAAGAGCTGAAAGCAACGTGGGAATTTTCTAGTAAGTGAGGATAGGAACCAGATTTTTCGTATCTTATTAAATACATTAACCTTATTTTGGAGGTATGCAATTTGAGAGTACACAGTTCCTGAAAAGAATTATTTTCAGACCTCATTCTTCTTGAGGAAGCAAGGTTCATGCAATAGTATGGCCTGTGCATAAACTGTATCTGTCTGTTTTCCAGGCCTTCTACTCTTCAGCCAATTGCCCAATTTCAACCAAACTAAGCAGATCTAAAAGTACTAAATTTATAGCTGTGTCCTGAAAATACAAGTGAACAGGTACAGGAGTCTGGAAACCCCATTAGTGCCCCACTGAGGAAAAGGCAGTGAGAGGAATGCAAAGCTTAGCATCCTCAGACAATTATCACCACAGAAATTACATAGGAGAGCAACAGGAATCCAGCTGGCTTTTGCTGGTTTTGTCACACAGAATTATTTCTTACTCGTCCTCCTTAAAGAAGGCTCTTAACTTCAAATACCACAGCCTTACACAGAACAAGCTGCCAGAATCTAACCACAAGCAGCATAAGAATCTTGATAGACAAGAATATTTTACACTAGTTATTCAACCCCAGTAATAAATAACTGTTGCCTCTTTTTCCCATGCCAGTAAGATGATGTTTCCCTAGTATTCACACAGTATTCCACCTCATTCTCACTCTTAGCAGCTCCATCGACACAGGAATTAGATCTGTATAAGAATAAAACTAGATTCTACCTGTTCAACGGAAGATACAGGAAAACTAACATTTTGGGGAAAAAAAATCAGGAAAATATTCTAACACCAGAAAGTTGTAATGTTAGTGATGACACAAGTAAACCATACTGTGTTTATTTTTTCCCCCGTCCTAAAGATGGAAAGTAAAAAAACAAACAAACAAAAGTGCCTATGCCAAAGCTACTCTAAACTTTCCAAGGCCACCTAAGAATTACTGATCTGGTCACCAGCTTTTCAGCAAACAATAAGCAAGCAAATTATTTGCAATAACAATCAGTATCAGAAGGCTCTCCACGGGGCAACATACATTACCGAGGCAAAGCCTAACAGTGGTAGCTGTCTGCAGACAGAGATTACAGGAAGCAGAGATTGCTCTGCCTGCTTGGCAGCTTTATATAACACTTTGTGACAGCAGATTTATTCCTCTGCCAGGATCTGCAGAAATAGAATAGCAGCAGTTTGCAAAGCAAGATTACAAAATAAAAGAGTAAAACAAAAACACCCGTCTTCAGTTGCTGCTCTGGTTCTTTGTGGTTTCGTCCCCCCATGACATTGCTTCAGCTAGTCTCTGTCTCCAGCAACATAAGCTTCGAAACAAATATTTAAGTGCACCCAGTTTTATTAATATGACAATTATAGTTATGCTTGATTTAAAGATCACAAATTCAAAATTCAAAGGAATAGAGATGCCTAACTTCTTTATATAATAGGCTATTATCACAAGCTGGGAATACTAAGTTGTCGTTTAAGAGCCAAACTTAAAATTTCAGGAAACAATGTTCTTTCAAAAAAATGCCAGTGAAAATAAAAAGGGTTTGCCATAAACATGGTTAATTCAATGAAACTGGCAGATACAATTGCAAACTAAATGAGAGAGAGTATTTTGTTCCTGTTTTATCATTTTTCTTCATCTCTAATTTTTGAAGCAGTTTAGTTCTGCACTTGTTTGAAATGTATTATAAGTGTTTCAAAACCTGTTTTGCAGCAAATATTTCATACAACGATAGCAGACGCTAGGAGAGGTTTAACAAATAACAGGGCTCTTACCTTCGGCGGGATGTGCAAAAACGTAATAAATTAGTTCCATTAATTACTTTCTGATATTTTACTGAACTGCATCACTGTGCTGAGAACACAGTTTAACCTCTGGCATTGATATAAAATAATAGGCCAAATCAAAAGAGTTTATGTATTTACTTGTAAAATGAGTTAAAAAGGACATGACATGCAAAATGACTTTAACAATGACAGAGACATGACTCTAGCAATCAAAAATGAATGCTAATGATTTAGATATCCAAAGCACCCAAGTGATATGTGATTCTTCTGGACTGTAACTGGAAGCTACAAATTCTTACTAGTAGCTTGCATATTTTTATATTTCTCATATTTCTTGCAGGTATATTTCTTTATATTTCTCATAATTTCTTAGCAACTATCCATCACTCAAAGCCTCTTCAATTTTTATTTGATTTCCAAAAAATTCTGCTTCTCCGACACGAGTTGATTTTAGATAACTGAAAAAACTTTCCTACGCAAGGATAGGGTATGAAATGATCTGTAAAATGACGATGTCAGAAGTTAAGCTCCTAAATTTCACTGTAAGCCAGTGAGGTAGCCTAATTCTCAAAGGTATGTGCAGCTCTCACAGACATCAGTAGGATTTGCACCAATTAATATTTCTCAAAAGCTGGCTACTTTTATTTAAGAACCTCTTTGAAAATCAGACATCATAATCAATATCACTTAGTAGAACTATTTCTTTCTTCTTATAGATGTTTAAAAAACACTTTGACAAAATTGCTCGAGACATGCTGGATCAAATTCTCCACGTACATTAAACATGTGCCAATCCAAAGCGCAAAGATCCCTCACTACAGAAATGTCTTTTCAAAACAGAACTGCTTGTCTGATCTTACTCTTGCCTCCCAAGTATGGGTTGCAGAAAATATAACCTATATCCAAATCTCTCTTGCTTGCAAAGTCGATACTGCTCTTCACTGTTCTTATCTGCACCCTGATATTGCACACCTACACCTCACTGAATGGTCTGGGCACTTTCAGAGGAGGAAAATCACAGAATCACAGAATCGTTTAGGTTGGAAGGGACCTCTGGAGATCATCTAGTCCAGCCTCCCTGCTCAAGCAGGGTCACCTAGAGCATATTGCCCAGGATCACATCCAGACGGGTTTTGAAAATCTCCAGGGAAGGAGACTCCACTGCCTCTCGGAGCAACCTGTTCCAATGCTCTGTCACCCTCACAGTGAAGAAGTTTTTTCTCAGGTTCAGATGGAACTGCCTGTGGTTCAGTTTCTGCCCGTTGCCTCTTGTCCTGTTGCTGGGCACCACGGAGAAGAGGCTGGCCTCATCCTCTTGACACTCCCCCTTCAGATACTTACACACATTGATCAGATCGCCTCTCAGTCTTCTCTTCTCCAGGCTGAACAGGCCCAGCTCTTGCAGTCTTTCTTCAGAGGAGAGGTGCTCCAGCCCTCTAATCATCCAACCAAAATGATGGATTTTGGTTACCTTCTTACTAATGAACATGATTATGTTTTCCACAGAGTAAGCATGTAAGATTTTGATTTGCTTCAGAATGAAAAGGAGTCTGGAAGCTAAAGACTTAAAAAAAATTCCTCCTCTTCTAACTCTAATTCAAGGCAAGTAAACACAGTAACCTGGACCTAGCACCTCCGTTCTCTCTGGCTTTCATATATTGATTTTGTATTAGTGACCGGCATATTAATTTTGCATTACAGGGCATGAATATTGCAAGTGGCATGTGCTCTTTCTTTTTTCCTTCCCACACTTAGAATTTTCTTCTTTACTTAGTAGCAAGGCATTTATTTATTCTGAGCGAGCAGCTTGCAAAGTCCCATGCTCCATCTTAGTTTGATCTTGTATAACAAAATAGGAAATGTATCTGAACCAGCCATCTCATACTTTAAGGAGTATTTATTATGCACCGTGTCTGTCTATTTTGGTTAACATCTGAGACTATTAAAATTTAAATGTTTAAAGTAAACTAAAAATACTCACTAGCTTAGTGTGTACAAGTCCATAACAGCATAAGCATTCTGTAAAGAGCAAGCTTAAAGATTTTACTTGCGCACTTGAAAAGATGAATTTCACTCAGAACAGAAGCATGTACATTGAACACAGGAGATGAATATGTGTAAGGTGTCATCTTTACACAGGTCATGGATTTGGAAATGAGTGGCTTGTGACAGTGACCTGGAATGAAATTGTAGCTACAATTAGTAGGAGATTTATTACTGGATTTTAGGAAGATAATGTTTATCCCTGGAGTATGAGAAACATTTCAAAGAAACACGACAAACAGCGCTGTAGGCATAGAAAATAACCAACGAGGAGCAGAACACATGCTGAAAAAAACAGAGCTGATCTCACGCCGAAAGGTGGGATCTCCTTTGGGGACTTGTGGCTGGCAAAGATTGCACAGTCATGCTTAGGACACCTTTATTAGGAGTGACTTAGATAAACTGGCAGCATTCTTGGTGTGCAACGCAGTGAATCATGAAGAAATAAGAAGTAGGCGCAAAATTCCCACAAAATTCCCAAAACATTGAATGCATAGTAGTACCTCAAATCTTCCTTGCTTTGATGGGTTTTAGTCCAACCACCAATATAAATGTAATAGTTTTAATTTAAGAAAAATATTTTGTATGTTTCAATGCACTGCCAACATACCTAATTTTAACTCTACATTATACAATATTGCTATGTTCTCTTTTTTTCCTCCAAACACATGACTTATTTTATTTTCCATGGACGTGCAAATGGAAATTGCATTCTATCATAACTGCTAGTAGCCTTTTGTAAAGGAAATAACAGAACATGTTTTCAAATGATTGCATCCACACAATTTACCCTTCCCATTCCAACTACGCTCTTACATTAGCTCCTTGATAATGCTCAGTGTTCAGATCTGTTTAAATTCTTCAGAAATAGCTGTTAAAAATACATGTGTTCAGATGGGTGCAGAATACATGTGTTCAGAAATACACCCAAAGCTGAGACGGGAATGGTATGGAGGCAGGGGGGAGGAGTGTCTCCCATTCCCTTCTCCTGTCAACCGTCATTCTTCTAGTGCTGGAAACGCACATGTTCCCAGTGAAGCACCTCAAGTGCTTCACGGGACCCTTCAGGGGCCACAAACAAGCTGCAGCACTCCCCATGGGCCAGGGCGCACACAGGAGGGAGCCTGGGTTGTCATCCCCGGAGGTGGGCCGTGTCTCCTGTCTCATGACCAACCCAGGGCAACGCACAAATACACCCTGGGCACTGCAACTGCTCCCAGACATACTCTTCTGCCCAAACATTGGTCTAATTCCAAAACAAGGCACCTAACAATCATATATTGGGTGATACCAGCGCTTTTTCTTGCCCATGAAATCTTTTCGACTCTGGTCATCACCAGATACTTTGGTAGAAAGAGCTAGACTCCCCCTAATGGAGTTCTCCTCAGAAGGTGTTTAAAACAAACACAGTAGGAACTTTCAGTGCATGCTTAGTAAAGAGTTTAGGCTAGGAAATAAGAAATAGACCTTCCTCTTTGTAGATAGATTTCTTCTATTGTATAGCACAGTGCAACAGTCACCAAGGCTATTATAAAAAAAATTTCTAACCAAAGTTTTAAATGCAAACTCCATCAATCTCTGCTATCACCTCAAATAAATTCAACTTTATGGATCTTCAGATCAGCATGCATATGCGTACATATAAATATCATGTGTGCACTTGTATGTGTATACATGTATATATACCGATAGGCAAGGGAACTTCCCCAGCTATTTGTGCAGTTAAATTTATATAATGTCTTACATCTTAAACTGGTAAGAGACAA